>NW_022196897.1:8276673-8318440 GCF_008632895.1 Mastomys coucha
GAGAGAGAGAGAGAGAGAGAGAGTTGGGGGAGGGGAGGAGTCCAAGAAAGTGAAGGTGAATAAAAGATCAAAACAAAAAGGGGTTTAAAATGCAGGGGTTAAAAGTCCAGGTAAGAAAGCTATTCAAGTCACTAGCAGAGATTACAATACTTCTTTAGAGATGCTAATTAGTCCCCTACAGAGTTCGAGTGGAAAGTGTTTATTTCGCAACATTTAGTATATACTTACCTTAAAAAAAAAACTTTTAAAGAGATTTCTCATAACTTTGGGGGATTCGACAGTTCGCTTCTTACTATTCAGCCTATCTGGGGGGCCTATTGGGCTCCTGAGATTCAAGAGGGCTGGGCCTGGCTTGCAACAGCAGTTCCTGTCCCTAGTCCTGTATGAAGTGTTTGCCTTGTCCCTAAGCTGCGAGTCTGGGGAAACCCGGCAGGCTGCGTCCTAGGTCAGCAGAGCCGTCACCTGTTGAGCGGCAGAGGCGGGGACAGTCGCCGCCTCCAAGACACAGCCCCCAGTCCTGGCGACAGCAGGCGGGTGGCGGACGCTCCGGGACTCGGGCCGAGGAGGCCGGGCACTGGAATGCGGTCTTCCTCGGCGAGGGAGACTTTGCACCGGAGTGGAGACTAGTTGGGGTGGGGTTTCGCCGGTCCCCTCAGCCCCACCCCCGGGCCCCCTTCCAAGCGCTTTCTGCGAGCTTTCCGAACTGTGCTCTGAAGTTTCCAGAGGGAGAAGCCCGGGCGGCCGGCAGGGACAATGGAAGAAAGCGAAGGCCAGAAATGTGAGCCGAACCTGCCTCCCTCCGCAGACTGCAGACAGATGCCCCGTAAGTAACAGTCCTCAAAGATGGAGTTACACGCACGCTGCTTAGAACTGGAGACCCGGCGCCTGGCGCCAAGAAAAAGTCTATTTCTTGCTGTGTGTGCGTGCGTGTGTGTGTGTGTGCGTGTGTGTGTGCGTGTGCGTGTGTGTGTGTGTGTGCGTGTGCGTGTGTGTGTGTGTGTGTGTGTGTGTGTGTGTGTTGGCCGAGGGGGTGGGGTGTACTTTCAAACTGAGCCCAGAGCTGTGGTTTCTTGGCTCTACTTTATCTCTTGTGAGATCTTCCTAAAGTCGGTGAAAAGGTGGTGTATGGTGTCAAACTGGTCGAACAGTGAGCAAGCAGTTTGTGCGGGATCTCTAAGCAATGACAAATGAATCGCCCAGCAGCTATTTGATAATTTCCCGGTGCTTCGGGAGGCTCGAAAAGACAATTTTGCACCTACCTCCCTGGCGCAGCGGTTCCATTCATTGGTTAGGAGTTTCCATGGGGGCAGCTTCTTGTGGGCTACAAAGTTTTGCAGCGCTTTAGAGTTAAATTGGAGTTTAAGGATGTTTCTATTTTGCAGGTCCGAACGGCTGGGAGTACTTGAGCATCTAGATGATAGATAGAACTCTGGGGCTTTCTGTTTAAATGTAAAAGTTGGGAGTTCTTAAAACAGTTTTCCTGTATTTTCTCCAGGCAGTTTCTTTTCTACATTGTGTTTATAATAGACTTGGCTTTTCCGTTGGGAATTTCCAGACCCTTATATAGTTCCAAATAAATCTTGCTGGGAGGGTGGGTGGCTACAGACTGATGCCAGCGCCCCTCAGCCCCTCTCACTGCCGACTGTCCGGCCACCTACCACACAATCTCAAACTGCCCCACCCCACCCGTCCAGGTTCATGGAAGGGCCAGTTAGTAACACAAAGATGTGCAGGGCTGTGCACAACAGCGCGTGGGAGTGGGGATTATGCACAAGGGAAAAGGTGTGTGTGTGTGTGTGTGTGTTTTAATGAAAAAAGGAAGTAGCACATGACTCATCCACACTGAAAATGCAAAGCCAAGCCAGACAGAAGAAAATACAATTAGGAGAGAAAAATCCCCTAGCGAACTGAAAAGGAAGCCTGCCTGCTAAATGGTCAATGAACCCCTGAGCCTTGGAGCGGCAGTCCACTTATCTGAGCGCACTTTGAGGGTTGGTGGCCTCCAGCCTGGGAAAGGGCCCCAACTTGCTCTCTTTCTTACTGCAGGAATCCAGCCTCTGGGCCTGTCCTAAAAGAAACGACCCAGATTTTAGAGGTGACAGTTAGTTTGGGACCAGTTTAAGAACTAACCCTGAAACAACTGGAGCAAGCCATTGATGTTTCCCAGTTTGGGATGGCTATATGCCTTCCTTTGCTCCACTGCACGAATATTGAACTTGTGTTATATGGCAGTCAGTGTTCCAGCCGCTAGGGATCCAGCAATGAAAAGCGCACATTGAAAAGTACTCCCCTTCACTGGATTGATGTTCTAAGGGCCAAGTTGGGGTGGGGCGGGGTAGAGTCAAACAATGAAGACATAGCAAAACACAGAGTGTGTTAGATGTCTGGAATGCTGGATTTTAAAGAAAAATACAGTGCCTAAGTTAACTTTGAGTTTCAGATAAACAATGAGTAATTTTTAAAGCGTATGTATTTCTTATATGTTGCATGGGATAGACTTATACTAGAAAAATAGGTTTTATGCTCCCAAGCTTCAAATTTTTCCGGAGATCCTGTGTTTTATCTGGAGATTCTATTAGCTAAAAGTAAGGTTAGTGGGGAAAATAAGGCAGGAACAATGGGGTGGCCGTGAAACCATCAGGATTTATCAGAGAGGAGCAGAGACGAGAATAAACCAAAAACATAGCAGGAGAGGGAAGAGCAGGAACCTGGGAGGAAGATGGAAGAGGTACAGGTTGAAAGGTCAGCCCAGGCCAGATTATGAAGGCCTTGTGGAACTGTGGGAAGGTCTTTAGCTTTAACTTCACAGGAGGTGAGGCCGCCGCTAGCAAATTGGACTTGCCTTTTATTTAATTAAATTAATTTAAATTAATTAATTTGGAACACTGGGAGTGAACGTGGAGTCTTGAGCCTGTTAGGCAAGAACTCTACTGGGGATCTTAGTCGGCAGTTGGTGGGCTGGGGTGTTGGGTGGAGCTTAACACAAGTGGACTGGGGGAAGGGCAGAGAGGCCTTTTAAGGAGGCTTCAGAAGTAAAGCCGGCAAGGAAACCCGGAGCTGCTTCAGCCTAGATAAGCAGTTGTGATAAGAAGGTAGCAGATTCCTGACGTACACTGAATGCAAAGCCAAAGGAATTTGCTAAGATCAGATGTAGTGTTGAACAAAAAAGGAAGGTCAGAGACAGCTTGAAAATATTTGATCCAGGTGACTTGGAAGGACGAGTTGCATTTACCTTCGTAAGAAAGGATTTTGAGATGTGGTGGAGGGGAGGGGGAGGGGCCAGATTGGGTGGGGGAGTAGAATTTCTTTAGGGTGTGTGAGGACTGAGGAACATCTCAGGGGTCGATTCAGATATTGGTCAATGGGTTACCAGAAAGCCTGGGGACTGAGCTCTTTCTCTGGTTGGTGGCCTCTGTGAAGAAGGACGAACCTGAGAGCTGCACCCAGGCACCTGAGAACTTACAGAGCAATGACTTTGTTAGGGGAAGATGGGAAAATAACAAAAGGAGGGGGAGAGTCCCAGTTCTGCCTGACTCAGTAGGAATGCATGGCTGTCTGAGGATGAGCTGAGGGAGCAGCATCCCCCAGGCCAACATCACCTGCAGTGCCACATGTCCAAATCTGCAACTCTGCCTTATATCTGCATATGTCTGTTCACCCTCTTACAACGTGGGGTTCCTGAGCCAGGATCATGTTTCACGAGTGTGCATTTGTAACATCCCATGAATTGCTAGCCACATGGAGGGGCACTTAACTAACCATTCTTAATTAGACAGAAGGCTAATAAAGCTTCCTACCCTAGGGATTTTGGTTTATCTGTCAACTGTATAAGGAAATCTTGGATGATCATGTAACTCATTGTTCAAACCCAGACACCTTTGAGAATAAAAAAGAACTCTATAAATAATTTCACTGGGCAACAGTTGCAAGTCAGAGCTGTTTGGAAAAGGTGACATATGGTCATCTCAAGAATATTGGAAACAGTGATAATACCATGGCTTGAAGGCTTCCTAAACTTTCTCTGTCCCTTTCAACTGGGATGACTTATATGACTGTAGATATATACAGTTATAATAAGGGAGGCATATAAGTCATATATTTATGGGGCTAAATCATAAAGAAGCTTATCTTAAAACAATCCCCTTGGAACTGAAGAGATAGCTCAGTGGTTAAGAGCATGTACTGCTCTTCCAAAGGACTCAGGTTCAGTTCCCAGCATCCACCATCCAGGAAACTGTAAGTCCTATTCCAGGGAATCCAGTATCTTCCCCTGGACTCTGGGCAACTGCATTCATGTCTCATTGATACACATGCATACACAGAGTTAAAATTAAAAATAAAATCTTTTAATAAACAAATCTTAAACATCAAGTACCTGTTTTTTAAAAAAGCCCTGGCTGTCCTGGAACTTACTTTGTAGACCAGGCTGGCCTCAAACTCAGAAATCCACCTGCCTCTGCCTTCCAAGTGCTGGAATTAAAGGCGTGCGCCACCACTGCTCAGCAAGAAAGGGTCTTCTTACCATTTAGTCCTGGCTAAGTTGGACCTCGACATAGAGACCAAGCTAGCCTTGAATTCCCCGAGATCTGCTTGCCTCTGCCTCCTCAGTGTTGGAACTGGTATTAAATGCTTATGTTACCAAGGCTGGCAAAGTGTGTTGTGTTTGTGTGTGTGTGTATGTGTGTAATTTGATCATTTAGTAAAGATGAAAAAATTGCATACTGAGATGGATGTGCTTGTTTATTTTTATATAAGGATTTACTTCTTGGCTGAATGTTTGATACTGCAGGACACGGGGCTTCTTTAATACTTTTCAGTGTTGATAGTTTGATTTTATAATCGGGCTGAGAATATCACTCACATAAACACACAACACAAATGTCAAAAATATGTTTAAATCCATTGCAGAAATTCCATCCTAGTTCCAAGCCAATATTTACTGAATGATTTTTTTTATGTATTTCAAGTCAGCATCTCAAACACCACTCTTTTCAAATCAAACACTCTAAGATAATACATTTTGAAGATACACTAATTTGATACTTACACACTGACGGATGACAGTCGGAAGCTATTTAAAGTCTTTGTTTTCTGTAATTAAACCATTCCTTTTCTATAAGAGCATAAAGCTTTGCAGGCATAGAGAAAACACTGCACTTCAAAACATATAGTAATAGAACTGAGCCTGTGTGTTTAAGGCAGTATTTGCTGGCAAGTTGTGGCATGGTAGCAGATGCCATTGAAGCATGCATGGTGTGTGTTCAGAATCATGGCTCCTACGAAACAGCATCATGGGGGAGCCCTACCAGAAATGTCAGCCTCGTTACAGCCTGCTTTTTGTTTGCTTTGTATTTAAGTCAGGGTCTCATGTTGCCCAGGCTAGCCACACAGTTTTTCTGTAGCTACAGATGGCCTTGCACTCCTACCCCTACCTCCTCAGTGCTGGAATTACAGGCATGTACCACATGCCTGTTTTTACATGTGTTGTTGGTTTATTTTTTATTTTATGTGTATGTGTGTATGCCTGAGTCTAGCCATCACTTTCCCCACTGTGTGTGTGTGTGTGTGTGTGTGTTTGTGTGTGTGTGTCTGGTACCTGTAGAGATAAAAAAAAGGGAAGGCTGAATCCCACCAGAGCCAGAGTTAGAAGCATTTGCGAGCAGCCATGTGGGTGTTGAGAACCAAACCCAGAGCCTTTTTGAGAGAAGCAAATCCTCTTAACTTCCTAGCTATGTCTTCAGCTCCTGATTATTTATAGATTATATATATCATATACATATATATATATCATATATATATATATACATATCTATATATATATCATATATATAGATGATCACACATACATATATATGTATGTATGTGTGTATGTGTGTGTATACATATGTGTGTATGTATATATATACATATATTTGAATTGTTTGTTTGCTGCAGGTTTGGAAACCCTTTACTGTTGCTAATGTTTTTACAGTTTCCACATTTAGTTTTGCAGCTCCCATAGGTGCTCAGTGTAAGGAGCTATAAGCATTTGGCGGAGTAGGCTTTCAGTAATCATTGGGGAAATTTGTTTGAGACAGGGCCTCATGCAGCCCAGGCCAGTTTTGAAACTCATGTAGCTAAAGCTGGACTTGAACTCCTGATCTTCCTGCTTCCTAGCAAGGGCTGGGATATGAGTGTGCATCATTATGCCTGGCTGTTGGTGGAATTTGAATCTGTGTCTTACTTCCTTTGTAGGCCAGGGGCTTCTAGTATAATCGCTGAGATGTTGTCTCCAGCATGACTTTTAAAGGCTTCTTGAAAGCTCTGTGCCAGGTCGGTCTACTGCTCGCCTCCTCTGGCCCATAGGAGCGTCCCATTGAGTGCTAGCCTAGGGAGTGACAGAAGCTCAGCCTGTGCTCTAAGCAGCCTAGGCAGTTTCTACCCCCATAACTTCTATTGCGCTTCAAAGCACTGACCTGGTGCTCAAATTGTACACTAGTTGTTTGTTGACTGACTCTCTAATCATCCTGTGGTCTATCCTATGCAGTCTATCTTGATCAGCACCCTACCACCCTCCTATCCCTTTCAGTGTTTGGAGCAGGCAATTAATCAATATTTGTGCAAATGAATAATTGACTCAGTCAATTAACTTGAATCAACACAACACAGGACATTTCTCTAGATTACAGGGAAGGCTCTACCTATTGTTTAAAGAGTGTACAAGGAATTGTTTTTATCCTTGACTTCATTTTTTAAGAAACATATTTGTAGATATGAGTGTTTGTCCGAATATATGTCTGTGTGGCACATGCCTGACTGGTGCCCACAGAGGCCAGAAGTGGGCAAGGATCCCTTGAAACTGGAGTTATGAACAATTGTGAGCTGCCATGTTGGTGCTGGGAATATTGAACTCCTCCTCTGGAGGAGCAGCCAGTGTTCTTAACTAGTGAGTTATCTCTTCAGCTAACCACTAGGAAGAAGTGAGGAGAGCCAGGTGGTGGAGGCACTTTAATACTGGCCCTCAAGAGGCAGGGGCAAGTGGATTGCTGAGACCAGCCTGCTCTACAGAGTTCCAGGACAGACAAAGCTACACAGAGAAATCCTTTCTTAAACAAACAAACCAACAAAAGTGAGGAGACACTAGAGATGTGGGTTCGTAGGAACGTGCTTGACTCACAAACATAAAGACCCATGTGGGGATTTTGGATCCCCAGAACACATGCAAAAAGCTAAATAAGGTAATCCTTGCCTATAATCTCAGTGCTGTGATGGGGAGACAAGAGGGTCTCCAGGGTTTGCTAACCAGCCAATCTAACAGAACTGATAAGCTCTCATTCAAAGCAAGGTAAGGCATGCTAGAGGAAGACACACACCTAACTTCCACCTCTGACCTCCAGACAAGCATGCAAAGGCACGAATATAAAGGTGTGCATACACCACACACACAGCAGTATGTGGACCGCCTAGTTTATACTAGGATATATATTTATACATTATATATGTACTTATATATAAATATATATAACCAATAACATATATATTATTGGTTACTTGAGACAAGATTTTGTGCTCTATTACACAGTATTCCCTGCTGTTGTGGAATTCACTATCTAACCCAGGCTAGCTTTGAACTCCTATAGGAGAGAGCCACTGGACTCCCTAATCTTGACCATGGAATGAATTCTCAGGAAAGTATAACTCAGTGAGAGAGGGCATGCTTAATATGTGTGCATGCTTAACATGTGTGCATGCTTAACATGTATGTACAAGACTGTGTTTATCTTTCAGCCCAAGAAATGAAATTAAAAGCAAATAAGATAAAAATAAAACAAGATAGTTATCCCAAAAGGTAACGGCACTACTGCTGGTTCCCAGGAGGGTGTGAAGTGCCCAAATGATGCCAAGCCCCAGATCCCTCGATGTGTGGTCTGACTCAGCCGGAGTAAACAGAACATGGCAAAGACAGAGCCACTACAGTCCAGCAGTTGCTGGTCTGCATAGCTTGCTGTATGGACGGCTCCTTCAGGATGCTTAGCTTTCTATAACCCTCTGCCTTTTCGTATTTGCCCGCCCCAATCCCTCTCTACTTTTCTTGTTCAGGATGTGGACACATCGCAGCTGGAGTAGCCTGGGTCCCTGAAGCTCTTTGGTATGCTTGCCTCCTCCTCCCTGTTTGTGCTCTGGAGATGTTTAAAGGCTGATTTTCCATTGGAAGCTCCTGTTTGCTCTTTGCCCTGCTGGAAGTGGGCTCCCTGGAAGGGCTTGGGAGGGGCAGGAAGAGGAAACAGGGCTGCCTTTCAGCCTTGCCCAGGCCTTGTCTTTAGGCTACAACTTCTCTACTTTGTTAGACAAGGATTCCCAGAATAGCATACAGCTAGACACACCCATATTTACATCTTAGCACCAAAGTTCTTTCCAAACAAGAAACAGAACTGCCCTTCTGTTTGGTGGCTTGAGAGTCCACACATGCGCTTTTCTTCATTCATACGGTTAATGTGAAACTGGCCCACTCGGGTCTGACATTGTGAATTGTGACAAGTTAGACATTTGTCTGTTCCTTCTCTTGTTTATGCATGCTTTCCCCTGAGTTTTATGCTCAGCTAAAAGACCAAATTCTCCCCAGGTGACTGCAGTGGCCCAGATGTCATTTCTCTTTCAGGTGTGGGGCTGACAGCTGCCCAGAGCAGAGGAAACGGCCTAAGTGACTGTGAAGAGTTTGAAGTAGCTTTCAGTGGACGGGATTGGGTTGTTGAGGTGCTGGTGCTGGGCTGGGACAGAAGCCAATGGAACTGATGGAGCAGTGGATGAGGGCTCTATCTGCTGGGTGGCCCCTGTCAGTTTCCCTCATTAACTGCTGGTACAGTTTCTATTCCTTTACTGTATGTCACGTTCAGCCTTTATAGACAACTGGAGACATTATTTTAAAATCCACAAGAACGTGAATGAAGTAGAAAAACAGTGTAAAGTTGATACGACCTTCCCCATGAAAAGCATGAAAAAAGGGTTGAGTTTAAAGTCCAGTACATGGGATGGCTAATGCAGACTGTAGATGACAGCGACCTCCAAGACACTACTTTTAGCTGGTTGCCCAGTTTACTTCAAGGAAGAATGTGGAAGACTCCATAGTCTGCAGGTCTGCTTCAGCTATCTTGACCTGCTCTAACAATCCCTGGATGGAGCGCTTCCGTTGCTGAAGGTCTGTTAGCCCAGCAGAGTGTCTTCCTCTTGCCTGACTGGTTCCATGTGACTTTTTGTCCATATATATGACTGAATGTAAATGTGTATGTTTGTGTCCACATAAAGCAATAGCCTCTCCAAAGTGTCAGGCTTGCTCATTAATCTAGCTGTCCTGGATAATTTTTACATGGATTATTTTAATGTTGAAAGCAGTGTTGAAAAGCCACAGGGTTCTTCTATCATGCACATAGGAGTTTTGGCCAATGCAAAACATGTGTACAACACACACACACACACACACACACACACACACACACAAAATGAAGCTGTATGTCTTCTTGGTATATATGTTTATTAGCCTGAGCTATGATCTGTTCTTAGTTTTGTTTTTTGTGGTGCTACTGTGGCTCTGATCCAAAGCTTTGCACATCCTAGGCAAGATGACCTTTAAGCTATATCCCCAGCCATATGTTTTGCTCTATGTAATAGACTCTGTGACTGTATTAGGGAAGGGGTGACTTCCCTCCTGTATTAGGGAAGGGATACTTAAAAAAAAAGAAAACTGTGATGTGAATTTGAGTATTAGAGATTATTACTTAATAAGGATTATCATTACTAAATAAATAAAATTATACTAATCTTTTAATATCTTTTTAACCAAAACATCTGTCTTCTGCCCCTTTGAGCTTACTGCTAAAACTAGTAAAAGCTAAGAGTAAGTAATTGCTTTGTTTCCTTCCCTCCCTCATCAGTGTCTGGTGGAGATGTTGTAATGAGCAAAGTAGTGAGAAGTGGGTACACAAGAAGAATTGTTCTCGGGACACACATTGAGCTTTGGGAGATTAGGACAAAGAAATAAGCCAGAGATGAAAACATTCTCCGTTCTTGGCCAAAAGGAGTCTGCACTGGGAACTCTGTATGCAGGGGTTTCCAGGCAAAGGGTGGCTGGCAGTGTTATGGTTCCCTTGCTTTTAGAGAGATGGTTTACACCAGATTCTGGACACCTGTTGCTCTCTGTGTGTGTGTGTGTGTGGTGTGTGTGTGTGTGTGTGTGGTGTGTGGTGGAGTGCACATGTGCCTGTAGAGGTCAGGGGACAATTTGCAGGAGTTGATTTTCTTCTACTGTGTGAATGCTGGGCCTTGAACTCATGTCCTCAGGCTTGGAAGCAAGTGCCTTTACCCACTGAGCCTATTCTGCTTATTCTAGAGAGACATGAGAACTGGGCATGAGGGTACACCAGCTTTTAGTCCCAGTACTTGGGAGACTGAGGCAGGAGGAACTCTGTGAGTTCAAGGGCAGCCTGGTCAACATAGCGAGCTAACATAGTGAGAGCCCGTCTCAAAAATAAAACAAAGACAAAGAAATAAGCAAAAGGCTGTATAGAGTTGTGTCCTTGGTTCCTCGCAGCTTCTCAGTGGTCCTTACTTTCCTCCTTATCTTAAAACAAACAAAACAAAGAGAAAAAAGAAAGGAAAAGGAGAGGAGGGGTCCTTGTACATGCTGTGAACTGGAAGAGTTAGTTAACCTTGTCCCCCTAGTTGATTTTTTTCTAGCAGACTCTAACAACTAACTCTGAGAGACGAGCTTGAAAGCCATCTACCTAGGTCAAAACCATCTAAACATACCCATGGTCCTTCCCTTGCTGTGTGTGTTTTGGATGAAGTAATTTCAGGGAATATATGGCTGAGCCTTCACTTTATAGATCCCCAACATATTACTTCCCATGACATTCCCCTTGCCTGGCCTATGATAATGGAGAAATGGAACTTTCCAGAGGTTCATGCTGCTAGCAATCTTCTGAGGGTTATAGAGATATCTTTCTTCTTAGTGCTGAATGACACGGGTCAGAACCATCTTCAGGTGATAAATATTTAAAAATCTCATTAGTAGTTTGAAATTATTATGAAAATTATACAAATGGTCAGAATTCCTGGGTTTAACTCTGTGGTAGTTACAGTCACAGGGGCAGCCTACTTAACCTGCAAACAATGGGTTTTTCCGAACTTTCTTGTTTGTAACAAACTCAGTGACAGAGAAGGAAAAAACAGTTGCTATAACATCCAACGTAGATTTTTTTCAAATTTCTTCTGACTGTTGAATTTTTTTCTCATTTTTGCTTAAAAAGAAAAATAAAACAAGTCAAAAATTCTGTTAAGTTACATTAATTCGTTAGCAACTGCTGCAAACCCTCTCGGTGTTCTACAAAGGAGATGCATGTGAGATCATTAATTGTGAACTGCACTTTTGTTCTTCATCTTGCAGAACAAGGGAAAAGCAATCTTCATGTAACATCTCAGGAAGATGCAGCATGTCGCAGGTCCAAGGAACGTCTTTCTAATGGAAACACCAGGGCTCAGGTTTCCAAGCCTGCCCGAAATATCCCAAGGAGACACACTCTAGGTGGGCCCCGAAGTTCCAAAGAGATCCTGGGAATGCAAACTTCTGAGATGGATAGGAAGAGAGAGGCGTTCCTAGAGCATCTAAAGCAGAAGTACCCCCACCATGCCACAGCAATCATGGGCCACCAGGAGCGGCTGAGGGACCAGGTAGGAGCTACTGCTTCTGCTGGGCTTGCTCACTCAAAAAAGACTTTTAAAATTTCATGTATTTATTCATGTGAGTGTATATACAAGTGTCTGTGTGAGCGTATATAGCACATATGTATGTGTGCATGCAAACCTGTGCATGTGCACAGATGTCAGAAAGGAGGGGTGGTCAGCCAGCTGTCCTTGTCTATGGTTCCACTCTTATCTTGGGGACCAGTCTCTCCCTGAACCTGGAGCTTGTGGGGGTTTTTTGTTTTTGTTTTTCTTTTCTTTTCTTTTTTTTTTTTTTTTTTTTTTTTTTTTTTTTTTTTTTAGCTAGACTGGCAGGCAGCAAGCCCCAGTGATGTGCTAGTCTGTGCCCCTCTCAGATGTGAGGTTCCAGGCATACGCAAGGCTCTGAGCCATCTCTCCAGGCCATGCCCACTCAGTCTTTGTTGTTGCAGTGTTAAAGTTAGACCCAGGGCCTTATTTATGCAAGGAAAGCATCCCTAAGTAGCTCATTCATTGTTTGTTTGTTCTTTTTATGATTTGTTTATGTCAGGTGGTGGCAGCCCATGCCTTTTTTGTTTTTTGTTTTTTTAAAGATTTATTTATTATATGTAAGTACACTGTAGCTGTCTTCAGACACTCTAGAAGAAGGCATCAGATCTCATTAGAGGTGGTTGTGAGCCACCATGTGGTTGCTGGGATTTGAACTCAGGACCTTCAGAAGAGCAGTCAGTGCTCTTAACCCACTGAGCCATCTTGCCTTTTGAAGGGTCTCTGGCCAGCTTGAATGTGGTGAGCATGGCTCTGGCAGGCCATGCCCTTCTCCTTTGATCCCTCTGCCTTGTTGAGGACTTACTCTTGGGACTTGGCACTCATTAATTCTTCACATAACTGGCAAGGCACCATGCTTCTCCCCAACTTTCAGAGAGAGAAATGGAAGCCTGGACTTGCAAAGCCCCTTGGCTTATGGTCACACTAGTTGGTAAGCATCCTGGCCAAGTTGATATCTGAACCCAGGCGGTCTAAACAAGCTCTTTCACTCATTAAAGATACTTAGTGAAGGGTCTAGCCCACTGGAGCACTCATGGCAAACATGGGTCTGCCAGGCCTTACCCTTCTCCCCCATTCCCTCTGCATTGCTAGAAAACATTAGATCACATTCCTAAAGCTAGTCACTGAGGTCTGTTTTCTTATTTGACTACTTCCTCCTCCTGAGGCTAACTACCAAGTTCCAGCTAGAAAAGTACTGAAGTCTAGCAATCAAAAGCCCCTTTGGTTCACCTAATTAACATGCCCAATTAAATCAAACACATCATCTTAACCCAGAGTTTCCCCTTTTACCTTTATAAACTGCTATTTGTCTATGGGCCACATCCATCCTGCTATCCAGAGGCAGTCCTTTGTCACTGGGGATAAAAACCCCTTCCCTTCTCCTCTGTCTCTTGCTTTGTCTCTGACTCCCTGTCATGTGTCCCTCTGGGGCAAATAAACCTCCTTTGTGCTGAGGATCCTCATCTGGTACTTTACCTTTCCCTTTTAATCCCAGCAAATAGGAGACATAGGCAAGTGGATCTCTGAGTTCAAGGCCAGCCTGGTCTACAGAGCAAGAGAGTTTCAGGATATCCAGGACTACACAGGGTATCTTTAACACCCACCAAAAAAGATTTCTTTATTATAGTAGTAGTAGTAATTACTATTTTGCTTTTTGTCTGTTTGCGATGGGTCTTACTGTGTAGTCCTGGAGGGCTTTGAACTCTCTTTATAGACCAGGCTGGCCTCAGACTTAAAGAATTCTTCCTCCTCTGCCTTCCAAGAGTGGGGATTAAAGAGATGAGCCACCATGTCCAGTCTGTTGTTATTATTTTATTTATGTGTTTGTGAATGTACCATCTTTCCAGCCATCATGGCTCATTTTTTAATGAGGGGAATGACCTTGGGGTTTACAGTAAAAAGACACGTTAGTGTTCCTCTCACCCATTTGTTCCTGATCTCCAGCTTAGCTACAGAAAAGGTTTAATGTGAGAGCGGGCAGTACTGTCCTCCTAACCAGCAGAGGAAGCGAACAGGTGTCCTGACCCAAGAGAAGGGAGCTCTCCAAAAATGTACTTTCATTATAACCACAAATGCATCAAATGCATAGGCCACAAAGAATATTGTTTTCTGAGTAAGACATGATGCAACTCTAATTCATCCTGGAAGCACTCAAGTGCTTGGCAAGTGAATGAATGAATGAATGAATGAATGAATGAAAGCAAATATCCACATGTCCACGTAAAGGTGAAATAAAGCAGCTAAGATAGACTGTGACAAGCCTCTTTCTTCAAGCTGACGTCAGGTGCTTTGCTGCTCTTCTCCTCTTTTGCTTCTTTCTTACAAATCCAAGATATGGGCTGGAGAGCTGGATCAGTGGTTAAGAGCACTGACTGCTCTTCCAGAGGTCCTGAGTTCAAATCCCAGCAACCACATGGTGGCTCACAACCATCTGGTGTAAAGGCATCTGTGTAAAGGCATCTGGTGTGTCTCGAGACAACTATAGTGCACTCCTAAATAAATCTTAAAAAAAAAAAAAAAAACCTAGATACTTTCTATTGCATCCTTTGCTTTCAGCTGCCCTCAGCCAGCTGTTTTTCTCCGGTTATCTTGACAGCCATACAGATAGCACCCAACTGCGGCCCAGGGTGTTATTGTTCCTTGGCTGTGTGCAATTACTCTTTAGCAGACTGAGTGGGTTTAGGGTCACAGGAGATGTGAGACTTCCTTGGTGGCTCTCATTGGCCTGTTATCAGATTGACCTTTGAGGTTGGAGACTGTCTTGGAGAAGTGGAGAGCTTTCAGCCATTGTGCTAAGTGGGCAGGTAGGGGGAGAGCCTGCTGGTGTGCACACTGCAGGTTCCAAGACAGGCTCAATGTTTTCAGTCTGCAGCTTTGCTAGTTCATTGTCAATGCTCTGTTTAAAATCACTCAGCTTTTGATTATCCATAGAAATGGGGTTAGCACCAACTGGGACAGTTTCAGTCCATAGTCAGTCTTTAGTTTCATTTCTCCCGTAAGTGGAATGTTCTCTAAGAATTCTAGCAGAATGCCTAAGGTTGTAAAATGTGGTTTGTTTGTTTGTTTTTTCCACATTTGTTTTATTTTCCTTTCATGCTGCAAAAAAGACAAGACTGTGAACCTCAGAAGGGAGACGGGAAACCTCACTGGTGTAAGAGTGGTGATTAGGAAAGACTCCCTTTTCTTTGAAGCAGGTTTGGCAGCATCGACATGCATTTGAGCAATCGGATATGTGCTTTCTTTTCTTTATGTCACTGTTTTGGGAAATACTATTTCCAATAAAAAGCTACTCGTGTGGAAGTAACTTAAACTCAGTTACAATTACACAATAGGAAAAGTTGGTATTTGAACAAAAAGAAGTGTGACCTCAGAATCCTGGTTTATTCCACTATCCTGATCATGGCCTGTATGATTTGGGTTTTAGAGCTGTTTGTTTCTTAGACAGGCTCTTACTTTGCAGCCCCAGCTAGTCTGGAACCCTTCTTTGTCACCAGGCTGTCTTGAACTCACAAGAATCCACCCGTTTCCCAAGCCATCATGCCAGGCCCATCCTTGTCACACACAAGGGACCACCACCACAGTTGACTGGGATGGAGATAAGGATAGAAAAGATGAAAGTCTGTGTTGAGTGGGAAGGGAGATTTGTTAGTGGCCTCAGATACTGATCTCCTGTCCCAAATAACACCTGAGCTGGAGTTGTGAGGTAGCTTAGCAGTTGTTCTCTCCTGAGGCAGGCTGAGCAGATGGCACATTCCCTCTCTGCCTCTTGGAATTTTCTACTGATGGTCGAAAGGGGAGGTTGAAGGTGGGGTTAGGATAGGGGTTGGGGTGGGGATGGGGGTGGTTTTGAAGGACACATCTGTGTGCACCGGCTACTGCTGAGGTCCGTCCCAGCCAGCATAGTAAACAACAGAGAAACCTTGACGAGACAGGACACACCTATAGAGAGCACCTCATCTGTCTGCATTCCTGTCTCCCACCCCCATTTGTACTTTGCCTCCCTTTGTTCTTCTGCTTTGTGACTGTGGATTTTGTTTTCCTTTGGAGAAAGCCAGATGACACCATCTGATGCACATCTCCAGACCCCAAGACTCTAAATACCAGCTATTCCTTTGTGGGCTGTGTTCCTGGCTGCCTCCCCAGCATGGTTGACAGGAAGAGAACAGCAAGTCAAAAACGATGCATCTGGCATTGTACATGATAGCTTGGTAGGAGGAGAATCTAGGACTTTCACAATGCTTTGCTACCAAACACCATGAAAAGAAGGACATGCCCCTGCTGCATAATCTTTGTTTAAGTACTGGAATATTCCTACTAGAGGATTTTATACTTAAGTTTAAGTATAAACTTAAATACACATATAAAGCCTTGACATGGTGGCAAGCATCCACATTCCAGTACTCCAGTACTGGCCAGGCCAGGTCGGGGAATTCCTCAGATGTTTGCCTCAACAAGGTGGAGGTGAGAACCGACCCTTCCAAGTTTTCCTGGTATCCCCACATGTGTGCTTGCACATTCACATACCCTCACATGTATACACACATGCAAATAAGTCTGTAAATAAGTAGTTTGTGGAAAAAGTTATAAATATAAACTTAAACTTAAGTATAAAATTTAAAAATAGTATATTTTAAAGAATATAATATTGTGTGTGTATGTGTGTGTGTGTGTGCGTGTGTGTGTGCGTGAACAAGTGTGGAGATGAGAGAGTGCGGAGTTAGTCATTTCCTTCTATATAAAGGTTCCTGCTATAGAATTTATGTTGGGTGGCAAGTGCCTTTACATGACGAGTCATGTCCCTGACCATGTAGTTGAATTTTTAAAACCATGAATGCATTTTCTTGATTCTTTATTACTAAAAAGTTGAACGATTACCTTAATGTCCCCCAGAGATCTTGCATAATGTTTAAGCATGGTTTTGCTTATTACTGCCTCCTTCCGCCTTTAGGTTTTTTCCACAAACTACTTATTTACTGACTTATTTGTATGTGTGTATACATGCGAGGGCATGTGAATATGCAAGCACACATGTGGGAGTACCAGGGAAACTTGGAAGGGCGGGTTCTTTCCTCCGCCTTGTTGAGGCAAACATCTGAGGAATTCCCTGACCTGGCCTGGAGTACTGTGAATGTGGACGCTTGCCACCATGTCAAGGCTTTATATGTGGGGTTCAGGAGTCACTTGCACTTTGACCCCCTGAACCATCTATAGGACCCTTGGGCTTTTTAAATTGTGCAGGGCCATCCCATTGCCTGCATGATGAGAGGTTGGGGCGCGGTTGGGTTCCAGGCTTCACTATCTGTTAGTGTGGGATTGGGGCGGTTGGGTTCCAGGCTTCACTATCTGTTATTGTGGGGTTGGAGCGGTTGGGTTCCAGGCTTCACTATCTGTTAGTGTGGGATTGGGGCGGTTGGGTTCCAGGCTTCACTATCTGTTATTGTGGGATTGGGGCGGTTGGGTTCCAGGCTTCACTATCTCTTAGTGTGGGGTTGGGGCGGTTGGGTTCCAGGCTTCACTATCTGTTAGTGTGGGATTGGGGTTGATGTCTACTTACCTTTCTTAGTTGAAGCTCAATGAGAGCAGATCATAGAGCCCATGGAGGCTACTTCCTCTCTATGGCAAGCCTATTGTTCTATTCTTCTTTGTGGCCACCTGCATATTTCGAGGACTTTATCTGAAATCCTTGTTCCTTTCCAAAACAAGTATTTGAGTGCCTGAAGAGGATTACTTTCCCTTTGTCAGTAAACAATTTTGGTGTATTTCCAAACTTATATTTTTAAATTCTGCCTGCTCCTCCTGCTTTTACCTCCTAAAAGCTGAGGTTACACTTCTATGTCACGACACATAGCTGAAACTTAGACTTTTCCTGCATTAAAAGAATCAATTCAGTGGCCCAAGAGACAGCTCAGCAGGTAAAAACACTGGCTGCTCTTGCTGAGGAGCTGGGTTCAATTCCCAGCACCCTCATGGCAGCTCATAACCATTTTCTGGCCTCTGACTACCAGGCATGCACATCCATATGTGTAGGCAAATGCTTATACACATTTAACAAAATAGAATCAATTCAGATTTCATGAGTTGAATGTTCACATATGTATATATTTAGCACTATGGTCAAGACACTACAAGAAATAATAAATGTCTTGTGTTCAAGACAGTGGAGAAGTGGGCATCGTGTGCAAAGATTGATCCTGTATAGACCTAGCACTAGGGAAACTGGAGCAGGGGGGTCTTGACTTTGAAACCTGCCTGGGCTACAAAATAAAAGAATAAAAACAAGCAAAACTGAAAAACAAATGAGTATAAACTGCCCCATGGAAACAGCAATGCATGGCTTTAATTCAGCCTGAGCATCGTCTGTTCTGTGAATGACTTCAGCAATGCATGGCTCTAATTCAGCCTGAGCATTGTCTGTTCCGTGAACTGACTTCACTGCCCAGAAGGTCTGTACTGATTTCATCTTGCAAATCTAAAAACAAAACAAGAAAAGTTTTAACTGCCTTTGAATCAGAAAAGCAAGGGTCTTATGTTTGTTTGTTCAACTGATTTTAAGTTTTGTATCTGCATGCGGCATGCACATGAGTACAGGAGCCCTTGGAGCCAAGAGGCATCAGATCTCCAGGAGCTGGACTTACAGGCAGTTGTGAACTATCAACTGTGAGTGCTGGGAACTGAACTTCAGTCCTCTGCAAGAGCAGTGTGTGCTTCAAACCACTGAGCCCTCTTCTCTCTCTCTCTCTCTCTCTCTCTCTCTCTCTCTCAACCCAGAAGGGTAGCTTTTCAGAAGCAAGCTCTACTTAAAGATGGTAAATTACAGGCAGTTTGATGCTAGTTTTCTCAAAATTCACAGAAAGAAGTGACAAGTGTTAATGATAGGAGGAAACCCCTCCATGTTCACAGGGAAACAGCCAGTGAGTGAGGCGGGTCTGAGAAAATGCAGTATGACTGGGAAAGATGAGCAAAAGGAGGGTGGGTGCTGTGAAGAAGCAAGGTGTAACCTCACCTGGAAGCAGAGGACTTCCTCTTTGTTCCCTGTGGAATAGCAGGACAGCAAACGTCTCTAGATCACACTTCTGATGACTAAAGGACCTTTACTGTCAGTCTCAGGGCCATAAACTGCTGAATGAGGTGGCTCAGGTTGGAGCAAAAATGAGGAGCCTTTGTTTGCTTGTTTGTTTTTGTGTAGTGATCACTTCCAGTCACACAGGAGACTAGAGGTTATAGATTCTGCTGATATTTCTCTTCTGAATTCTAACTTTTGGTAACCAGGCTCTAAGACAAAAGATTCTGATAGAAGAAAGATACCTAAAGACTCATATATTAGTTTAGATCATGCTGTATAACAAATAGACCTTGTAGTTCATCTGGGGTGGAGGAAGAGAAGGAAGAAGAGGAGGAGGAAAAAGAGGAAGAGGAGGGAGAAGAAATAAAAAGACTAAAAACTCAGAATTTGCAATTTTGCTAAAAGAAAATTCCATTTGCTACTGACTGAACATGATACAGAACGGGAAGAGGAATGGTAACTAAGCATCACTTTTGACATTGGCTTTGGACCCATGCTGAACTGGTCGCCATCGTCCTCACCATTAGCTTTTCTTTTAATTGGTGTTGTAGGGAAGCAAGATGGATCATCTTGAAAACAGCCTGGTCTTAAGAGCTCTGCGAAATTCAACAGTTGAAGAGTTTGGGGAGTAAGGGGAAGCCAGAAACAAAGTGTAGGTGCAAAGGCAGGAAGTTGTCCTCAGCAGAGCCTAAAGAGAATTGCCACCAAAGGAGATGGAGAATCTTGAGATTAGGGCCTTTAAAAAGACCAACATGACTCAATATGGAGCATAGGTACACATGGATTTACAAACAGCAGGTTGCCTGCCTGTTTGTTACTGGTCAGGGCTGCTTCTTGCTCATCTGTCCACCTGTTTCCCAGTCATTCAGTAAAGTGGTTTATTATGGACAAACACACTGAGCACAGATTTGGCATTGTATACAAAAGATAAGTCCCAGAATCTGCTTGCCAAGACGAGTATCTTTAATGGCAAATGTGTGAACTTTGGGGTCTGGTATGAGTTTATAGATGTTGAGATACTCTTGACTTCATGATTGTAGTGAGTCAACCATTTCCTTGAGGCTTTTTCTTAATCATAGACCAAGGCAAATAGTGCTGTAGTGGAGAGAACAGGATGAGGACATTCATCCCCATTGCAGCAGATGCTGAATATATTCAGAACCCTGCTTGGTAAGGAAGAGGTAGCAATAGGTTGCTAACCATTCAGCCCAGCATCAGTCTATTGTCAGCTATTTTAGGAGAGGGAAGAAAGTTTCAAATTGGGGAAAAATTCTTGGGTATCAAAAGTAAATGACTGGTATGATCTTTGAATATGCTAATAAGCAGAGTGAATGAATCTTGGGTAGCATCTTAGTCAGTGTTCTATTGCTGTGAAGAGACACCTTGACCATAGCAACTCTTATAAAGAAAAGTATTTAATTGAGGCTGGCTTACAGTTTCTGAGGTTTAGTCCATTGTCGTGGCAGAGAGAATGGCAACAAGCCGGCAAAAGGTGCTGGAAGAAATAGCTGAGAGTTCTACATCAGAATCCACAGGCAGCAGGAAGAGAGAGTGACGCTGTGCCTGGCTTGGGGGCTGAAACCCACAAAGTCTGCCTCCAAGGACACACTTCCTCCAACAAGGCCACATCTCCCAATCCTTTCAAATAGTGCCACTCCCTGGTGACAAAGCATTCAAATCTATAAACCTGTTAGGGCCATTCTCATTCAAACCATCCATTCAGGATTGGAGCAGGGATACTTAGCAGCAGAGTGCTTGCCTAGTCTGAATGAGGTTTACTACCTAGCAATGTTCAAAAAGTGAGAAGGAAGAAGGAAGAGAAGACGGATATACTTACCTTTTGCAAAACCACCCTAATTGTTAAGCATGTAGGGTCTTGTGTTTTATGAGAATTATATTTGGAAATAAGGCCATGCCCCTCACAAGCTTGCAGAGGGAACAGTTAGGAGGGAAGAATTTCACACTGGGGATCAGAATTTGAATATAATCTCAGAAGAATGAAGGAGCCCTGTTTTCCTGATTAGCCTCTATATCCCAAAGCCTCACCCATGTCAGGGATCCTGATTGGATGGTACTTTCCAGAATGAGAGGACCAGAGAGATGATGTTGAGACAAAAATGTGTCCAACCTAAGAAAGGCAGAAGTGGACCCTGGGGAAGAATGTCAGTGGATACAAGGAGAAGGAAGCTGTGCTGTTGCTAGCTAACCTTTAATGCCAGCAGAAAAGTATGGATTCATAGACCTGGACCATGGTATGGGATTAGAGTAAAGGCAAAGTTCAAAAATTAGCATTCAGTACTATGTGAGAAGGATGATGAAATTGGCTTGATAACAGCCTCAATGTTTAGACAGACCAACAGTGATAAGGTTCACCGTGGCAGCTACTGTCTGGAATGTAACCAGAAGTGTATATTGACACACCAGATATTAGGGAGGAAAAGAAGAGCAGTGGTGGGCTGGAGGAGGACAAAGATTCAAAAAAGGACTGTCACCTGTTCAGCAGAAATAGTTCCAAGACCCGGGAATGGTGGCACATACCTTTAATCCTAGGCAGTTGGGAGGCAAAGGCAGGCATGAAGCCAGCCTTGTCTACGTAGTTCCAGGACAGCCAGGACTACATAGAGACTCTGTCTCAACCACCTGTCTTCAGGTCTCATTCTATTCTATTCAGCCTGTACCACACTCTTCAAAAGGTCACCAAGTGGTCTGCATTATCTATCCCTGATGCTTGGAAACATTTAGAGACTAGAGAACTGGAAAATGGCTGAGTTGGTGATATGCCTGCTATACAGCCATGAGGACCTGAGTAAACTGGATATACCCTGAACTCACAAGAGGGGGAGTGGTAGCAGAAGATATGCAAAATCAACCTCTGGCCTTCATATATGCCTTCACATGTACGCATACACACACATGTTCATATGCACACCCCAACATGTACACACAGTCATACTCACAGACATTATACAGAGTAGTCATTACATACATAAAATGAAAGATGAAGAAAAAGCAGTAATGATAAGAAGACAGAACTGACATCATGGTGCCAGCTCTTGGGTCTGTTGATGGGAATGGGTTGTGGGGGGCGGGGGGCGGGGGAAGCAGCAGGTCTGGAGCCTGTGTTAGAACAGTATTTAGAAGCACCTTTCAGCAGCCTCTCAGACCCACTCTCCCACAGCCTCACTTTGCATTCTCATCTCAGTTATCTTTCGCTCAGCAGCTCTGCTCTTCCCTTATCTGTGGTTTTCCAGGAGTGCCCACCAGCCTGTCTTTGCGTGAAGGTGAATCCGAGCCTTGCGTGTTCTGAGTCTATGCATTGGAACTTTGAACTGAGGAATTGATTTTTGAGAGTGTGGGGTAAATACCATCAGGCTTTGCCCTGCCAATTCTTGCACCAAAGACATTTTTTACACAAATGGAATGTGCGATGACTTGGTTTCATGAGTGTTTATTGCTCCTAATGGTGGTCAGGGATGCTGCTTAGCCAGCATCTCTGAGATGCTGAAGGCTGAGCAGGGGTAGTGACTACAGAAAATAGGGTGCTAGAGAAACCACGGCCCCTGTGTGCTGGGAGAGCGGTGAGGTTTTCCCATCTTTTATATCCACTTTCTTTTCTTCCTACTCTGTCTCTTTGTTCTCTCCTTTTTCTGTTTTCATATGCTTCGGTCAAACAAGAACATTCCCCTGTGCAAAAGCATCCTGCTAAAAAAAAGTGCAGCACGCACTTTGCCACTGCCCTGATCCTTTCTCCCATTACTCCATGAAGCCACTGTACAGCCCTTCTAGTCAATATATGATTTTCAAGTCATATCAGCTAGTTTAGAGCAGAAATTTTATGCTTTTTCTCGGGTGTATTATTTTATTATTATCATTATTATCACGATAAGTTTATGTTTTTCTTTTCAGCTAATCTCTCTCATTGTTTGAGCTTCTATTTTAAACAATATTCTTTCCTAGTTTTTAAAACTTGTCTTTTATAATTTCTTTAAATGAGTTTGATTTTTTTTTTTAAGATTTATTTGTTTATTTTCTGTATATGAGTACACTGTAGCTATCTTCAGACACACCAGAAGAGGGCATCAGATTCCATTACAGATGGTTGTGAGCCACTATGTGGTTGCTGGGAATTGAACTCAGAACCTCTGGAAGAGCAGTCAGTTCTCTTAACCGCTGAGCCATCTCTCCAGCCCCGAGTTTGTTTGTTTTTTTTAAAAAATTAATTTTATGTGTAGAAGTGTTTTGCCTGTATGTATGTATTTGGACCATGTGTTTGCCTGGTTCCCATGGATATCAGAAGAGGGTGTTGGATCCTCTGGAACTGGAATTAAAGTGGTTGCAAGCCTATATGTGGGTATACAGAACTGAACCCAGATTTTCTGCAAGAACAACAAATACTCTCAACCCCCAAGGATCTCCAAGTTTAATTTTTAATAGCACTTTCATTCATCTATTTGTTTGTTTATCTTTTAATTGCATGTGTATATGCACATGCACCATGGTATACAAGTCAGTTTCAATTTCCCCTTCTACCATGTGTGTTCTGTAGATCAAACTCTGGAGAGGTGGTCTGTTTTGGCATCAGTTACCTGTTTCTACTGAGTCATCTCACCATCCTAAAATCAATTTAAACTTAATATTTCTCCATCTATCCCTGGCTAGCATGAAACTTTCTTTGAAGACCAGGCTGGCTTCAAACTTGCAGCAATACTATGGGTCTACCTGCTGACTGCTATGATTATAGGCATGCCTCACCATGTCCAGAGTCAGGCTGGATTTTGATAGGGGAGTTTAAACATTAAGCATGACTATTATGACTCTTCATTTTAATTTGATCACAAATCTGTCTGTTCATCTCTGATTACATATGGCTTCTACTAAGTAAAGCTTGATCACAGGCTCTTGAGTTTAGGTTCTGGTAAGCTGTGTTTGAAATGGCAAGAGGTGGCTACAATGTAAAATGACTTAGCCACTTCCAGGCCAATGAGAACTGGACTCTGTACCAGGAAACTAGACTGCATACATGCAGACTGGAGTTATGAGATACATCAGTTAGGGTTCTACAGAGCAAGAGAAGAAATAGCAAAATGCTCTTTCTTTAGATTTAGGCTCTTTAATCCTGCCACTGATTGAGTTATAGAGGGTGATCAGCTTTACTCACACCCTAATGACTGATGTGAGTCACATCCAACGAATTCCTTCACAGCAAAATCTTGACTGGGGTTTTATGGGACACCTGGGCACCACAGCATAGCCAAGTGGCTACACAAAATTAACTACCCTCCTCCCCCCTTCCTGCTCCCCCACCCCCATTAAGAAGTCGTAAAATAAGAATGAGTGAATCCTAAAAGAAATCTATGGCATCCAATAACAGCCAGAGGATCAAGGCCTGTATTGGGGGACAGGTGTGTGTGTTTGTGTGTGTGTGTGTGTGTTTGTGTGTGTGTGTGTGTGTGTGTGTGTGTGTGTGTGTGTGTGTGTGTGTGTGAAATGAAGGATTTCCAGGGTTGGGTGCCACCATTTCACTCAAATATTCAAATGCTGTTTTTCTTTTGGTGACATCCAAAGTATGATTTCCACTTACAAAATATGTCCTTGTTTCTTTTAGTGGCTTTCGGTTTTTATTTGGAGCAGGTTGTAGAATTTTCTAGAGACTGGTATTTCCTCAGCCTTTATCTTCATCCTTGGGATCTGTTGGCCCTGGGGTTATGAGGGTTGAAATTTGCATAATGATGTGTTAACCCTGTTCTGTGAAGTCCTTGATAGCTTGCATACAGCCCAGAGCTAGATCAATGCCTTCCCTCTGCCCCACAACTGTTGCTGATGGCTACTTCCTTCTTAGATTCTTCCTAGCTGGACAGTTCTAGAACCCCAAGCATGTCTTCACTCAGGATGTCTAGAAGATCTGCAGAAAGTCTACCCTTGGCAATCCAATAAAAACTTTCAAGTTAGAAGAACTCCACTTGGCCTGGTTTAATTTATTCAGGACTTTCCTATACCACTGAGAGTGAATTTATTAAGCTATGAGTAGTGCTGCCTTTGGTTAAGCACAGATGTTCTCTTGGGTCTACCCAGATTTAGATTGAGACTCCAACACCTTATTTCTGTGGAAGACCCACCCAACCTAACTACTCTGAGTGCACCTATATGGAAGGTGGAAATGATGATCTTTCTTGCCTCACATTGTGCCTATGAAGCTCAAAGGAAGTAAGAATTGATTATTTTAACAAGGAAAGTGTTCACTGAAGATACTGTTTGCTGACCGAGTGATAGTTTCTAAGTCACTTCTTCTGCCAGAGACCTGCCTTCTTTCATCTTTCCTTATTTCGGAGTGAGTGCTTCCCTACTTCTGTTACGACATAGATTTGTTGAAACAGATTCAAGAGTGTTATTTGCTCTCGTGAGTCAATTATAGATGCAAGAGGTGTTACTAAATTTAGAAGAGAGCCAGATTATTACATTAATTATTTTTCTCCTCATTACCCCTGAATACCTACCTGGTGTAAGAACCCACTTAAGGGAGGAAAAATTTATTTTGGTTCATGGTTTGAAGCACTGTCCACAGTGCTGGGGAAGATATGCATGCTGCTGCAGCTATGCTGGCAGACCAAGGAAGGAAGAGGAGGAAGGAATATGGAGGGAGGCTGAAGTACCCTGCCCCAGTCCCCTTCAATTACCAACTTCCCCCAGCAACTCCCTGCTTCCTGAAGATGCCAAGGCCTCTCAAAACAGCACCACTCACTGGAGATTAACTATTCAAACAAACAAGCCTGTAGGAGACATTTTACATACAAACTATTATATTGTTTTAAATGCCTGAACTTGGTTACCAGTTTAGTGAGATCATGATACTAGTCTTAAAATGTTGGCAGCTCTATATTTCCCTCATTGGGGGACTGTAAGAGAAGTCCTTACTGGCTGGCCAACCTTGAATAAAATCTTGGCATCTATGCCAACCCTCATGTGTTGTCCTTATGGCTATGATTGCTGAGGCATGAAACTAGCCCACACTAAATCAGCCAAGATTCCCACATCCCATAATGATGTCATCCCCAGCATTTACCTCTGCTTGCCTGACTATGAATGGGTTAATCCTGGCTTTTGCCTCTCACTTATTTTTGTAATTATCTTCATGTGCCTTTCACATGCTGATTTTTTTTTTTTTTTTGAATCTCTTTTCCAATCTTGACTCAAGTAAGCAAAAGCTGAGATACTGTCATTTCCTAAATAAGCCGAAGGGAAGGTTTGGCCCATTCTAACCACTCTGCCGGCTGACTATGTTCACAGGCTCCTCCCTAGTGGAACGTTGAGGAATAACTGTAATTGAATAGTGTTTCCACTCCATCTGCAGATTCCACCAAATAAAACCCAGATTTGGTGCTATCTTGTTTTTGTTTGTCTCACATTGTGTTTGTGCCTCCATTGGGTGAAGCATAAGCTCGGGCTTCATCTGGATGTATTTTCAACTCACAGAGGCAGTAATTGAATCTCTGACAATAGCCTTGCCTCCCAGGAGGATTCCAACTCTGAGCTGCTGTATTAAAGCCCACTCGTTCTTGGTTCCCTTCAAAGGTAATGTCTCATCTGCTGCCTGTGAACTGGGGCAATGCAGAACTCAGATCTACATTTCTTAACAGAGAGCCACTCTGAGTTTTTGAAGCCAGTGCTTTGCTTTCTGCAGAGGACAGTGTGAGCTTGGCATAGTGTAAAGGTTAACACTTGCTCTCTGGCCTTCGAGGGCAGGTGCTGCTGAGCCTGGTGCAGTTTGTTGCAGGGTGCTGGGGAATGAGAACTGGTGGATCCTGCAGCAAGGCAGCATCCAGCAGTATCCAGCACTGAGGTTTTGTCTGCTCCCATTCAGTCTCACTGAAGTCCTTTATGCTGTGGCGCCTGACAGCCAATTGATAATGGTCCGTAAACTCTGGTGGATTTGGAGCAGGTCTTATGCGAATGTTTCGGTGCTGGACGTCAGCAGTTTCAAACCTGTGTCTGGGCCACATTTGGAAGTGGAAAGATGAAGTAATAAGCTCAGCATCGTAACCAGGAAGGATTCCGGACAAGTTGGGCAGAGATATGTACAAATCTTTTGGTAAACAGTAAAGATTCTATTTTTTAAAAAGTGAGATAATAGAGCTGGAGAGATGGCTTAATGGTTAGGAATGTTTGCTGATGTTGCCTAGGACCCAAGATCCCTTCTCAGCACCCACATGGTGGCTCAGCTGTCTTTATCTCCTGTTCAAGGGGATCTGATGCTGCCTCCTGGGCTGCAGGCAGTGGAGCACACATGGCATACATATAAACAGGCAAACAAGCTAAACACCCATACACAAAACTAAAAGTAATTTAAAATCTTTAAAAAAATAATCTGAGGTAGTGAAAATTGCATACATGCATACAAGCTTGAATGTCTTTTAGAGAGTATTCCTTCAAATCCCTAAATAGATGTTCAGTGTTTGTCTGGTTGCTTGCATAAGCTTGGGAGACATGCACATGCATGCTAAGAAAGGGTTAAAAATGTCTGCACCTCCTCCCCCTCTACAGCCACAGGCCACAGGGAAATGCACACAGCTGCACATGCACACACAGACACACACACTCAGGTAAAGAACCTGTTTCGCAAGTTTTCCTGGTTAAAAGTAGGTAGGGGGTTGGGGGTGGGGGTGGGGAAGAGCAGGAAAACCTTAGAAGTGTGGCTTGAAGATTGTTCAAAGAAACTTTCCCCGGTAGAGAGAGGCACACATGTGCCACTGTGCGTTTTTTTTTTTTCTTCCTCTTCCACTGATTAAGTGCATTGTTAGACAGGGAGGGGCAGATTAACGAATGCCTATAATTTTGATCATTGTTTTCTGCAAAACAGCTCAGGCTTTGAAAACGAAGCCACCGTTTTTTTTTTTCTTCAGCTCCCTTGCTGCCAACAGCACAAATTACACCGCGCAAAGATCCCAAGCCCGGCTGAAAAGGTTTCATTAATGAACAATTTCGGATGATTGTTTAAGTCTTTACTTGACAGGTAACATTGGCATGTAGGCAGGTGGGGTTAAAGTTTCCATGGAGATTTATGATGTCATGCTTGAAAGAGCATGTCAAGACAGCCAGTTTAACAAGTAGTTACTCAAAAAGTCCCATAGGCTACAAGTAGGCTCTATGCAAATGAGGAGCGTTTCGCTGGGAAAAACTGCAAAAGAAAACAGCCGAGGCATGGAGGGGGGTTTACCTGACAGCGCGGAGGAAGGACGACCCCACAGACCATTAGATCTGGAAAGTTTCAGGAGATGAAGTAGGATTTCTCCTCTCACCTCTGCCACACCTGTGGAGTGCTTGGTACAGGTAAATGCATGTGCTTTTTTCTCTGTTTTGTTTTTTATTTCCAGTTCTTGCCAAAAGGTTATTTGGAAACACTACGGTCTGTTGTGAGCATTGTTCACGTGGCAGGAAGAATGGAGTCTATAAGCATAGCTTTTACACACGGAGTGTTCCAGCTTCTGGGCTGTTTTAAGGGCTTTTTGTTGTTGTTGTTGAGTGAACTGAGATTTTCAAATAGAGCTGAAAAACAAGTGATGTATTATGTATTATGCTGATTGTGCCCATGGAGAATGCCGCAGGAACACCACAGACAGGGACTCACAGGATGGCTGAGCATCGAGATACTATGTACATTTGTTATCTGTTCCTAGATGCCGTGTGTATGCGTGTGTGTGTGTGTGTGTGTGTGTGTGTGTGTGTGTGTGCTTGCGCGTGAGTACACTGTGTACATTGTGTAGTCTCAACACACTGAAGAAAGCTTTGGGAGAGACTTGAAGCTTCAGCTCTCTGTTGTTGTTGTTGTTGTTTCTGTGTGTAGCCCTGGCTGTCCTGGAACTCACTCTGTAGACCAGGCTGGCCTGGTAGGATCCCCCTGCCTCGGCCTCCCAAGTGCTGGGATTAAAGGCGTGCACCATCACCACAGGCTCCAGCTCTTTTTTAGAAGATGTGCAGGGTCTGTTCATCCTCAAGTGCAGCAGGATTGTTTTCTTTGTATGTCTGTTGGCACAAACCAGTGCTGTCCTCATAGTATCTGCATTTTCTCCTTTCTCCTCAGTAACTGCTCATCATACTCCCTCTCATCCAGAAACATCATGGTTCTGTAGCTAATGAAAACACACCTCAATGCAGTATTTCATGACTGTGTACATGCTTGCCATTATCAGTAAACCCAGAAAGAATTATGAGAAACAACTCAGTTTAGAGGAAATAGAGGAAGGTCACAACTGTGATGGAAAAGTCAAGGGAAAGCCATAATTGAAGCAGTTTCATTAAAGAGAATATAAATACTGTCACCCTGGGAGAAGATGGGTGACTTCTAAACCCAAAACAGCTTTTGTAAATCATTAGAAAAAAATTGGCCAACCTTCCAATATTGTGGGATAAGTACGATATTTTCTTCCTCCAAATATTAAATACCATAGGTTTAAAAAATATTTTAAAATCTTCTATTTTTTGGAGGTGGGCACAGGTGTGACATGGCCGGCTTGTGGAATTCAAAGGACAACTTTCCAAAAATTGTTTGTCAACTTCCACCATGTAAGCTCCAGAGATTGAACTTAGGCCATCCATCTTGGCCACAAGGGCCTTTGCCTGCTGAGTCACTTTGCCAGCCTACCACAGAGTTTTTATGGTACCCAGACACACAGAAATCATATTTCTTTTATGCATTCCAATTCAATCCAATGCAATCCAATTAAACTTTTTCTGGTATATATCCAGGGATTACTGAAAATAAATGTGTTATGTCTAGAGAGATGGCTCAGAGGTTAAGAACACTGACTGTTGTTCCAGAGGTCCTGTAATGGGGGAAGCTTTACCTCCAGCTTCCCTGGTGGGGCAGGGTTTTCCTTTGTATCTCCTCCCATTTCAGCCACCAGGGCATGGAGAACTGAAAGGGGCAGGAAAAGGCGCTGAGTCAGGCATGTCAGAGGCAACTGTGAAGCAACTTTTTCCCCAGTGTTATAGGTCAGGAACCTATTCTCTGTGGACAGACACCCCCCCCCCCGAGTTCCCCAGAAAGTGAACCCAGAGGGTGGCTCATGGAGCAGGGTTCACAGAGCACAGTTCCCCTGAGCCCACACACATATGCACACATTTCTTGTTTTGCTGTAGGATTTCAGAAGTGTTCACTGGAGTGGAGAAGACAGATTGGGCAACTTTCATAGCCAGAAATAAAACCAGGTGGGAGACAGCTAACCTGACACCAGGGCTCTAGAAAGCCTTTGTAGTAATCTCTGGGAGTTTCCATAAAATATTCAACTCAGGGTTGGGGGCCATAGCACAGTGACAGAGCAAAGAGTCAGCATGCTCCATCTCCACCACTGCAAGACAGAAAATAAACAAGATTCAAAATTAAAATCACCAAATGTATAGAACTAGGTGATTTTTCACATAAAATACAATTTCTCATACCCAACTGTCTGACACACGGTGACATATCGCAGCTTCCATGGTGAGATGTTTTTTCTTATTATTTATTTATTTATTCTTATATTTTTGGTCTCTTTTAGGGGGTTGCAAGGGCAGAGGGTAGATATGGAGGAATGGGGAGATGAGTGGGATTGGGGTACATGGTGTGAAATTCACAAAGAATCAATAAAAATTCTGAACAACAATAACAAAACAAACAAAACCAGATAAACCACAAATATATGAACATATATCATCAAGAAACCTGGGGCTTAAATTCTTTTCAGAAAGTATGCTAATGTCAAGTGAAGACAAGGCACAAGTATGAGGGTCAACACGGAGCTCCACTCTCTATCTCACACCTGTCTGCCTCACATACCTGACCCCTGTTCTAGACATTGACCCTGACCTGACAGATATGTCACATTTCTCCTGGCAGCACTGTGCTGGGATAGAGGGAATCTCCCCTTTGTTGCTGGACGTCTGAGCTCTGGTTCTACTATTTGCTATGTGGGTGGTCTTGAGCAGGGCACACTGCATAGCTTCTCTCTTTACTGCTCTGCAAGATCACCCAGATTCAAGGTGTGAGGAGTACTCAGCCCAGTACCCAGCCTGGGGTATGTGCTCAGTACCCCACAACAGCTCTACTGGCAACATCTCATGACATTTTATGAGGAATGATGGCTTTTTGGCCAATGTCGCAGTTATTCTGAGGTTGTTCATGTTGGGAAGGGCCCCTGAGCAACTACAGGAATCACCTTAGCAACATAAAAAGAGGGTCTTAGACTATAGTTTGCATGTTGAGGCATGTGAGTTATTTTCTTTTCATTGTTGTTTTAGAAATAGGGTCTCTCTAACTAACCTTGGCTGGCTTTGAACTCTATGTAGACCAGGCTGCTCTTGAACCCACAGAAATCCCCCTGCTTCTGCCTTCTGAGCACTGACTGTTTTTGTTTTTTGGGGGGTTTTTTTTGGGGGGGTGGGTGTTTGTTTCCTTGCTTGACTTTTGAGACAGGGTTTCTCTGTAACTCTGGCTATCTTGGAAGTTACTCTGTAGAACAGGCTGGCCTGGAACTCAAGAGATCTGGCTTCTGGGTGCTAGGAAGAGCTACCCTTGTAAGTGCTGGCTGGGATTAAAAGTGTGGTATGCTACCATGCCATCTTTACACTAACCACAAGTTAACAACTCACACGTTTGCCATTCATGGGTGCTCTCCACCACCGTCATTTTTTTTATTTACTAAGGAAGAGAATCTATTGTGTAGAGAATTTCAGGTTGATTCAAATCCTACAAAGGAAATAAAGAGGCCTATATGGGAAGAAGCCAGCCTAGAAAATAATGAAGCTTAGATTTTTCAGGGGAAAGAATATTCAGGGCAGAGATCCCAAGCAGCAGAGCGTTTGTCCGTTGAAAGAGTCAGGTGACCCAGGAGAGGTGGGTGCAGTTCCTGAGCAACAGCATCTTCCTGTAGTGCAGAGGACTGCAAGCCAGGGAGTCATAATCTGTTTAGCTTTTGTTCAAATGTTACTGTATAGAGAGCCACCTAGCTAGGCAGGGGACACTCCTAATCAAGCCTATTTCCTTCTCCATCAGTGCAGCTATCCTCAGGAACACTAGAAGTCTGAACCATACTGGAGAGTCCCTAAGCCAGAACTTCAGTGTTCTGGGGATCTGTCTGTAATCTGTGTGTCCAGACCCCATGCCTGGTACTCACAAACACAGTTCTACTTCTGCTGTTAACCCGAAAGGGCAAATGTTATTTCTGTTCTGTTTTTCCTACTTCTAAACACATTCAGAAAGTCTGCGGTGGCTACTAAAGTGTTTCCATTTTACCACAAAACAAGGTATCTCAGGGTGCAAGGTACACAGCATGCAAGTGCTGTGGGTGCCAGGATGTCCATGCATATCAACATGTGCCAGGATGTCCATGAATATCAACATGTGCCGGGATGTCCATGCATATCAACATGTATCTACGTTAGGTTCCTGGTTCAGGGTTGTTCCAGTGACACAATAATACCCTTGACATTTGGCTTGTCATCTGCTCTCAACTTAAAAAGAAACATCAGTAATATACACTTCAGAGAATTTGTTGAAGCTTCTCCTGCAACCTGGCTCAGGCCAGTACACTTAATGTGCCCAGGGAGGGTTGGCAAAAAATTACAAGTATAAACAGTTTTTTAGCCGGGCGGCGGTGGTGTACGCCTTTAATCCTAGCACTTGGGAAGCAGAGGCAGGCAGATTTCTGAGTTGGAGGCCAGCCTGGTCTACAAAGTGAGCTCCAGGACAGCCAGGGCTACACAGAGAAACCCTGTCTCAAAAAAACAAAACAAAACAAAACAAAACAAAACAAAACAGTTTTTTAGTGTTTTTTTGTTTTTTTTTCTGTTTTTGTTTGTTTGTTTGGTTTTTTTTGGTTTGGTTTTTTTTGGTTTGGTTTGGTTTGGTTTGGTTTGGTTTGGTTTGGTTTGGTTTGGTTCTGGCATCAAATCCAAGACCTCACAGGCTAAGCATGTGCTCCACTCCCAGTGTTGGGCTCTCAGCATTGTGAAGTTCCACTGATAACTTCAATGCTGGGCTTTGCTCATTTTGGACTCGTTTGTGAAAATTACTGGCAAGCTCATGAGGTAGCTCTCGACTTCCACACTTTACAGACAAGGAAATGGGCTTTGAACTGATGTGGCCTGGATTCCTCTTGCCCTGAGGATCCAGAGTGACCTGAAAGTGGGTTTCTACGGCTTCAGAGACCAGGACAGTAAGTAGTCAGGTGAGATGGTAGTGTAGGCTATTCCATCGGAAACTCAGGGTTGGGGTAAGGATGGCCTTGAGTGGTTTTCAAACATTTGGATGTCAGTTTGTTTAACTCCTTATTGAGCCCTTTATATGGTTATTTCGGAAGCTCCCAATTGATGGGGCAGTGCTGAAACAGTTGGCAATTCAGGCTTTGTCAGTTGATAGTGATCTACACAAAGCTCTGCCTCCTGTCCCAGCATATACTCGAGAGAGGTAGAAACGGCCCCCTCCAATTTTCTTTAACAACTCATATGTGGATGGAGCTTATTGAAATGTATGTTAAAGAGAGACATTCTTGCTAGCATTTTTGCTGTCCATATCCGTGTATGGTAAAGCTCCACCCATGGTGCATTTGCATAGCAGTGAAAAAACTGGTATTTCCTATCTGTGAGTGAGTCACGCTCCCATTCCTAAGCCTGTCTGTCTGTCTGTCTGTTGTCTGTCTGTGGGTTGTGGCCAGCCAGCTACTTGGACAAATGGACTAGGCTGCAATCCAGCTGCACTTGGAGGGGGCAGGACCTGCCACTCATGGGCCGGGCCCTTTTCTGCTCAGAGAACTCTAAGGCCTGGCTGATGGCCACAGCTGGACCTGGACATGGAACCTTCAGCCCACTCTCCACGGGAAAGGCCAAAGAGGAAAACAGGCCTTGGGTATTTCTGCTGTGGAGGGCCCCATGATGCAACAAGCAGGAGAAAGGTACAGAAGTCACATGATTCTAGGGGTTGTCTCCCTTTCCAGGTGTCTCTAAACTGCTGTGTCATTTATCTGATTCCTGGCTTTTTTGTCCTGAATGTGAGCTAGGGGAGGCTATGGTTACTTTTAAATTAAATTACAGTTCTCAGGCCCAAGTTGATTGTTCTCAGTTGTTAAACCTTGTTTAATGATAACTAAATTGTCCTTTATTATAAAAAAATAATCTCTTAATCCTCTGAAAAAAAAGTAAGAAGCCTTTCTCTTGATGATAATGGAGTGTTTCTAACTAAAGTGTATCTTACCTCACCTTGCTGGATTCTGAAATCACAAGTGCGGCTGCTTAGCACAAAGTGGCACAGCCCTGTGGGAGCGTGGCAAAGAGCACTACCATTGTGCTGCGTCCCATCCGAAGCTACAGGCTGCTTCACCTCCATGACAGGAAGACAGAGCCTCAACATGTTCCATCTTGTTCCTGTGTGACTTAGAACCCTGTACTGATCTGGGCAGGGGCCCTGCAGTCCTGAGAGACTGCGCAGGAGAAGTCGAAAGGCTCCACACTACTGGAGAACCTGATCAGCTGTGTCCTGTGAGGAAAGAGATCTTGGCACCGTGAAGGCAGGGGAGGGACTTTGTAGAAGCACATGTAGAGAAAAAGTAAAACTTCAAACCAAGAAAGCCCTAAAACAGGATCCATTTGATGTATTCCTGATCTGTTATTTCATGGAGCTGTCTTTTGAATGTCAGAATTATGCTTTGGGATGAAACCTTATGAAATAGGGATAGTTACCAGGTCTGATACAGGAACACAGCAAAAAATAAAAAAATAAGTTTTCTGAAGGAACAAAATGAACTGTAGTTCCCACAGGCCTGAGTAGAAACCATGGCCTGGGAAATATGCGGATTTACTTTGTGGTGTGGTGGTGGTGGTGGTGGTGGTGTGTGTGTGTGTGTGTGTGTGTGTGTACACATGTGGATGTGCATGCACAAGTAAGTATGTGTATGCATTAGAACATTCAAATGTTTGGTTTAGACTACACTGCTGTGGTCAATGCTAAAGATCAATTCCTTGGCTAGTGTACTTTCTTCGGACTTTTGAGGGGTACGGGGGTCCTGAGTACAGGAAAGCAGGTCAAAATAGGGACTGTTGGGTCTAAGAAGAGTAAGGAAATAGCAAGGCAGGTGATCAGGTCAGAGGTAAGGAAGAAGTTACTCACTTATATGGGAGGGAGGCAAAAGGCCCGGGGACGGACCTAGAAGGGCTGTAAAATTATCTTTGACTGGGGGGGGGGGGCATGTGGGTGCCTATAAATGAGTGGCTGGGGCTAAGATTTGGCTGATTGAAGCTCACACTAGCATCTGACTGACATGTGGCTGTGCTGTTAGGAGGGTTGATGGGTTTCTCTGGGCCCGGGGTCAATTTGGAAGGACTGGATTAGTAACTGGGGGAAGAGGTCATTAAAGCTAGGTCTCTCCAGTCTCCTACATGTATACACTTGCTCTAATACTTTCCACGATGAGCTGAAGCAGCTCAAACCCTCTCTGGCCTGTGTTCTGACTCTTTGCCATCTTCTAAAGCATAAACCCAAACTTTCTTCCTGCTCCATGCCCCACCTAGTTTATTCTTCTCAGTCTTGATCTGATTATCAGTTCAGGTCACACAGAACTCAGGGGACTAAAGGTTACCTAGATCAGGCCTGGATGATAGAGGGGGTTCCTAAAGTGTCTCCTGCTGGGAGCCAGAGGAAGCTAGGGATGTAGAATTTGAGGGCCTATCTCCCAGGGGACACGTTATGATACCGATTTGTGACTTTCTTGAGGGAAGGCAAATGGTTATAGACAGGGGGCTTGGACGCACATCCTGCTATGTGTCTTATATACCAGTATTCAATAAATCAGAATTCTAGTTTCTGATTCAGAGTCTACCACCTTACTCCTTTCTGCCACTCCTGGTAGCCACTGAGCCTGAGTGGAGTCCTCTGTTAACTAGACCTTGTACAGCTCTGTTTTGTTTTGTTTTTAGTTATATATATATGTGTGTATGTATATCTGTGTGTGTCTGTGTATCTGTGTGTGTCTCTGTATTGTGTGTATGTCTGTGTGTGTGTGTGTGTGTGTGCGCGCACACACACACACGCGCACATCTGTGTATGTGAGACCAATTGCCTAAGTAGGCCAGAGGATCCCCTGCAGCTAGAGTTTCAGGCAGTTTCGAGCTGACTTCCAGGCGTGCTAGGAAACAGACTCCAGATCTCCGCAGGAGCAGTTCAAACTCTTAACCACTGAGCCATTTCTCCAGCCCCTGTTCACTAGTATTTTAAGGTCTCTGATGATGACTGCCATCCACTGCAAGTGTAATATGCAGACAGATTCTAAATTGAGAAAGTGAAAGCTATAAGTAAAACTTTATTTTGCAGATTTTACATGGAGTGCTAGCTAGGGAGTGGCTTTGGATATGCTGGGCAAGCATTTTTTCTCCAAGCTACATCCCATCGTTGGTCTTCTAACATAAGATTTTACTATGGAGCACAGTCTGGTCTTGAAGATGCAGTCCTCCTGCCTCCCATGTGCTGCACTGACAGGAATGCCCCACCATGTACCATACATGATTAGTTAATGTGGTCTCTAAACCCAAAAAGGGGAGGCTCACACAGAGAGGCACACACACATGCTTGCGCTCTGCAAGCGATACAGGAGCTTTGAAACCCTGACTGGCTTTCAAACTCTAGAGCTAACAGGGGTATGAGATAAAAGAGCAACATGAAAAGGTGAATTTGTAAAAGGTTCGGCTGAGCCTCCGGCCCCAGGAATCCAGTGTACAGCGCCTGTGCTACCGTGAGGAGCAATTCCTGGCATTCCTTGGCTTAGGTGTTACTGAGTCAGTGGGCCTGAAGATGCCTTTCAGTTTGGTGTCATCTGATGCCTTTTCCTGGGAGGTTATTCTGCTTCCCAGCCCAGGCCTCCAGGGCAGCTCTGAAGATAAAGAACTAGCTAGTAGGAGCAGGGACTTACTGGGGCAAAGGATTGACTTGCTTAAAGTGACCAAGAAATTACAGAAATAGCGAGTAGTAGGAGTGTGTCCACAGTCACAGTCACAGGTTTCTTAGAGCTTTGCCACATCATTGAAATTACTCAGACAGGAACATCTTCAGAATACCTGTAACTAACTATGGGCTGTACCTAGGAGTCCTTTCTAGAAAGTTCTAGAACAGTCATTCTCAATCTGTGGGTTGCTACTTCTTTGAGAGTTAACATTTCACAGGGGTCACATGTCAGATATCCTGAATATCTGATATTTACATTCTGATTGTAACAGCAGCACAATTACAGTTATTAAGTAGCAACAAAATAATCTTATGGTTGGGAGTTGCTACAACATGAGAAACTGTATTAAAAAATCACAACATTAGGAAGGGTGAGAACCACTGCTCTAGAGCTTGGAACTGAACCTTCTATTTCAACCACATCTACTTGTTGGGAGCCGGAGCAGGCTTGAAGGTGACACTCAGCAGAGGCCTCCCTTTCCTGCTTCAGAAGAAGATGGAGAAAGGACGGGTATGAAGGAAAACTAAAGAAGTTTCCACCTCCTTGCTGGGCCCATTGGACCCAGCTCCCACATACACTCACTCACACACACACACACACACACACACACACACTCACATTCCCCATGCCATCCACTATACTTTGGCTCAGTTGCTCCAAAGAGCTCAGATGTCTCCACTAGGGATTTTCCCAGGGCTGAAGCCTCCAGCCCTCTGCCTTCCCTGATGCAGGCCTCCCTTGTGTTTGTTTTTCTCACCTTGTAAAGAAAACATAAGGCATTAGTCTTCAGTTGTGAAGGTGTACCGAGGAAAGAAAGATGGTTAAAATGGAAGAATTCTCACTGTATCATCCTTAGCTTAGATGTTTAGTTGTTCGAACCATGTGCTTGTGTGTGTGTGTGTGTGTGTGTGTGTGTGTGTGTACGTGCATGCATGTGTGTGCATGTGTGTGTGTGTGCTGACAGCTCGAAACATCAAGTCCACAGTTGTATCTCTTTGAAAGATTACAAAGAGGACACAAATGAGCAACTGTGCTTCAGGCAGACATTTCATGCTTGTTCCCTAGAACAACTCACAGAGCAATTGGGAAGTTCTCCCCCCCACTTCCCCTCCCAAGACAGGGTTTCTCTGTGTAGCCCTGGCTGTCCTGGAACTCACTCTGGAGACCAGGCTGGCCTCAAACTCAGAAATCCACCTGCCTCTGCCTTCCAAGTGCTGGGATTAAAGGCATGCACCACCACTGCCCGGCCAAATGGTCTCTGATAACTAATTAAAATCAAATGTGTTATAATCAACATTCATTGTTTTGTTACACCCTAAAAAGCATATTCTAAAAGACAGTCTTGAACTATTAAATAGTGTCCTAACAACTTTATCTGGACTGTAAATATCTCGTTGTACACGTGACAAAAATTATTACTCCTGGAGTGTTGAGCTATTGACCTTGTGCTCCTGTTCTGTTTGTGCTTTGAAGGTACCTGTTCTTCACCTCATTGATGGGACACTCAGGAGGGGAGGAAAAGGTATTAATATCACATAGTATTGTATTGGAGTCAGAGGGTTAAAGACTTCTTTGCAGAGGTTAGCTAGTTGCAGAGATGCAGGAGGTGTTAATGCCAAGGCCACAGATGCTGTCTGCACAAGCCGTACCCCCCGCCCCGTGCTAGTATGTATATGTCCTAACGACAAGCAGTGATGGTTTGCCTTCTGAAATGGCCACGTGGAATTTGGCACCAGGCTTTAGGCTGTCTGGTAAATGTGCATTGTGTGTGTTATTGATCTGAATTACTATAGTGATTTTTGCATTGTTCATATGGAAAGTGGGGCCTGAGTTCTAATTCTATATTTAATTAGTACTGGTTGAGTAATTTTCTCCCAGGCTTTAATGCTCTGGCAGCAGGATCTTCTTCAGAAAGCTCTGGAAAGCTGATGCTGCACGGAAAAGATATTCGCCTGATCTAACCATGGGAAACATTCTAAATTTAGAGATGTGAGCTCTTTGCAGCAACTGAACAGAGCCATGGTGACAGAATGCTTTGGCCTTTCAGGACTCAGCTATTAACATACACAAGAAGAAAGACCCACCCCGGGCATGGGAGTGGAAGAAAAGAAACCTTCACATATAGCTACCACTATGCTACACTAGCCAATTATAAAACATGTGTGTGTGTATGAATGTATGTATATCATCAATACATCCATGTATGTATGTGTGTATGTATGTTTATATCACAGTACATTCATGTTCCAGTGAAAGCAGTGCAAGAGAGAACAGATTAGATAGAATAGAGGAATTGGGGTCCATGTCATGCAGAAGTATACAGTCATGCTGAGGATTCAGATATCATTCCACCTGCCCAATGGGACCCAAACAGGGAGAAAATGGTTCAAAGAGAGTCTGGGTGATCAAGCATGGGTACAAGCATATGTTGCCAATCAGGTGATAGGCCTTAGTCTGTTTAGTAATATTTGCAGGAGTCCCAGCTTATGGGCTAGGTGAAGTGAGAGATTAAACCCCTGAGAAAGGTACCGTAAGCCACTTAAATATCACAGATGAGAGGCATGATCCACTCACCTGAGGAAGTGCCCCTAATAGGAAGACTGTGGCATCTGCCTTGGTTGTGACTCAGTGCTGCCTCTGAGGTCGCCCATTGCAATCGTGTTGCTCCTCGGTCCACGCTTGGGCTGCTTCCTAGCACCTGTGGATATAAATGCACGGAGCTTAGCCTCTACTCAGTAGCTTCTCAGTTGTGCTTCTGCAATTGTGAGGTGGCCACTCTGGAAGTCTGCAGAGTCGTCTCAGAGTTGAAAGTGTACAAACTGCTGGACCATTGCAGGGCCATGCTTGCGAGCGATGTGGGAAATGCTTGCCACGCAAGCCCATTGTATTTTCATCTGCCTTGGTCTTGACCCCGCTAAAGGAGGAGAGCCTGGTGTCTTCAGTGTCTTCTGTGGCAAGAAACAGGCTCTTGGATGTCTTAAAGCATCTGTCCCTCTGCCTCTCCTTAACTCTCAACGTCTAGTGAGCTTCTTGCCTCTGGAATGACTTAAGATACTACCAATGATGCATTTTGGTTATTGGATTTGAAGGATTTTTTTTCCTGTTACCTGTACTGTTGTAGATGGGCCTCACTCATGTGATGGAGCTAATTTCCTTTCAATGTGATGAATAGCTTCCAACATTTTTATTGTAAAAAACAATACATGTAAATAGACATGTGTGCAGCTATTCACAATGGTTTAGGGAAGAAAAGTTCAGCTTTTTAAGGCAAATAGATTTGGTATTGGATATTATAAAGTTATATACTGGAATCTATATATACCAAAACTTGTAGATGCTTTAATCACTGATTTTAAAAAGTGTAGCATTTCCCTAGAACCAACATCCACCTTCTCTTATGCTTTGAATCATCTCTAGATTACTCATAGTACATTATGCAAGTACCTTCTGGGTTAATAGGGTTAATTTGCTCTTTTATTGAAGGAATCACGAGTCAAAAATAGTTTTTATATGTTCAGTACAGACACAATATATTTTTTCTGAGTATTTCTGGCATGCCATTGATTAAATTCATGAGTGTGGAACCCACAGATTCAGAGCCTGTGGCTGTAGAGGGCCTACTGTACTTTGTCACTTAGGAACCCCAAATCCATACAACAAGTGCATTGTCATGCTTCTTTCTCTGCTCTGAGGCAGCTGAAAGCAGAGTATACAATAGTTGTCAAACTGTTCAAATCTTACCTTTTCATATGTTTCTTCTATATCTGAAATGTGTAGAGGGACAGGAAAAGCATGTGTTTTAAAAGGAGCTAATGAATGCATACCCAGCAGTGAGGGGAGAGGAGGGTGAGCAATGAAGACCAACAAGAGACAGCTCTAGATTGGGCCCGGTTGACAGTATAGTGTAAACAGATGCAAGGTGAAGTCTGAGATAGTCCATTAAACCAGTAAAACCAGCTTCAGCATTGACAGAAGTATGCACAGAAATACAGCCAAGCATAACACGCACAGACATTCCAGGAAGCCACTGAGCGGACAGGGATGGCATGTGTCCTTCTGGAGTTCATTGCAGAGCATGGCTACAGTAGAACCTGTATTGTAAAAACAACATAGGGATTTGTGGAGAACAGGAAAGGAAATGTCTAAAACACTTTTTTTTTTTTTTGAGACAAGGTCACAACTATGTAGCACTACCTTTGGAATTCACTTCTGAGTGTTGGAATTAAAAGTATGCACAGTTTTTTCTTTTTTCCTTTTCTTTCTTTTTTTTTAAGATTTATTTTATTTATTTTATGTGTATGAGTATACTGTAGCTGTACAGATGGTCATGAGCCATCATGTGTGTGGCTGCTCTCCGGCCCCGCTCGCTCCAGCATAATTCATTTTAGCTGTCTTCAGATGCACCAGTAGAAGGCGTCTGATCTCATTATGGGTGGATGTGAGCCACCATGTGGTTACTGGGATCCAAACTCAGGACCTTCGGAAGAGCAGTCAGTGTTCTTACCCGCTGAGCTATCTCTCCAGCCCCAGTTGTTTTTTTTTTTTTTATTTATGTGTATGTGTGTTTGCATGTGTGAATTTATGAGCACTCTCTGCATATAGGAGCCTGGAAGGCTAGAAGAGCAAGTAGAATTCCCTGAAACTGGGGTTTAAGACAGTGTGAACCATCTGTGGGTGCTGGGGACCAAATCTAGGTCCTCTACAAGAGCCATAAACTTTCCAAACCATCAAGGCATTTCTTCAGCCTCTGAAACAGCTTTTATGATAACCAACATTCTTTTTTTATTGGTTTGTTTTATTGTTGTTTTGTTTTGTTTGTTTTTCAAGGTAAGGTTTTTCTGTGTAACTGTCCTGGCTGTCCTTAAACTCATTCTGTAGACTTAGCTGGCCTTGAACTCACAGAATTCAATAAAAGTTGAAAAAAACTGATCTTTTATTTATTGTTTGTCCAAATACTTTGTCTTCTGTCCATTTTGCTATCGGTTTTTTTTTCTACTTTTGA
>NW_022196897.1:8318450-8350940 GCF_008632895.1 Mastomys coucha
CCCCCCAGTGAATCTCTCAGTAGCTTGGTAACAGGAATCAAAAGACACCTTCCAAGATCCTATCATGTTCATCTCACTGCCTCTGCTCCTGAATACTGAGATTAAAGGTGTGAGCTACCACCAACATTCTTTTTTTTTTTTGCATCCATCCATCCATCCCTCTGTCCATCCATCCATCCATCCTCCCGTCTGTCTGTCTGTCTGTCTGTCTGTCTAGTGTATGTGCTCATGTAAGTGTGTGTGTGTGTGTCTATGTGTGTAAGTTGTAGAACAACTTCTGAGAGTTGCTTCTTTCCCTCCACTAGGGATTGAACTCATGTCGTCAGGTTTGTCAGCAAGTACCTTTACACACTAGGCCATCTCACTGGCCCAGTCTATGCTTTTCTTATATCAATTAGGCCAGAACTTACTACCATGTTGGCTGTAACTGTTTTCGAGGACCTTGGTTATGACCTTCGTCAGTCCCCTGTGCTTGAAGGGTTTCTACATTGGTTGTATTGATTTTTATACTTGTTCCAAGCACACTAATGCTTCTCTCAGGTGAAACGAAAATCTCCTGGATGATGCCACTGTGTACATCTGGTCCTTTAAAGAGTGTCAAATCTTCTGTAACAGCCCCGTGACCGTCGTCCTCATAATGGTTAACACTGCTAATCCCATGATGATGGGCATGTTCTGTTCCCCATGAGATATCAGGCCTCTTGCTTGGCTTTCTTTTTCAGCTCTTGCCTCTATTCAAAATGAAGTCTGAAAGAGGACTCTTATTTCCAAAAGCTACTCTGAGTTAGTAGAGTAGGAAACTGGGCAACTGGCCCAGTCTGTCGCGTTGTTTGACTGTTTCTGAGAAAAGCGTCTCTCTAAAACCCCTAGGCTAGCTTCAGACCATCCAGCCATCTGCCTCCACCTACTAAGTGCTGAGATAGAGGCATGTACCATCTCATCCAGTGAGGAGGCTAATTGTGGTTTGACTTATTAAATTTTCTCACAATATATTTTGATCATACTCACTCTCCCCAAAACTGACCTTTTATTTATTGTTTGTCCAAATACTTTGTCTTTTGTCCATTTTGCTATTGTTGTTGCTACTTTGATTACTACTGCACCCCTGCCCCCAGGGAATCTCTCAGTAGCTTGGTGACAGGAATCAAAAGACACCAGCCAGGATGCCATCACGGTCATCTCACTAGCTATAATCAGAGGTAAAAGAGTTGGAGTGGAAAGTTATCAGGCTTGATAATACGGGGATGAATTATTCATAACATTGGACATCTTGAAAAATTAAATGAATTTTTATTAGAAATCCACTAAGAGCCAGATATTCACACAGCTGCTAGACTAATAAAGGTCATTTATGTTCTCGACAAGCTCCAGTTTATTCCCAGCACTGGCATACACAGAACCAGTAAGAGGAATGAGCGTTCTGCACCTGTGTGTGCAAAGCCCCCAAGATGCAAAGGCTTTTAGAGAGAAGCGGAAGTTTGAAGCAACCTTAAAAGAATGCCAATGCGAACACTAAGTTGGCTTTTTCAAAGAGTCTCTTTGTTGTTGTAGTTGATGCCCAGTAAGAGTCATGACACTTCCATGAGAAAAGGTGCCAGCTGACATGTGCATGCTGCCGTCTCGCCCAGGCAAGCTTTTGGTTAAGAAAGAAACTTGCCTTTCTCTTCACACTGCTGCCTGGCCTCCTGCCACTTTGCGGTACATAGGTCTGTATTTTTCATAAGTGACATTTCCTATTACCTTAGGTTTAATTAAAGAGAGATGCACTTTCTGGTTACTCTGTAATTGACAGTGGTAGTCGACCCTTTAACTCTGAGTTCCTGCCCTACAGCTCCCATCTATAACAGTTACTTAATCATCTGTACACTCAGGATAGCAGTTGCTTCAGGAGTTGCTACTGATTTATTGCAGTGATGGGGATCAAACTTGGACTTTTACGTGCTAGGCAGGTGCTTGACACTCCACTGCACCCACCCACCCCATCCTGAGGAAATTGTGGGTGAACGGGAGAGGAATCTGGTTAAATCTTCACTCCTGGTTCATTTGGCTAGAAAGGTCATACTTCTTATGTTGGATTTTCCAAAACCTGAGCACAATAATAAGTCCCCATCCACTTTATGGTGCATTTGAAACGAGTCTTTGAAATGAGCATAGAGCTTTGCTTTATTGTCTTTATCTTCTCCCACCAAATTAACTTTCTGACCTCCTGCCAAGGTTTGTCCATTTAAAAAAGGATTGCCTTAAACATTCATTAAGAAACGTATAGCAAGTGAATGTTTAGGCAGAGGCATGAAGGCTAATGTTTGAACCCAGGCACCCATTCTCTCAGGGCTTATCACTTGGAAAGCAGGAGTACTGCGGACTTTTCTCTGAGACCAGGAGTCCTTGGTCTCTCTTATATGCAGCTCTCATGATAGAATAGTTTTGATTTTTTTCCAAGAAAGCTTGGAAGTTGCATATGCTGGCTCACACCTATAAGTCCCTGCATCGGGAGGCAGAGGCAAGCGCATTACAAGTTCACAGCTAACTTAGGCAACATAGAGCTCCAGATCATCCTGGGCTGCACACTGGGGCTCTGTCTCTAGGAAAGAAAGGAGGATGGAAGGGAAAGAGAGGAGAAGGAAGGAAAGGAGGAATGGGAAGGAGAACTGCGGTCTGTCCATACAATGCAGTCAGTTGTTAAGTATTATGCCCTTTCCATTCCTCAAGATGAGGGATCTTGTACTATGGAAAAAAAAATAATCAATGTATATTGAGACCAGGTTGGTCTCAAACTCACAGAGATCTGCCTACTTCCACCACCACTTCCCAGGTGTGAAACATTTTAAGCTTCCATATCTGTTTGGAAAAGATAGTGAAAGGTCTTCAAGATTGTTGATGTAAGGAAACCGTTTTGCTCATGGAACACCGGGCAGTCACATGAATTCTGGCATAGGTTCCTAGTGCTCACCCAGTTGTCTGGTCTGAAGACTGATCTTGTGAGCTGTGAGATTAAACACTTGACTTGCATACCACTCTTCCATTGACACAGACAATCTATGTATATACGTCCCACTGAAATAAATCACTAAACTGCAAATAATAACATCATATTTTCATCTTTTGCCCAATTAGCAAGTGTGAATAGTAATGTGATGGATTATGCCCCTTTACTGGGAAGGGAAGCTTGTCTTTTTGCTCTTTTCATGATCCTCAAGAGCAATCCTGGCTTGGGCCTCCAGACTCCAGAGTAAGGCAATATCTCCATGTATTCCCCACCACACCATATGCCTTTCTGTTCTACTGAAGGGAGATGGGTGCAATTGCCAGATTTCTGTGAGAATTATAGGGTTTTCACATCATCATGGAGAAAATTACTAAGAATCAATGTCACTGGGAAAAACTATATTCTTAATTTGCCTGTAATTTTTCCTTTAATGGGTACTTTGGCTCCATTTTCAAAGCACACTCAAAGCTTTCTTTCCCAATTTGGCATCACAATTATTTCTTTAAATGCCTTTAATTTTAGGATTATTTTCTCCTTTGATTGACATAAAGTGTATCATTCCCAAAGGGAAAATATCAACACATATTTGAATAAGGCACTTAATAATACTGAGTTTGAAATCACCTACCTAGGAGTGAAGGCTAGTAGCTGTAAATACTAGGGAAACCACTCTGTATAACCAACATACTGTGGGAATTTTGAGATTTTGGATCATGAGTGCTAATTTCAGTTCTCAGTATAACTATTTATTATTTCTCACTAAGAGAATAAGAATAGGAATGATTATATTGTACTCATAGGCTTTCTAACTTCTTCCCCTGTGCAGTTTGTTCTAGCTCAGGATGTTGCTTTGGGTTTTAATATGTTCAGATGAAGACATTTCATTCTAGTCTGACGCAGCCTTCTATAAGATAAAATAGGCCCTATTGAGAGGTTCATGTATTTCCTCCCATTTTAAGCTGGTCCTAGGGAACACAGAAAGACCAAGCCCCATGGTGATGCTCACTAGACCTGGACCTCTGGCAAGAGGGGCTTAAGACAAACTTTCCCATAAACACAAATGCTCCCAGGCTAAAGGGTACCTCCTTCCTCCTTGCTTCTCTCCACATGATCAACACCCTTTCTCTACAGATGGCAATCTGCTTAAAGAATATAATCAAATAAGGACAGCTACCAGGAAAATCACTTAGTAATGCCAGTATCCAGACTAGGAGTCAGGAGGGCTCAGAACTAAACTAGGCTTGTCCTGCATCTGCCAGTCTCCTGACTAGGAGTCAGGAGGGCTCAGAACTAAACTAGGCTTGTCCTGCATCTGCCAGCCTCCTGACTAGGAGTCAGGAGGGCTCAGAACTAAACTAGGCTTGTCCTGCATCTGCCAGTATCCAGACTAGGAGTCAGGAGGGCTCAGAACTAAACTAGGCTTGTCCTGCGTCTGACTCACTATGTGACCTTAGCCACTTGGTTAATTTTTGGACTTGGTCATCACACCTGCTACAGAAACATTCATATTGCAGGTATAACTGACTAATGTCTGAATTTTCTTTCAACTCTAAAATGTCTCTTCTAAGCAATCAATTGTAAAAAATAACGTGTTCTAGGTTGGAGAGGTGGCTCAACAACTAAGAACACGGGCTAATCTTCCAGAGGACCCAGGTTTGATTCCTACCACCTACATGCCTCACAACCATCTTTTTTTGTTTTGGTTTGGTTTTTTGTTTTTCGAGACAAGGTTTCTCTGTGTAGCTCTGGCTGTCCTAGAAGTGATTTTGTAGACCAGACTGGCCTCAAACTCAAAAATCCTCCTGCTTCTGCCTCCCACGCACTGGGATTAAAGGCATGCGCCACTGCTGCCTGGCCCTCACAGCCATCTTTAACTTCAGTTCCAGGGGATCTGATCTTTCTTTTAGTTTCTTCCAGCACCAAAGATGCAGGCAGAACACCTATGCATGCACACACACGCATGCACACAGAAGATTGTGTTCTTACTGCCATATTTTAAGGAGCTATACGGGCACCAAGCAAGCTATCTTGTCACTGATGAGAATAAAAAACTGAGGTCACATTCTACCATTCTACCCAAAATAGATACAGCAATTCTAGACACATTCTAGCCAAACTAAGTTAGCTGTTAAGAAGTAATAGGTTTGGTCTCAGAGATGGCTCAGTGGTTAAGAGCACTCACTGCTCTTCCAAGGGTCTGAATTCAATTCCCAGCACCCACATGGCAACTCACGACTATCTTATCCTGTCTTCTGGTATGCAGATGTACATGCAGAAAAGTACCCATATCTATATAAATACGTAAATAAATAAATAAATATTAATGAAGGAGGAAGAAAAGGAGGGGGGGGGGTTGAAGCCTGGCAATGGCGGTGCACATCTTTAATCCCAGCACTAGGTAGGCAGAGACAGAACGAGTTGTAGGACAGTCAGGGCTACACAGAGAAACAAACAACAAAAGTAACAGATTTGTTTAAATGATTATCTCTTAGCTTTTATAGATTTCCTTCAAGGTGGTGGTAGCACTTATAGAATGTCTGTAGAGGTTCACTGTCACACACACAAATGATCCCTGTTAAATAAAACATATTACAGAGGTCTTTTTTACCCTTATGAGTTATTTGCCTGGAGGCAAAGTTCTTTCTTTTTTTTCTTTTCTAAATGCATATTAGAATAAAATCTTCTTTGAAAAGTCTTAATAAAAAGAACAACAACAACAAAAAGGGCAATACCCACCCCGGTTCTCTGCAGTCTGAGAATGAAGACTCCAGACTGTTAGCACAACGTCAAAGAACTCCCACGGCATAAAAGTCAACACCCTTCTGCTCCACAGACACTCAGCTCACTGCTATTTATGGAGAGCAGGCTTTGAGAATAAGAAGATGATAAGGAACTAATTAATGATCTAGGAGTAGTTTTAACAACACTACATCTGTACATAAGAAGCTGGGGTTTTATACATGAAATGCCTCTTCAGTTTACTCGACTCAGAAGGGGGAAGAGTTTTATTTAGAGACTGACCCGATGCCCTGTGGTTACCGGAGAGACCAAATGCTTTATGAATATTTGAAAGTGTGAGCCCAGAAGACCTTTAAACGATGAGCACCGGTGTCTTAGGAGATTAAATAGATCTTCACTGTTTTGCCTCCATTGTGAGTTTTCAGTCTTCCTTCATGGGGCCTTCACCCAGATAACATGGCAGAAGCTGTCCTGTCTTATTCTCTTTCTCAACCCAGTGATGGTTCCAGAGAAGAGGCTCTTTTCTACTCTTAGTGTAGAAAAAAACATACTAATATATTTACTGTTGAAGGAATTGGGGTATCTCATGGTCTTAATTTGAAATCATGAATAGGATTCCCAAACACAGAAATGTAAAGTCTAGGATCTTGCCAGGGCAGATACCCAATGTGGTGAATTTTCCAGCTTAGTATCTACATTGGTTACTTTTCCTTTTGTACAGATGTGACCAAACTACCTGGCAGAATAAGCTAAAGTAAGAAAATATTTGTTCTTGCTCACAGTATCAGAGGCATGATGCCAGGATTGCTTGGTCTCATGCATTTGTGCAGAACATCATGGTAATAGGAGAGTGTGAAGAAATAGTCTTTCACTTCTTAGTGGACAGGAAGTCCAGAGAAATGCCAATACTGGAAAACAGGGTAAGATATAGTCTCAAGGACATGCCCTTCCAACTGGGCCTCACATCCTATATCACCACTCTCAACTTGTACCACCTCCTGTTAAAGCCACTATACTGTGTTTCATCAAGGGATTAATTCATTATGTCAGAGCCCTTGTAGTCTCTGGAAATGCCTTTCCAGACACATTAGACATGTGTTCCACTATTACTAAGCATCTATTAATCCAATCAGTTTGACATCAGAATGAACCACCACTGTGCCAATGACTTAGAAATACATCCATCAACTCCAAGCACAACTCAAGCCCTGTAAACCATGTGGTAATGATTCACATTTTATAACTGTACACAAAGTGGATGAACTGAAAACTACCTGATGCTTACTTTCAGATTGGTCCATTAATAATTTGAGTCTAGTTTTATGAATTCTATTAGCTTTCTAGTGTATCTTTTATTATCTTTCTTTTCTACCTTTCTAAAGAATAGGATTTGAAGAACATTTGACAATGTGCTTAAGGCAGGAAAACTATCTTGCTCCTAAATTGAAGATTAACATTTCATATTGCTTAGATTAAGTTCAAATCTGTAGTGTGAGTATCTAGGAATCTAAGTGTGTATATAGGTAAGTCTGTATTTGAGGACATAATTCCCCAGTGGATATGATCTCCAATGAAGCCATCATTTTGTGGAAATCTATTTTGCAACTGACAAAAAAATGTGATTTATTTTTTTAAAAGATGAAATGTATATTATTTTTAAGTTATGCATAATGTTTTTGTCTATGTGGTGGCTATTTTGCTTGTCACCTTGGAAACCCAACTCACTGGGCATGCCCATGAGGGTTAATTCAATTCATTATGATAGGAATACTCACCTTAAATCTAGATCATTTGAGGTGAGAAGGACCCATGTAGTGAAAAATTTGGTTTCTTTAAAAAAAAAAAAAACCCACAGGAATATTATAAGAATATGTTTTTGAGCCGGGCAGTGGTAGCACACGCCTTTAATCCCAGCACTTGGGAGGCAGAGGCAGGCAGATTTCTGAGTTCGAGGCCAGCCTGGTCTACAGAGTGAGTTCCAGGATAGCCAGGGGTACACAGAGAAACCCTATCTCTATGTTTTTGTTTTAATCTTAGTATGTTTTTGTTTTAAATCTCAGGTGTGCTTGCCTGGGATTTGACTGACGCTCTAACAGGGGTGTAGTTTTTCTAGTGGCAGATAGTTTCTGTGACTGTGTGGTGTTTGGAATTCTGGGGGACTTTTCAGAGGGTACATAAGTGCTAGGTCCCCAAGAGGTGAGGTGTGTTGTTGGTTATTGGTTGGTTCCTCTTGATTAGTGTTTGTTAAGTAGTCATGCACAAAGAAGAAACAACAAGAAGAAATTACCTGTCCTGACAGAGAAGATCAAACTTGCTCCAAAGAACTCAAAGTTCCTAATCATCAGGAAGTAATCTAACAATAACATCATCCCCTCTACTCTCTATTCTATGTTTCCTTTTTTATCTAGTGTTAGGAGGTTGAAAGGGAGGAAAAAGGGTAGAAGAAAAAAGAACCCACAAAGTAGTAAAAGACAAGTTGCAGACCTACCGTAAATCTGGGTCACACCTCATGACAACCTGTATAAAGGATAAGGAAGAGAGAAACCTATCTGTGTCCGCTTGCTCCCACTCTCTCTGGAAAGTCCACTCCTTCACGGGCACTAGAGCCTACCTCATCCAGTGTGTACTGAAAACCAGCTAAGACACAGTCTCAAGGACTGAAGAACTGTTGGATCTTTAGACCTTCCGTTGGTAGGTAGGTAGCCATTGTTGGACCACACCCTGTAAGCCACTCTAATCCTCCTCTTAATAGATTCATTCTATGAATTCTATTTCTGTAGAGAACCTTGATTAATACAGTCTATAGTGTCTCAAGAAAAAAAAAATCACAGTGTATAGAGACCACAGCAGTTCTAGCTGGCTGCTTCCAGCATAAGCCCCTTGATTTCAGATTAGTGAGCTCTTTAATATCTTAAAAAAAATACTAAAAGGAAATGAGGTGACTGCATTAACTATCCTCTGCTGTTCAACTATTTATCTTATTTTACATAGTTACGCATACTTATTCTAATATGAAAGTATATTAAGTTGTCATTACTATCAGTGGTTACATTTTATTCTGTATAGGAGTATACCAATTCCTTTTCTCATTGCTGTGACCGAATTCCTGGCAAAAGCAAGTTAAAAAAGAAAAAGAAAAGCAAAGTTTCACTTTTGCTCACAGTTCAAGAATACATTCCTGTAGTGGTGGGGAAGGCACAGTGTAGGATCATGAGTGGTTTGTAGTCAGGAAATAGAGAGAGAAGAATGTGGGTTCTCTCTTTGCTTTCCCCTTTTTGTTTACTTTAGTGCTCCTGCGCATGAGATGGGGCTATCCACATGTAGGTTGGGTCTTCCCACTTCATCCAACCTTGCCTAGAAACACCATCACAGATGTGTGGAGAGTTTGAATTCCAGGGGATTCTAGATTCTGTCAAGCTGACAATATTAATCATCAGACTGAGTTACATAAAATTGACCTTTAGAGAGTACTAACTTTTTTTAATATTAGGTTTCTGCTCACAGTATTCTTGCCAGCTAATTAACACAGAGCATTGCTTTTGTATGTATGTGTGTTTCTATTTAAAGACACCTTCTGTAACAAATACCATCCATTCAGGTGTATGGAGGTCAGCAACCAACTGTACTGTAATTCATGCTTGAATGACTCCTATCCAACACTCATGTTTTCTTTGTAAGGCACATCACAGCCTCCTGAGTACTTAACTAGATAGCTCTTCTACACTCTGCTCAAGGGCAAACTTAAGCAGCATAATCATCAAAAGACCAGACAAAAGAAACATGAGGCACTAAATAGACCACAAAAAGAATGCTTCCTCAAATGGAACTGGGAAGGCAGAATGTCACTGAGTTGAACTGCAATAGAACCAGACTGTTTGCTGTTCTGTCGAATTCCGTGAACATTGATGTGGGGATTGCATATAACTTAGAAAATCTGCACATATAATAACTGATTGTTTTCTGTATCTTCTTTTTTTCTTCCTTAAGTGGTCTTTGCAGATGAGATCAGTGTTCCAGCTGTATTGACTTTCAACCTCTTGTTTTATTAAAGACAAAAAATTTCAAAGTATTAATTAATGTTCTTTATGGACAGGCTATGGTAGTGCCTTATATTTGCTTCTCCATTTTTATTTTGGTTTTTGTTATTGTTTATTTTGAGATAGGGTCTCACTATATAGTCCTAGCTGTCCTGGAACTCACTATGTAGACGTGGCTGGCGTCAAGCTCAGTGCTCTGCCTGCCTCTGCCTCTTAAGTACTAAAATTACAGTTGTATGCTACTACATCCAGCTACATTACTAGTTGTTTTGGTTTGTTTTGGTTTGAGTACTCCTTTTAAACTGAAGCTCCTTATTCTGGTCCCTCATGGATGTGACAAAGCTGAGATGAGTTATGGCTGAGGGGCCAATTGCTGCCCCAGACTTGGCCACATCTTTCTGCTCAGAGCCAGGAAGATTGGGGAAGAAGAGTTTAATTTGCTTTGTAAATTCTAATGCTTGATGCTGTGGTCTTGCTGTTATTTAGAGAAGTTGATGGAACCAGGATATAAGAGCATTAGGAATAATATAGTAATAATATTGGTTTCAAGTCATTCTGCATGTTCTTAGTACAGTCAGAGTACCAAGCGGCAAGTGGAGTTGGGTGTGTTTGTACCACCCCTTGTGTGGATACTGAATGGAACACAGGAGCAAGGTTGAGTGATGGTGAAACTTTACTGTCCTTTAGGAAAGAAAGGACTTTTCAGAAATGCAAAAGACATTCCATCTTGTTCTGCCCACTTGGAGAGCATTTGGTATTTCTCACCCCTCCCAAAAGCCCCTGAAGGGATGGTTTATTAAGTGTGTATGTGTGTGTGTGAGAGAGACAGAGACAGAGACAGAGAGAGAAAGAGAGAAAGAGAGACAGACAGACAGACAGACAGACTGACTGACTACATAATTACAGAGATCAGAGGACATCCTTGTGGGAATTGGCTCTTCCTACATTGTTTTGAGGCAGAGTCTCTTACTGTTTCTGCTGCTGTGTCCTATACTGGCCTGTGAGCATCCTGTAGCTTCTCCTGTTCTCCTCCATCTCTGAATAGGAAAGCAGGGATTAGAGTTGCCTGTCACAGCATCAGGCCTTTCTCTTTTACCAGGATTCTGGGAATCAAATTCAGGTTATCAAGCTTATGGAGTGCTTTTACTTGCTGAGCCAGCCCCCTGACCCCCACAAGTTTAATCTAATTTAATTTTAATTTTTACTTTTTACTTATGTTTATGGACATTTTGCCTATATGCATGTATATTCACCAAGTGCATGCCTGGTACCCATGGAGGTCCAAGAGGATTACATATCTCTTAGTTATAAGAGATTGTAGTTGCCTGAATTACAGATAGTTGTGAGCTGCTATGTGGGTGCTAAGAGTTGAATTTGGCTCCTCTGGAAAAGCAGCCAGCAGTCTTAACCACAGAGCCATCTTTCTCGCCTAGCCCCATCCCTCAAACTTTTAAACCAGCATGGTGCTCTTGTGGGTTTGTGCTCGCTTACAGGAAGAGGGAGGGACTGTAGTTCGATGAGCAGGAATTTTGAAGTTACACAGATCTGGTCTTGAATTCACTATGAACCTGGTGACTTAAAAGAAAGCTATTTAATCCCACTGACCTTTGTCTGTGAAAGGTCCAAAATTAGCACACAGTTTCCAGTGTTGTGTGGATGAGTGAGGATCTGTACAAAGCACCTGCCAGGTTGCAGACCCACAGTAGACATAGGATAAGTGAAGCTCCCTTGGATTCTCTGTCATTCCTCCATTTGATGGACATGTGAGGACTCTGCTCTGGATGCTGTGTTAGGCAATGGGGGAGGGAGGCTGAAAGGAGCAAGAGAAGTTACAGTTTATTGGGGACTGCAAATAAACAGGTTGTTCAGAGAGACGAGAAGACATTCCATAATAAAACACAAAGCTAGTGACATACGAGCAGTCAGAAGTGTTCCCTAGGCCACACTGTGGAATCAGGGGACTTTTCCACAGAAAAGAAATCTTTACATGGAATCATGAGAGACAAGTTCAATAGGTGAGGCTTATAGACAACCAAGTACATAGCAAAGCATACATGAACACTTGAAGGAAAAACCATGGATCTCTACTGGAAGTGACATAAAGCCCAGGGGACCTGTGTTATTTAGTTACATCATTGCTGTGATAAAATCTGTGAGCAGACAAAGGAGGAGAGATTCATTTTGGTTTATTGGTTGAACAGGTGTAGTCGGTACTTGCTTGGTCTTGGCACTTGGGCAGAATATAGTGGCAGGAATCTGCAGCAGAGAAGGTTACTCACTGCATAGTATACAGAGAAGAATGCTTGTATTGGGCTTGCTTTTTTTTTGTTTTTTGTTTTTGTTTTTGTTTTTCGTTTTTTTTTTTTTTTCAAGACAGAGTTTCTCTGTATAGCCCTGACTGTCCTGGAACTCACTCTGTAGACCAGGCTGGCCTCGAACTCAGAAATCCACCTGCCTCTGCCTCCCAAGTGCTGGGATTACAAGCATGTGCCACCACTGCCCGGCTACTTTTTTTTTTTTTTTAAATAATCTGTTTATGTCACCAGCCTTTTGCCAACCACATTCAGGATGGGTATTTAGTGAGTCCTCTCTAAAGTCATGCTCACAAGCATAGCCAGAAGTGTGTCTCATCAGTTTCCCAGGTGATTCTGAGTGCAGCCATGCAGACAGTGAACATGAACCACTACAGAACTCATGCATAGCTTTAATAGGTGGTCTTCAGGAGTATTTACAAGGCGTGGAGGGACAATGAGGATGTAGAACAACTTAGACTTTACATCAAGACAAGAGTTTTAGAAAATGAACAACATGATCAGATTCATTTTTAGAAAAGCCACTGGTCTCAGATAGAAATGGGCTGGAAATAGGGAATGAGGCAGCATGTTGCAGTCATCATTAAGATGAACCGTGAAGGCTCAATTCAGGAAGAAGTTATGAGAGGTACAGGGGAGAGCAAAGCAGGTGGGCCTTCTGTTTGCTAAGAGTTCTAGTTTCTGGAATCAGTAGGATTTGGTGAGTAGAAGGTGAAAAGAAGTTCTAGATGGCTATTTAGTTTCCCATGTGGTCCTCAAGAAGGAGGTTTGAGAAGGTGAAAGTTTTGGGTACTCTGTTTGAGATGCTATATGACATTCATCATCACTAGGGTGTTAAACAATATATATATACATTAAAGCTCAGAAGAGATGAGAGCAAAAAGATTGGTTTTGATTTTTGTCCACATAGATTAGTTGAAGCTGAGGGAGGAGATGAGAGAGATGATCAGGGGCAGAAGGTGGAGCAGGCCTGGGTCACAGAACAGCCCCTGCACAGTGGCCAAGACCAGGATGTCAGCGTGTGTGTGTGTGTGTGTGTGTGTGTATGTGTGTGTGTGTGTGTGTGTGTGTGTGTGTGTGTCTGTCTGTCTGTCTGTCTGTCTGTCTCTGTCTATCTCTGTGTATGTGTCTGTCTCTTTCTCTGTGTGTGTGTGTGTGTGTATGTCTGTCTGTATGCATGTGACACAGTGTACATGTCGAAGTCAGAGGATAACTCTTGGAGTCTTTCTTTCTTGTCACCTCATGAGATCTGGAGGCCAAATCCAGGTCCTTAGGTACCTCACCACTTTTGATGAGTTATATTGATCAGCAAGTACATTTGTTTCTTTGATTGTTACTGCAACAAAAGCAACTTAAACAAGGAGGGATTTCTTTTCATTCAATCTGACTGGGAACTCCATTGTGGTGAAGAAAGCATGGAGCAGGGAGGGCGTGAGGCTGATAGTCATGCTGCACTCGCAATCAGGGAGAAGGATGTGGAAAATGCCTCGGGCAGCTCATGCTGTCGTTTCCATTCTGGGACCCCAGCTCATGGGATGGCTCTGCCCACACTCAGAAACACAGCGAGTGAGGAGAGCTAGCAATGGAGGGCTTTCCATACTCTTATTGGATAATAACACACAAAAATGTTATGTAGGTTTTTACATGCCTTTCAGAAATGAGGAAAGGGATTTAGTAGGGACAAAATAGTCTGAGAAATTAAGACATCCTGAGAAGAAATGGCTTCCAGAACTCAAGGCCAAAGAACAAGATTGATGTCAAAGAGCTGAGGGACACAAAATGGAACATTACTTTGGAGAATTTTGAAATTGTTCTCTTGGGACACAGAGCTGGAGACCCAGACATACTTCATGCATCTCTTACATCTTATAACAGAACAAGACAAGCTCTGTGATGCTGATGAAGACAGCTGTTTTGAATAACACCTTCCTTCAGAGGCATAGAAGATGCTTTAATTAAAACCGCTATGGCTTAGCAGAAAACATGCAGCAATCACAATTAACGTTCAAGATGCTTGCCAGTGTCCAGCTCTCAGCCTTGCTGGGGTTTCCTACACAATAGCAGGGAGAACAGGTCCTCTGTATACACTGAGGACCCTTCTGCTGGAATCCTGTTTAAGCACACTTTTTGGAACCTCTGCTACAGTTTCTACATCAAGAAAGGTAACCCAAAAATAATCTAAAATGCATATAGAAACCACGCTCTATCTTAGATAAATATACCCATTATTTTTAAATTGCATTGCTATTTAAAACACTGTATTTAAAGCAGTTTCTGCAGAGGAAATTGGTTCAGACTTAATGATCTATATCTTATAGAAAGCAAAGAATAGAAATTGAATATCAGGTCCAACACACACTGTAACCTCTTAGCAAGATAAAGTCAGGCTAGGAGGGCCTTCATTACCTGGGGCTCGAATTCCTGGCTCTGCCCCCAGATGCCAAGTTCATGGCAACTCAGCATAAAGAGCCTTAAAATCTTGCCAATTTATACTGAGTGCTTTGACGGTGGGATTGGAGATTACTAAAGAGGTTGGACATGGGCTAGTGCTGCATCCATTAGCTCCAATACTGGAAAGACTGCACACTTTCTTTTTTTAAGAAGTGTTACTTTCATTTTTTTACTTAAATGCATGCTTTGAGTGAGAGTGTGTGCAGGAGTGCAAATGCTTGAGGAGGCCAAAGGAGTTTGAAGAACCTGAAGCTAGAGTTACAGCCCGTTGTAGTTTGCTAGACCTGGGTGCTGGGAACTGAACACTGGGCACCTGGAAAAGCAGTGATGTGCTTCTAACTGCTGAGTCATCTCTCCAGCCTCAGGTGCAAGCTTTCTTAATTTCAGGTGACTCAGGATCCCTTAAATGGAGCTGTATGCTTCTTAGCATTTTATAGAAAAATCTATGTTCTTCTTGTCATTTTATTTATTTATTTATTTATTTATTCATTCATTCATTTATTTTTCTGGTTAGCAAGAGAAATTTTATGTTATGTTGTTTGAAGACAATACTTGAGTTTCAGAAGAATGTGTTCTGATCCTGAGGTTCACTTTCATCGTAGTTGATACTGTCAGGTTTTATCAAGGGCTGTCAATACTCAGTTTAAAGTTTTCATTTTTGCCAGGTGGTGGTGGCACACCAGTGGTGGCACACTGGTGGTGGCATATGCCTTTAATCCCAGCACTTGGGAGGCAAAGGCAGGTGGATTTCTGAGTTCGTAGGCCAGCCTGATCTACAAAATGAGTTTCAGGACAGCCAGAGCTATACAGAGAAAACCCTGTCTTAAAAAAAAACAAAAAACAAAAACACAAAAAAACAAAACAAAACAAAACAAAAAACAAAAAAGTTCATTTTCTCAATATCAAAGATTTCTCAAGATGTAATCCATGTGATGATCTTTTTTCATAAATTTCAGTATTTTATTCGAGTAGGTATATTTATTGTTAAAAATAGCATGTCTGGGAACAGTGTATGTACTGTGGCGGGTTTTGTGTCAACTTGACACAAGCTGGAGGTATCACAGAGAAGAGAGCTTCAGTTGGAAAAGTGCCTCCATGAGATCCAGCTGTGGGGCATTTTCTCAATTAGTGATCAAGGGAGGAGGGCCCCTTGTGGGTGGTGCCATCCCTGGGCTGGAAGTCTTGGGTTCTATAAGAGAGCAGGCTGAGCAAGCCAGGGGAAGCAAGCCAGTAAGGAACATCTCTCCATGGCTTCTGCATCAGCTCCTGCTTCCTGACCTGCTTGAGTTCCAGTCCTGACTTCCTTTGGTGATGAACAACAGGGTGGAAGTAAGCTGAATAAACCCTTTCCTCCCCAACTTGCTTCTTGGTCATGATGTTTGTGCAGGAATAGAAACCCTGACTAAGACAGTGTAGTATTTTGAATTTGTCAACATTTCATGTACATGTTCTCAAATCTTCAAGTCATACAAACTAACTCATATCTTCTAAAAACGAAAACCTATTTCACCTTGTCCCTTTCAAGGGTCCATGCGTTTATTTTCTTTTTAAATCTTGAGATTATAATATAATTACATAATTTCCTCCTTCCCTTCCTTCCCTCCAAACTCTCTGATGAACCCTATCTTGCCCTCTTTTAAATTCATTGCATCCTTTTCATTAATTATTGTTATATGCACACATGCAATTGTGTGTGTATGTTGTTAAATACATAAATACAATCTGCATATACATGTTTTTAGGGGTGACCATTTGGTATTGGTTAACAGCTTGGTGTCTTCTTAAAGCCGGCATTTTCCCTGCTCTTAGTATTTCTTTGTTGTCTGTAGTTCTTTGTGTAGATTGAGGCTCATGGGCTTTCCTCTGTCCACTTTAGCATGTCTGTTGGTGTGGTCCTTGTTTAAATCATCTGGGGCAGCCATGTTTGAAGGGGACCGGCCCGCGGTCTCATGTTAGTGAGACTTCACATGGGTATCTTCTAATGTTCCTAGTAATCAAAATCTTGGAAAATTTCTCGTTCCTCTGGCTTTGAACAAATCTTTCTGCCTTCCTTTCTACAATGATCTCTGAGCTTTAGGTGTGGGAGTTGTTTTGTAAGGGTACCCTTTGGGACTAGGCTCCACAGCTCTGCGTTTTGATTGGTTATAGTTTTCTGTAATGGTCTCCATCTGTCACAAAGAGAAGCTTCCTCGATGAGGGCGACCCTTCTATCTGTGGGAAGAAGAGCACATATTTAGGATATAATAAAGGATTGTGCTGCTTTAGTAAATTGGCAATAGCAGGTTCTCCTCCAAAATCGAGGGCTTCACTAGCTCTGGGTAGCTGGCTGGCTTCGAGGGCCAGGCATGCTTTCCCTCTTGCTGAAAAGGTCTTAAAAAAGAAAGAAAGAAAGAAAGCAAGAAAGGAAGAAAGGAAGGAAGGAAGGAAGGAAGGAAGGAAGGAAGGAAGGAAGGAAGGAAGGAAAAAAAGAAAAGAAAGAAAAAGGTCATAAGTTCAATTATTGTATTATTGAACTTATTGGTTATTTGTTGTAACCAATAAGAAATAAGGTATGACATCACTTCTGCAACCTTATGCCAAGCTGGCCACTGTTGTGGTTGATAGGAGTCATGGCTGGGTTAAACTATTGGGTGCTTCCTGGTCAGTGTGTGGTTCATAGGAGTCATGGCTGGGTTAAACTATTGGTTGCTTCTGGTCACTGTTGTGGTTCATAGGACTCATGGCTGGGTTAAACTATTGGTTGCTTCTGGTCACTGTTGTGGTTCATAGGAACCATGGCTGGGTTAGACTATGGTTGATTCCTTCTTTTGGGAGCTTGCATGTCACCGTCTAGTGCCATGAAAGCTACTCCTCAGGGAGGAAGCTCTCAGGTCAGTTCTAGTTCAGAGGCCTCTGGGCCCTGTGTCTGAAGCAATAAGGACTTATCTTCTACCTCTGGGGGCAACCAAGGACAGTAACAAGCCTGTAAGGTTTTGAGAGTCTCTTGGATAACCCTGACCCACAACTCAAAAGAGGGCTTCTCATACTTGGTGTTGGCATTTTTCTTAGTTGGTCTTTAGCTCTTGGAAGGTACATTGTCAGACGAGATGAGAAATTTTTATTTTATTTTAATTATATATGTATTTTTACATAGTGGCTTGCATGTGTTACAGGTACTTTTAGGTAGATTGTTAATAGCATGATTCCTTATAACCTTTTCAGACATTTTCTTGTTATTTTATCCTCCTTTGATGGTCTTTTTTTTTTAGTTTTTTGTCTTCTGCAGTTACTCTGGGATATATATTCATATCTAAATATTTGGAGCTCAAAGCTTCAAATAAGAGAGAGAAGAAAGTTGGTCTTTCTGGTCTGGGTCATGTCACTCAACATGATCTTTTCTAGTTTCATTCATTTCCCTGGTTACACCCTAAAGAAAGATGTGTGGATCTGGCTGGGTATAGAGGTTGGATATGGAGTTTCAACTCTTCATACTTCAAACTCAGAAGCTATCTTCCACAGTAAATGCCAAATTACTTTGTCAAAACACCTTTGGGAATCATTCTGATGCTATCGTATGTTATGGTCAGCTAGACAATATTATTTATTTCATCCAGTTATACAATGTCCCAAGTGGCTAGATTGCATGCCATAATTGTGTTCACTTATTCGGGAAAGCATTAATTAAGCTCTTCATTTCTAGGGTACCGTCCAACCAATAGAAATCTTGTGTTTAAGAATCTCTACCTATTAAGTGTTTACTACTGCAGCTGACTGATCCCCCTGGTTTCCCTTCCTCAGATATATGACTGTGCCATAACAAGAGCCAAGATGACTCTTAGCTTATCACATGTGGCTGGTGGCTGGCTAGTATAAAGTATGATGCTAGCCCAAGCTAGGAGGCTTGTGATAGAAAATCAGGATTGAGACAAGCATGAAGCTTTTTGAACCAACTCATTCAAGCTTCTGGGTATCCCTTGAAAGTGATCTGGCTGTTACCACAAGTCATGCTTTACAGAGTTGTGTGCATAAATATTCCTTCCATCATTAGTCACCTGTGTCCTTGTTTTGAATTAGGAAATGGGAGAATATTGCTGTTCGGGCACCACTAAGGCAAAGCCCATTTGGATGAATCTGCTCTGAGCTGCCTCAATTAGTGGGGATGATTGAAAAACAAAGTAGGGATTCATTAATCACATGTTTTCTCCTTTGGGTGTTGTGTATCTTTTATTTAGTACATGGTATTCAATCCCTAGAAGAAAAAAATATAGGTCCCATTTTGGACTATGGTAGATCCATGAGCCCAGTAGCATCCTTCACTTCAAAGGCTAACATTAATGGCATCTCCCTCATAATTGACTTTAATATATTACTATAAATCTTAAAAGTATCACTCATGAAGAGATTCCTATGTTACTGATTAACGACCACATGAAAAATTTCTACTGCAAAGTAAATTGCTTTCATTAAAAAGCCTGTAGATTTTTTTTTGAAGTGAGCATCTGAGAAAGATATTATAAGTCAAAGGTTGATAGATTCTGCATATTAAATATAACTAGCAATTAAAACATTTATTTTATCACGATTAGAAAGAGTAATGAAAGTAAAGCACACCATTAAGAATCTGTGATTTATGTGGAAACCTTTATAACTAAATATAATAAATACAAAGTGAAAAAAATTACCAATTAACTCTAGGTAACACTTTTTCACTTCTTTTTCAGTGGCAGACAGAGAAAAGTACAGCCTAAGTGTGTTTTTACTCTAAAAGTGAGAATAATATTGCTAGGGAACTGAATGAAAGCATTGAAGCCCTGGTGTGCTCTGGCCTGTCTCTAGTTGCAGAAAAGATGCTCTAAGATCTTCTACCCCATGGTGTCCACATTTAGTGCTTTTTCTTTTAAGATTATTAGTAAATTAGTAGAATTCAGGACTCAGTGAAGGCTTGTTTGTTGAAACAGGTTCTTCTTGAAATAAGATGAACATGTGATCTCTTTAGCCTTCTCTTGAGCATCCAGAGCTGCACCAAATTGCCACAGAAAAGCAAAAGCAAAAGGATTGCAAGGATCGCTGCCTTCTGGGGTTTCTGGCATTTCAGGAAGGTGAATGAAGAAGAGTGAAGAATGTTCTAACACAGATAAACATTCACAGCTAATTTAAAATCCCCATACGGGTGGGGAATGCCCTTCTCTGTAAACAAATAAACAAAATATGTCAACGAAGTACTACATCACTTTCAATCTTCTGCTTAAGTTGGATATTTTTTTCTTTTTAAGAAAACACAATTATCAAATACTTAGAATTTTTAGGTTTGTATTTAAATAATGTAAACCCAAGATATGTAAAAGCCAGTATTTCTTTTGTTAATGTGCTGATAAGCTTACATGAGTGAGGAATAGAATACCAAAAGGCAGTATTGGTGGGAAAATGTGGTTTTCAAGATTTCTCTTTTGTATGTAAAAGAAACTTTTTATAGCCCGTGGTGGTAGTAAATATCCATAATCTCAGAATTCATGGGCCCAAGACAGAATCATGAACAGTTTGATGTTAGCCTTGGCTGCAAAGCAAGGTCTGAGCCAGGTCTGGCTACTCTGTCTCAAGATACTTTAAAATTAGAACAATTTTAGATTTACAGGTAGATTGTGAAGAATTCCCTTGTATCCCCATACAGCTTGTTTGTCTTGGGGCTTCAACCAGAGAGCACTACTTGGACATGAGTTCAAGCCAATGGAAAGTCTTTATTAGCTGGCTGAAGACTATGCTGGGTGTTTGGGACCTCAGTGAAATAGTCCTCAGTCATTTTCAGGGTAAGGTTTTAAGCACAAAAAACACATCCTGGGGTGACACAACCCATTTAACAAGAACAATTAGAAGCAGAACTACAGAAGTCAAAGAATAAGATCAGGACATTTAGGGACTTTCCCAGAACTGTGGACTTTGGTGAATTTAGGTCTTTGTTCTCATTTTGGCCCATGTTGCTGCCTGTGTGCTGTTTCAAGGCCTGAGTAGTAATTCCATCATGGCATCAGTTTTGCCAAGGTCTTGGGGCCTGTTAAAGTCTGGGGGCCTGCAACATGTTTTCTGTTACCTGTGTTAGTCACATCTTATGAATGAATGTCTTGTATATAATTTGTAATCAGTAATCCAATGTGGACATGTTGTTGTCATTTAGTCCACAGTATTTACTTGTTTGTAGCATAAGCACTCTTCAATATCCTCTGTGTTGTGTTTGGTCGCCATTGTGCCCTTACATTCCCCTTGATTGTGATAGCCTCTCAGACATTCTTTTCTCATGGCCTTGACAGTTTGGAGACAAGCTAATAAGGTATACCCTAAGATTGGTCCATGTTTTTAATTTTCATTTTACTTCTTATTCTTCTTAGTATGTATGTGATAGTATGTATGTAATATGTATGTGTGAGTGAGGCATGCCATCACACACACACACACACACACACACACACACACACACACACACACAAGTGAGAGGACAACTTTTCAGAAGTTCTCTCCTTGCATTTGGGTCATCCACTGCAGGTTGTCAGGCTTGTGTAGCAAGCACTTTTATCTGCTGAGTCACCTCATCCACTTGATCTAGTGTTTTTTTATCATTGTTAAACTACAGTTGATATGTTTTGGGGAGGAAGGCTTCAGGATAAAGATCTATTGCTGTCATGTTGAAGGTGTGGCCTGTCCCTGAGGAGAGTGTGGGTTCCTTCTAGGAAAGTTACTTACCTTTACCTTTTTCTTGCCTGATTTTTTTTTGGGGGGGTCTCTAGCCCTGACTGTCCTAGAACTCCCTCTGTAAACCAAGCTGGCCTCAAACTTACCAAAATCCTCCTACCTTTGCCTCCTAAGTGCTGGGATTAAAGGCATACACTACCATTGCCCTGAGCTTAATAACTGTTTGTTGTTTCCTAAGAGCCAGATAAATTGTCCTCCAGGGTAGCTGTCTCACTTCACTGTCACAGCAGCAATCACAATGGCTGTCTCACTTCACTGTCACAGCAGCACTGAAAGGGAGTTCCTGTAGAGCAGTCCCTTATTCACATTGGTTGCTCAGATTTTAGCAAGCCTAGTAAATGCACACTGGTTCCTCCTTGTTTTCAGTTACAAATGAGCCCTTGGATAAGAAACTGCTGGGTTCCTTCTGTACTCACTCTGTCCTCTCACATCCCTTGCTGTCACATCTGATCCTGTGCCTTTTTAGAAGGCTGGGTTTATCTATGTCATCTGATGCCATCTCTCTAACCTCACTCCCTTTTCACAGCCAACATATTTTACATATTTTAAAAGATCTTAAATATCATAATTTTCTTAATTTTGCAGATTTTTGTTTCCTTTTAAACTAGCACCCTCCTTATTGAAGTCAGTCCTCTGGGCAGCTCCAGTGGTAGGTGCAGTCACAGATTTAATTTCATGGAACTTGGCAGAAGATTCCTGGAACATTATCCCCTTAACAACTTCATTCTTTGCTGGCGCTGGCTTTCAAGAGTACCAGAGTCTTCCAGAGACTTTGTATTTTCCATTTTCTACCAGAGAGGTACAGAAGCTTAATTTTAAATAATTTCATTTTACTCCAGACCCTCTGTGCTTAGACTCTGTTTTTATACTTTCTCCCCAAAGCTTTCTGTTCTTTCCAAGAAGAGAGATGCTTGACAAACAAAAATACCCACGGTCTCTCACCTTTGCTTGATGGCAGTAATTGGGAAGGCCACCTGGTCAGCGTGTTTATTTCACGTTAACTCACACAATGGAGGATTGTAATTAAATTGGATTCGACTAAATAATGTGAAACTCCCCCACCTGTGCTTATGGATCTGAGTTCAAAGACTCCTGCCCATGGCCTCTCAAAGCTTTTCTTATTTCTTTTGAATTAGGTTGTTAAGGTCAGGCAGAGCTTTTGTAAGTCAAAACCAGCCACATTCACATGTAAGGCCAACAATTCATGTTTTTAATTACAGGAAATAATCTCGAACTACTTGGAGTCTCAATTAAAAGTGTTTTTCTTTTGCTCCTGTTAGAGGAAGATTGCCTTTATATTTTGGACCCCAGCTCATTTGTAAGAAATACTGTTCTTTTCTATTTACTTGCATGCTGGACTCTACAACTTCCTGCTGTGAATATCAAAATCAATTTTCTTGGAGTCAAAGAAATTAATTAATAGCATTTTGTCTCCTGCCAATAGAAGTGGCTTAACAGTAAAAAAAAAAAAATATCCTGGCTTTACTTGTGATTTGTGTGAACTGGATCTCTGACCTCTGATCCATCCCACTCTGTACTTATCTGTATGCAACCCATGAATGCCCATAAATTTTACTAGTTGGGGATTAACAAAATAAAGCCATAATTCAATTCTATGAACTGTTCTGAACTCGAGTGAAGAAAGTAATCTTATTTAATACGATGAAGAGGATTTGTCTTTCTTTTTAAACATTGTATGTTCAATGCTTTATATTCTTCCAGAGGGCAGAGGGAGCCTACAATTTTGGAAGGACATTTTTGGTCAGTCCTAACCTAAAAAGTCTGATGAATTGAGTTGAAAACTAAGCAAGCTTTTGTTGTTTTTTCTACTTTTTCATTGCTGGAGATTGAACCCAGGTCCTTGCATATGTGAGGCAATTGTTCTACCAATCAGCTCTGTCCCTGTTTTAGTGTCCTATTCTGAGATCCAATTTCACCAAGTTGCCCAGGCTTGCCTTGAATTCATTGCCTGTCTATCAGGCAGGTCTGATCTAAAGATTCTCTTTAGATCCTCTTGCTACAGCCTCTGAGTAGATGAGATTACTGACTAGTACCACCAGGCCTACCTCTAAATTTTATTTTGACTGAAAAGTACAGTGCTTTTAAAAATTATTAATTAATAACATAGTTAGACATGCTACTTAAGACACTACTCCAGAAGTTCCTCTAATTACTAATTTTTAATGATCTCTTGTTCATTTAAAAATATCATAATGTGAGTTAGCTAAAAAAAAAAATTGTCTTTCTTCCTATATATTATTTTAATTTGAAAATATCAAAGCTTATCGTCAAACATTTTTCTGTCTTATAGGTTTGTAGACTTAAATTCATGCTGTTGATGGAAGTAGCCTGCTGGGAAATTTGAGAGCCAGGATTTATCTAGTTAGGACATTTGAACCTAATTCTGTGTACTCCAGCTAGTGAGGCAGTTAGCTTTCTATTACTGTAACTAATACCTGAGAAAGAGAAGGATTTATTTTGGCTCATGGTTTTAGAGGATTTGGTTTCATGATTGTTTGGCTCCTTGTGCTTGGGTAAAATAGGTGTGCATGGCAAAGGAACTTCTGTACCTCAGAGTGGACAGGAAGCAACCAAGGCGGGAAGTAAACCTTCCGCTCAACCCAGAAAAACCCTTCACTAATGGCCTACTTCTTCTAGCTGGATCTACATTCTGAAGTTTCTAGCACCATCACTTGGGACCAAGTGTTCAACACATGCATCTCTGAAAAGAATGTCTTTCTGTCTAAACCATCAGAGACAGCAGCTGAAAGATTTTAAATGGGAAAGAATGATAATTCTGTATTTCACACAAGTCCCAGGAGAAGGTATAAATTCTGGATCATTGCAAGTTTCAATAAGATATTACTTCTCAAGTGTGTGATATAAATCAACTTATACTAACTCTTCAAGGTCCGATTCAGCAACAGGAGGCCATGCAGGCAGCCTGATAAGTGGAGGGCCTGAAAGACAGAGACTGATTAGCACCGGGGAAGGAAAGAGAGAATCTAGATCCTCTTTCTGGAAGCTTCTCTGTGAAAGGAAGGAGTTAATTCCAGGAGATTTGAAGACCCTGGGGCATGGAGAGAGTTGGTAGGTGGGTCTGCAGTCAGGACAAGAACTAAGAGGAGGTGGGATAGAAGAATCTTTTCCACTGTTAGTGACAGAAGCCTGGGGTCAGGATGCTTGTGGAGGAGAAGCAAACTGGAGAAGCATTTACTGCCTGTTTTTGCATTTTCCAATAAGGAGCTTCCACTAGGAGTGACAGAAGAGGCAAGTGATGAGCCAGGCCGCAAAGGAACATAAAAGGTTTCTGGGAGTGTGTGGGAGAAGGGAAAGATGACACCTGATTCCTAGGTGTACCCAGTTTAGAGGAGGAGCCTTGAGCATGGAAAATGCTGTGTAGCCAAACACTGGTCACTGGCCCAGAGCTAGACGAGGAGGATCCTGGGTTGACTGGAAATGGAGATCTGTCCCATGAGTGGAACGGGAGAGTCAAGTGAGAAGAGTTGAGAGCTTTGAGTAGTTTGAAGACAACAGATAACAGATAGATGTGTTTTTGCTCAAGGAGAGCAAAAGGAGAATGGATAAGATAGAGCTGAAAGGTTATGATCAGAAGCCAAGATAACACAGTAGGAAATCTCAGATGCTGAACAGCAGGTTGAAGGCTCTCAGAGAGTGAGTGAGGATAGGCAAGGGTCTTGGAGAGCTGGAGGCCTGAAACTACCTCAAGGGCATTGAATCCTTCAGAAAGTCACAGAAACCTAAAGCCAACAGTGAACAATGGGTCATTGTCAGAACAGGAGTAAGGGTTAGAGTTAAGGAATGTGCTCTAAGGAGAAAGCTCCTTACCCATAGACATTAACAGTAACTCTGTAAATCTGATTTTAATCACAGTTTCTTTCAGCAGAGTTTAGGATTTTAGTATGTTGTCCCTAGAAACATTGCCTGTTACCCAGCTCCAGACGAGGCTCTTACAGGTTCTAAAACAAGAACTTTCCTTTCTCCCTTTCTTTGCAGAGTATCTCCCCACCCACAGTAATTCCAACATTAAATAGAAGAGCTTTATCAATGTATAAATATGAATAACCCACTCTGAAGGCTTTTCAGTTGGGTGTCATTAAGACAAGCCCAGCAGGGCTGGCCAATTATCCTCTTGTTTCAGAGAAAGTTTTCCATCTGTCTCCTGTAATTGTGCTGTTCTAGATGTGGTCAGTGTAATCTGGTTCTTGGATGGCTTCCAAAGGCCATGAGTTGGAGACCTGGTCTCCATTCTGTAACTGCTCTTGGGAGGGTATGGACCATCCAAGAGGTTGGGCCTGGAAGAGGGATGTTAGGACAATTATCTGAATGATAATGGATCTTCCTATTCTTTCTTCTTGGCCACCACTCACTCCTCACAAACCCTACTAACCCTAGTTAGTGTGATCAGTGACCATGGATTAAGGTTTCTAAAACTGTGAGTCAAATATACTAATTTATTCCCAAAGCTTTAGTTCAGTAGTAAAAATCTAACCTATAGTATACGAATCGTTCTTCCTTGTTGACCACAACGATATGTGAAAGAAAGTACAATCCACCAAGATCGCTGTGCAGAAAGAAGCAGGCACTTTCCCTCCTATATAACATCCCAGTGAGACATTACTACCTTCTTTTCCTTAGACAACAGGTAGCAACCATTTATAATGTTACTCTGACTTCTAGATGTCTGGACATACTTTTAAAGCAGTCTGTGGTGGATGATAGGTTATTTCTCTAAAGGGAGCCAATTCAAACCAGATTAGATAATATTAAAAGGCATGTTTATTGGGAAGCTGCTGTCTGGTGAGTTCAGTAGCTCCAAGAATTGAGGCCAGGGGAGTCGACATGGGGAGGGGTGGGAGAGAGGGGCAGGGAGAGAAGAAGAGGAGGGGGGAGGGAGAAAGGGAGGGAGGGAAAAGGGAGGGAGAGAAAGAGAGAGGGAGGGAGAGAAAGTGAGAGGGAAAGAGAGAGGAAGAGAGCAAAGTGTCTGGATTATGTAAGGGACGAGGAGCCTCTGGGAAAAGGCTTCTGAGAAAAGGGCAGCCCAGTCCCGAGGCTGGGAAGTTCAAGGTTGGAGGTCAGGTTTCCAAATAGGGACTGAGGGATGCTAGGAGAACCTAGAGGTCAGGTCTGCTTTGATAGGTAAAATATGCGCCTCAGTGCCTTGTCCCTGGGTCTGAAACCAAACTGGGGACAGTTACCTATAGTATTGTACTTAAAGGTTTATATCAGAATTGGTTTTGATCAGACTCCCCTGTTAGCATATCCCACCTCGGGGTTCAACAATGGGCCCATTTTGCTGTTGTACCTATATAGGAAGAGAGGGGGGTTTCCACTGGATGTGTTTCTCTTGGACACTATAAATTTGTTTATTATTTAAGAAGGGATTTTTTTTTTAAATCTATTGTTTGAAGTGGCACCTTCCAGCTTTCGGAGAAAGCCTAGACCATTAAATAAAGTGAAGGAGCACAGGTGGGCTCTTGTTTAGTGATTTGAAGTTTAGTGAGACTTATCATGAGTTCTCTAGCTTTTTAAGCAAAGATGCTTGAGAGAAAGTCTCATGGTTTTCTAATCAGCAAAGGCTTGCCATATCATTACAAGAAACATAGTTAAGTCACTAAAATGTAGTCTATATGGTGTAAAACTGGTCTGAATTATGATGGAATGAAAAATAAAGTTGATGTCATTGAAATTGGGGTTAAATTGCCTTTACCATTTGCTGAGGAAGTTGTTCAGCTGGTCAAAAACTTTAAAAGATGCCAGTTGATCTGAGACTTGGTAACCTCCTCCCTACCCCCCATTGCTTTCTTCTTTTCTCACATGCTAATCATCTGGTACCATAGTCTCTGGTCACTTAAGCCTTCCTGAAGACGTGCATGGTTCTAGATCTAAAGAAACCCTAGTCACTTCCTCAGAAGAATGATTGATTTCGTAGAGCTGTAACAGGGTAGGGAGAAGGGGAGGGAGGAAGTGGGCATGCATGCTGACACTCTACCTACAGTTAAGTGTTCCCTCAAACCATTTTAAAAGTCTGTTGCAAGAGTGAGAGGTAAAGTAGACCTGGGAGGACTTAGCATGAGGAGTAGAAGCTTAACATGATCAAAATATGTTGTATGCAGTGTAATTCTCAAAGAATTAATAAAAATATTACTTGTTTTTAAAGGCCTGCCATAATTTAATCTGGGTTATTTATGATGCACTTTAGATTTACCACAGAATTACATTTATAGACAATGTGGGAACTCCAGAAATGGAGAGCCATTGTACCACTGTTTGCATTAGGAAAACCTACTAAGATGCTCTAAGATCTTTTACATCTCAGTGTTCACGTTTAGTGCTTTTTCTTTTCAGACCTGAGTTTGATCCCTGGAGAACCACTGGCATGCCATGGGTTCTCCATGGCATGTATGCACTTGCACACACACATATATTCAATAATATATAAAATCTTAAGTGTCTGGAAAAAAACCCCAAATGTGTCTTTCAGTTATTTTCTACCTAGCTTAGGTAAGCCTTCCAAGGGTATTACAACTGTTAATATAAAAGTTTTCTCAGTGCCTTGAAGTTCTCACGGCCTGATCAGAGCAGGAGGAGGTGGTCAGTGCCCGCCTCATGGAGAGCCCAGAAGAAGGGATGCAGTGTGGACATTCTTACTTTCCCTATCTTAGTTACCTGTTCATTTCTATTTCAGGCCCTCCTTTCTGCGGACTATCACAGTGGCCTGTTTATTGGCCCGAAGGCTTCTCTTCTTTCTTCTGTGTCAGTCAGCCTGTCCTTCCTTCTGCTCTGAGGATGGCTCTGAACCTGAGTTCTAAACATCCTGATTTGAGTATCGGGATGCCTCTCCAATGGTCCTTAGGTCAGTGTCTCAAGCCCACCTCCCACTATTTTCTCCTCACCTCTGCCATCATCCATTTACATGAGACATCTCTCTCAACTTGCGCAGGCACCTCTTGAATTTTGACCCCCTTTTGTCTCTGATTCCTCTGCCAGGCACATGCTTCCTCCTCCTCCTCTCTGTCCTGCTATATACCTAGCTCTGGGTTCATTAAGATGTCAGTCTCATGGCCACCTATGTCACTGCATCTTCCTAGATAGCTAACTATTCCCCTGGCTTAACAGAAATTGTTGGTCTCCAATGAAGCTTTCCCTCTTGCATTATTCTACATTTTGTTGTGTATTAATTATTTTTTTTACAGTGAACACAGAGCCCTGCACATATTTGGCAAGCTTTCTTCCATGGAGCCACAGTCATACCTACATCTCTTTTATTTGGTTTGGAAGGAAGGAAGGCATTGCCTTATGAACCATTAAGTTCTATGAAATCGGGGTTCAACCTTCATTATTTTGCTCCCTAAAGTTTTTGGTTATTCAAGTCATTGTCTACTGACAGCATGTTCTGGTGCTTCATGAGTGGGAGGGATTCCCTTCCTCTTTTGAAGGATCCCTGTTTGGTCTGCTAACATAAATGACAACAGGCATGTTTGCAGGCAAAACACAAGGAAATGTGTCCATGAGCATGAAAGTCTTTCAAAAATATGTAACTCAAATATCCTCTTCATACGGCAGTGAGAAATGGAGATGCGTTATGGATGATTTCAAGAGCTCATAAAGGATATTTTTGGAAAGTTGAATGAGCCTCCAAAGAATAGATAGACAATAGGGTGTGAATGGACCCAAATTAAGTTGGCCTCAAAAACAATTAAAAGTCTGTCTGTCTGGGTGTGGTGAGCCCCTTAGTCTTTATTTCTGTGCTGTGAAGTTAATCCTGACTGATTTAAGAAATTTTCTGGAAGGGAGTAAAGGCCATTGTGTTCATTTTGGAGGAGCCTCAAGTATGGGAACAAGAGAGAGAGAGAGAGAGAGAGAGAGAGAGAGAGAGAGAGAGAGAGAGAGAGATCCCTGCTGGGGTCAGAAACAAGGTCAGAAAAATCTCTGGTTCTGAGGATGACTTGAAGGATGTCTTTTGTTTAAAGAACTCAGTGTGCTAAAGTTTGGGGGCTCTGAGCTCCAGCATTAGAAATACATGCTCCCAGCCTCCATACTAGACTAGCTGAACCAGAATTCAACCTCAACAAAGCTCTTAGGTGATTATGGCTCATTGGAATCAAAAGTTTCTGTGTCCACTGCACAGGACCTCCTCCTGTGCAGCAAGAACCCTGAATGTCTGCTGGATGACTAATGAATGAATTACACTGAGATTGTTCTCTGAGTTAGAACATTAGCTCATAGTCAGCCGCAAAGCATGTGTGGCCCAGAGGAGATTGCTTTTTCTATTCAGTCCTTCTCAGTTTTAGAAAGCTGTAGCCCCTTCTTTGCCTTTAGTATCCCTGGTTTGTTAATTTGCTGTCACCTTTGATTATCCATTGTCATTTTCATGCAAGTACTTTTGACATGTACAAGTATAGAGAGAAACCGTATTGTTTCAAGTTATATATTATGAACATATCCCCCCGACTCTCTCATCTAAGAGTAAACACTCCACTCGCATGTGCCTCAGTTGATCATCTTCTTAGCTGTGGTATTTGGGACTAAGTGGCAAAGAAGCTGTAAAGGTTAAGAGGATATTCTCTGTCATGGCGTCAAAAGACGAGTATTCCAGCTCACACATCTTTGCTAATAACCTCAGAAGGAGATGACAGTGTAGCATGCCTGGATTTTCAAAACAGGAGAGGGTTTGACAGCAAAGTCTTCTTAGCTGTCTGGGAACAAAACAGGAGTCGGAGAAGCAAGAAATGTGAGGAGGCGTGCCTGCCTCAGTCTGGATGATGCTAGAGAAAAGTGCCAGTTACTGTGCTGCATTGTGGGAATTTATGGGGTCACTTTGCTTGTAAGAGTAATTGGGATAGTGACATTTTGTGTGCACAGGCTAGGCACAGAAAGAGTCTGCAAGGCATACAGTAGTTTTCACATTATGAAGATCTGAATTGTCTGTGTGAGGCCAGGACTTCAGAATGCTTGGCCAGGCATTTTGGAGATAGAAAATTCTGTTATTAATACCATTATATAGATGCATGTGTGTATGTGTGGTGTGTGTGTATACATATACCACCCCACACACACACTAGTAAAAAGCCAACAGAGGAAGTTTATTAATGCATTCATATTGTGACAAAGAAACCTACTGTACCTTCAATAAATTTTTATGTAAACAAAACCATGCTAAATATTGCTGAATTTCCCAAGGATACAGGCAGCACAAAATATGAATGTTTGCAAGGTTTTCTTTTTTTTTAGAACTTGATATGTTCACTTTTATTTTAAGATAACCACCATGTCTTCTCATACCAGTATGCATGTGTAACTACATGTAGGACGTTGTCATCTAAAAATGTTTTTTTTTTTTTATTTGTTTGTTCTGAGATAGGGTCTTAATACGGAGTTGTGGCTGGTGGAGAACTATATAGCCCAGACTGGCCTCAAACTTAAGAGCCCTCGGGCTCTCTCTCAGGTTCTAAGACATTGGTGTATACTACTGAAAAGACGCAGGAAACCTGCCTCTGCACTTTCCAGCCACTCACACAGTTAGAGCTCTCCTTCCCTCTCTCACCATAGATGCCTCCAGCCTTTGGAGAAGGCAAACAGAAAGGGCCCAGCCTAGTGCAATTCCCTTTTTCATGGCGGCACTGCCTTCCCCCAATAATCCCCAAGTGGGGGAGGGGCGGCAGATGCCAGCTTTGGGAACAGACAAAAACCAAATACCCCTGTGTCACCAAGGCTAACACCCCCTTGATATATAACCAGCATTTCTCCAGTGCAGATGGCTCCTGCCCTTGAAGGGAACAAGGACCAAACATCTTTGAAATGATAAGAGGCCCACTCTTGGACCATGAGAGAAGGGCAATTAAGTGTTCCCAGACAGCTGTGACCAGTTTGTAAAAATACACTTGCTCCTGATAGCCCCATAAAGTTACTTCCTAGGTCAGGAATATCCACCCCAGCTACATGGTTTTGCCCCACTGTCTGAACAAACATTATCAAGGTTGAAGGATGGCTTTTCCTTGTTACCTCCCCAGTCACTTAACCCCAAAGTTTGAGGATCCCTGCTTATACTCATATATATACTCTGAGCCCCTGGACTTGGACATCACATCCTAACCTGCGAAGTGGGAAAGGCTTGCAATCTGGGTCTTACTCATAAAATAAAGGCTCTCTTTGTTTTTACTTCATACTTGCAATTCCCGGCATTCTTCTGCGGTTCCTGAGAACTGGGCATACCACCACAAACCTAGCTTGTCTTCTTTTATCTTGTGATGTGCTGCTTAAACCTAAGATGTTACATACCAAACGTACCTTACTATATATAAATTTTCATCTTTTATTTCTCCTTTCTATATGTATGTACTTGGAGGCAGGGTGTCATTAGCTACAAACTCAGACAGAGCTAATGATGCCCTTCAACTCCTGATCCTGTGCAGTGCAGTTCCTGAATGCTAGGATTACAGTTCTGTGCTGCTACCACATACCTGGGCTTTTAGTTATGTAACAGGTTATCATAATTATTTTTTAAAATTTAAGTGTAAGGCTTTTTTTTTTTTTTTAAGTCCACTATGTCTCAGGGCATAGGGAAATATTGGGGCTGAAGGTGTGAGAATGCTCTGCCTAGACAGCCTCTGTGGGTAAAGACTCTAGCTTAATGAATGTAAGAACTAGAAAGAATCATCTTCCAGGGGGCAGGAAGCTGAGGGGGAAGCTCCATGCTGGTGACTGTAGAAAGAAGTCATGGTAGTGTGTAGTACTCGGGCTTGGGGCTCAACACACTAATGTCGGACATTCTTCTTGCCACTCTCTACCATGTGAGCTTTATAATTGCTCTGATTCTTGCCTCTGCTGTCCTATCAAAGTGAGAATAGATATGACAGAAAGTGGCATAGAGATGCAGGAAATAAAGACACAATTTCACTGGCTACCACAGGCATTGCCGACGTCCCCCATGATTTCTTAGGCTAGGTCCTGGATGCAGGTTCTCAGATTCAGATAGTTGTTTTTACTTTTTGAGTTTACTTGTTTGTGGCTGGAGGACATGGAGGGAGAGAATGCAATCCTGAGTGAATGTGTGCTGTGGTCACGGACATGATCTTGCTGCAGTGCACATGTAGAGGCTAGAGGAAACCTTTCAGAAGTTGATTATCCCCATCATGCTGGAGATCAATCTTGCGTCATTACTTTTGTGGCAAGCACCTGTACCCACTGAGCCATCTTGTTGGCCCATATCCAGGTTTTTTTT
>NW_022196897.1:8351093-8368710 GCF_008632895.1 Mastomys coucha
TTTGGTGGTGGTGCTGAGGATCAAACAGAGCCTTAGGCCTATTAGCTACTATTCTCCCACTGTGCTACACCTCAGCCCCATGTTTACAGGATTATGATGACACTCATAGGCGGTAGATGGGATTCCTCTCATAAACAACTTGCTAGCATCCTCTGACATCACCTTCCACCAAATGACACTGCATCCTAAAGCCTCTTAGGTGGGTCTTTGTTTTTCCCAGGTCAACTGAGGAGCCTTTAAACATTTTTTTTTAACCTCAACCTTCACTTTTCTACTTACTAATAGCTACAGATGTATGAAGGAAAAAAGATGGTAAAAGCTATTTCTCCTAGCTTTCTCTATATACTGTAATCATTCCTCTACACTAAGCCTGCAGCACCAGGATGGTAGTCATCTGTTTCTGTATTAAATGCTTGAGATAATCAGCTTATAAGAAAAAGGTTAATTTTGGCTTGCAGTTTTATGGATTCAATTGAGTGACAGTAGACCTGTGAAAGAATCTAGTTTAGTTTATGCGCCCCAGCTGGACTGGACCTCATTGTGTAAGCCAGGTTGGCCTCAAACTCACAAAGATTCATTTCCTTTGCCTTCCAAGTGCTGAAATTAAGGCATTGTACTACCAGAGCCAGCAAGATGTGTGTCGTAAGGTTGCCTTAACAGCTGTTTCTGTGGGACTTCTCCAGCAATTGATTGCTTCCTTCCTTCCTTCCTTCCTTCCTTCCTTCCTTCCTTCCTTCCTTCCTTCCTCCCTCCCTCCCTCCCTCCCTCCCTCGCTCTCTCTCTCTCTCTCTCTTTCTTTCTTTCTTTCTTTCTTTTTCTCTGTGTAGCCCTGGCTGTCTTGGAACTCACTCTGTAGACCAGACTGGCCTTGAACTCAGAAATCCTCCTGCCTCTACCTCCCAAGTACTGGGATTAAAGGTGTGTGCCACCACCGCCCAGCTTGATTTCTTTTCTTTTTTGAAAGCATTCTAATTCACCATTGCTTTATCATTCCCCATGTTACAGCCATCCCCGATGGTACAGAACAGATCTAGAATCTCCCCTTCATTTTGTTTTTGCATGGGGGTTCGCTGCAGATCCACTTGGGGCTATACTGTTTGCCTTGAAATGCCTCCCAACAGCTCTTCCTAATAGTTTGTGGGAGGCTTCTTTAAGAAAAGAATTTCCGCTCTTTCCGCCATCTTGGCGCCGGTGGAGGCCTGCTGGGAACAGGACTTCTAAAAGCAAGTATGTCTGGAAGGCTGTGGTGCAAGGCCACTTTCGCTGGCTACAAGCGAGGTCTCCGGAATCAAAGAGAGCACACGGCTCTTCTTAAAATCGAAGGCGTTTATGCCCGAAATGAAACTGAGTTCTACTTAGGCAAGAGATGTGCATATGTGTATAAAGCAAAAAACAATACAGTGACTCCTGGAGGCAAACCAAACAAAACCAGAGTGATCTGGGGAAAAGTAACTCGGGCCCATGGAGACAGTGGGATGGTTCGCGCCAAATTCCGAAGCAACCTTCCTGCAAATGCCATTGGACACAGAATCCGTGTGATGCTGTACCCATCCCGGATTTAAACTAATGGAGAGTAAATAAATAAAAGTAGATTTGTGCTCTTGTAAAAAAAAAAAAGAAAAAGAAAAGAAAAGAATTTCCTGTCCTGCAAAACCTGGTGTGCTGAGGAAAGCTCCTGGCAGAATAAAGTCCCATGGCTTCGGAGCGGGGGGTGGGGGACATGTGTTGCTGGAACATGTCTACATAAAGACTGGGAAGGGAGCTATGGCACAGTAGAAGAGGCTAAAGAAGCAGGAAGCCCAAGGCCCTTGTGGGCTAGACTAGGGAGAAGAGAGGGGAGGAATGTTGAAAGTATAGGGCCTCAGAATGCTGTAGAGATGTTTCTACTTGGAGAAAATGGTGTTTGAATTGTGTATGGAGAAGGATGGGAAGAGAGAGAGTGGGAGTGAGAGAGGGAGAGGTAGAGGCAGAGGGAGAGGGAGAACAGTCTTATAAAGTCCCTAGAGCAATGACTGATCCACATTCACTGCTATGTAGATGTTTAAAATTAAATAAGGGCTGTGAGCAGAAGCATTTAGCACAGGGAGGAGAGCATAACCTTGGAAAGGCCTCTTACCAGGATGATTACAACATCTGCCTGGATGAGAGGTGAGGTGATGTCAGTTGCAGGAGAAGGTGTGGTGAGGTGAAGGTAGAAATGGGGCCATGGTCCTGCCCATACATGTCATCTTTGTGGAGCCCAAGGTTTATCCATTAGGCAGCTGGAAATATGATTTTTGGGCTTAGCAGAGAGTCTTGTATCTTTAGCATTTAGATAAGAATGTAAGAGTCACTCACCAAAGAAAATAAAGCAAGAAAAGAAAAATGGTCAAAGGTAGAAACGAGTACAGACAAGGCGATCAGAAGTTCAAAGTCATCCTTAGCTACAGAACAAGCTTGAGCCAGCTTTGGCTACATGTGACTCTGTGTAAATGAGTTATCCTTAATATAAATATAAATATAAATATAAATATAAATATAAACAATGAATTAATATTTATTTACCTTATGCTATTCCCCAATAACTACACAGAAAAATAAGATTTATTCAAAACTGCACCTCAATAGCTGAGCAGTTAAGTGATCTACTTTTACCTTGTATGCTAATCTCTCAGCCCCAGCCCATGATATTTGTGTATTATTATTGTTCTGGCTCTTAGGTCTCCTGCTTCATGGTTCCAGCTCTCTCCTTCTCCCTCTCTTCCCTCTGCTGTCAGAGCCCCACCCTATTCTCTCCTCTGCTGTCAGAGCCCCACCCTGTTCTCTCTTCTGCCCCACCTTTGGGTGATCACCATTTATTGACAAGGCAGAGAATAAATGGTTTACAGGAACTAGAAACAGGAGATTCTTGGTGTAAGCATTACAATGCCGTGTCTGGATTGAAACTAGACATGAGGGCAGAGGAACCAGCATTTGAATAACCCAGCATAAAACTTTATACTGCATGCAAAACATTAACCTACAACCCTGTCTCAAGAAACTACACCAGCCAACCAAACATGAGAACCATGAGATCCATCCTCTGGTACTGGTAGTCTAGGAATGTTAGAATTGTTAGAAACTGAAGGGAGAGCTTTACATCTAGTTGATTTTCATACCTTATTAACATTTTTTGCCTGTCCTAGTAGTCAATATTATATTTTATTATTAAAATGTGTATAATTCTTATCATTCTGTAGGTAAGGCCACACTTTCCATGAATATATCCTAACAAGGTATGTACCACCACAACCAGCTTTTGAAGTCCCTCATGGTTAAGGATAATTGTGTGTTCTGATCACTGGTAACTACTCCTTTGAGTACCTTTGTTTCATTACTAAACAAACCACAGTTAGTGGTATTTGGGACTTGGGGAATCCTTAGGAAATGAAGTCAAATGTTATTTTATCCAAAACCTAGACAAATCATTAAGACCCCAAAATATTTGTGTGCTGTCTTTGATGTCTCAGAACACTAATAAATTTAACTCTCTAAAATGTGGGGGCTATCAGCCTGTAGTGTTGTCTCTCTAGTCACTTGACAGCTCTTTAATAGGAGCAATGCATTGGAGCTGTAGAAGGCATCAGGCAAGCTATGAGTCCATGTCATACCTGCATGAGAAATTATGCTTGCAGTGCCGGCATCTTCCAAGTGACAAATATAACTGGGCTTTAGTCCCTAACCCTGAAGCCAAGTGTCCCCTTTCACTTCCTGTTCTGTCGGGATTCTGTGAAGGGACATCTCGTCTTCCAGCATTTGAAATGTAAGGTTTCTATCTTTGCCAAGTGTCTAGTGTCTGCTGTTGCCCTTGTCATATGCTTCAAGGGTCCCTGCCTCAGGATCGCTTGCACTTCTTATATTTCTCATATCCATTGTTTGCTCAAACAACATAAGTCTGACAGTCAACTGTGATGCCTAAAAGCTCATTTCCCTGGTCTTCTCAGGTTATTGACTTTAGCTATTTAATTACCAGCTGCCAAGTTTCATTATCAATTGCATTCTTAAAGACCTTCATTTATTTATTCCCACATTGTAGTTCTTAAGTCCTGATCATGGGTATATTTCCTCACTAATATTGCATCAGCTTCCAGGAGCTCCTCACATGTTTCCTGGTTTCACATGTTGTCAACTTGAATATAATTTCTTTTTCTACTTTTCTACATATCTGAGTAGAGTGGCCCCCTCCTCCTCCCCCTTCTTCCCCACTTCCCCTCCCCCCTCCTTTCCTCACCTCCTCCTTTTCCCCACCTCCACTCCTTCTTCATTTTCTTTTATGTTTTTGAGACAGGTTTGTACCATGTAAGCAGACTCCCAGTGTAGTCTATGGTGACCTTCAGCTCCCAGTGTAGTCTATGGTGACCTCCAGCTCCCAGTGTAGTCTATAGTGACCTTCAGCTCCCAGTGTAGTCTATGGTGACCTTCAGCTCCCAGTGTAGTCTATGGTGACCTCCAGCTCCCAGTGTAGTCTGTGGTGACCTCCAGCTCCCAGCAATCTAACTGCTGTTTTTTGTTGCTAGGATTGCAAATGCTACTAGGCTCCTTCATGAGGAACTTTTTGTTAAAAAGCTTGTGCTAATAAACAGGGAAGGGCCGAGGGTAGGTGTTATTAATTATTGAAAGATGTGGCTGCTGGTGGTGTTATTTCTCATCAAGCCTCCCACTGACAGAGCTGGCAGAGTGCTAAAGTAATGCAGGGACATGGGAGCCGCCTTCACACTAAGGATCTCCTCTTTCTGTTGAGAGAGTAGACTATCTCTCCAGGCACGCTGGAGCTGCCATGCTGTCTTACTCCGGAGCAAACTCTTGTGCAGTGCCTAACACTAACATTTGTTGCTGAGGGAACAGCAACCTTAAGTCACTGGCTGAATCATGACACCATTGCCTAAGCTGTAGAAGGCTCGCAATTTCTGAAGCCACATTTATTTGGCACTTAAAATATAAGAGGAAAGTATAGCCCAAGAGCTTAGGATACAATAAATTGATTTTTTTTCTTACCTGCCCTTGCATATAAAAGTTGTTTGGCTTCCATGGTCTTTATTGCTAAGCAGTATAAGGAGCCTTTCTTTTTCTTTTTGACTCTGAGCTCTGCTTCCCCATCATTTTCCCAGGCCAATCCCTTCTCAGCCTCTTCTGCTAACTGATAGCACATGTGTTTCTGAATAGAACCTGGAAGAGGAATGTGGACGGCCATCATATGGAAATGCCATTCCAAATTCCATGTGCTGTGAGATAATACACTGGCTAGACCATCAGAAGTCACCCCAGAAAGGGGAATTTGAATTGGATGAGAATCAAAGAAACTGTGAAGCTACTAGAATTGACTGTAGTTAAGCAGTAATAGGTAGTCTGGAGGATTGGATAAAGGCCAGGTTCACAATCACAATTCCTTGTTCTTTAAAAATGAGATACCATTGATTGGAGAAGGGGCTGTGCCATCCACTTTCTTAGGGTATAATCTAAACATAAGCCCCAAGATTTGTCTTTTGATTTTTAAAAGGAACAACGGTAGGCTGAGTCCAGTCAGGAAACCTGTGTTTATCTGCCATGAACAAGTCACCCTTCTTCCTTCTGCCTCATCCTTTTCACTTAGAAAAGGTCTTGAAATAGGTCCTTCATTGCATCTGGTAGATGTCAGGTGATGTCCGTGAATGCTTCACTTCTTTGTCCCTTGTATCTGACATAATGTCCTACATGACATACATTTTAGATAAATTCAAATAGTGTCGTGAGGAATGATAGTGAGTAGATCAAATGATGAACGCAACAAATTCTTATTTTAAGCAAAAGTGCCATGGTATATGGATAGGGACTTCAAAAATGTATTCCTTGGAACTTGAGACTATTGTAAAGTATATGCACACTTCTGTAATCTGGCAAAGAATAATCAATCACTCAACGTAGCTGTGAGAACCACAGTTCTCCTTCCATACTGAAGTCTCTGTGAAGATTTGCCATGACAATAACCTTGTTGACCTATACTTGACCATCGCCTTTGATGGTAGGCCACTGTACATTGTACACACTTACATCCTGGATGTTCCACAACAGCTTTGACCAGCACCAGTAGAGATTTATGATGTCATCATACACTTGAGTACAGGTGTCCTAGGCCTGAAGCAAGATTTTCAAGACTGTGTGAAATCCTGATTCAACCTAAATGATCCAAGGTCCTTCCTTCTTTGCCTGCAAGAGGACAATGCTCATCTCTACAATGTGGGCTTAAAGTGTCTAAGGGAGATGAAGCAGTATTCCTGGGAACAAAATACCCAGGGTAATTATCTTACTAAGAGACAACGTTTATTTCTGCTCAGCATTTTAGAAGATATAGTCCATGATCTAGGGACAATCTTCTCCCCATAATTTAGGTCTGTTGTAGGGCAGCACATCACAGCAGAGTGAAATAGTTGAGCAAACCTGTTTACATCATGGGCCATAGAACAAAAAGAAAAAAAGAGCTGGGCTCAAGCCCTCTGGGACCACTAAGACACACCTCTCAAAGGCTCCAGCACTTCCCAACAGCATCCTCCTGGGGACTTTTGGGGATCATTCAACATCCAAACTGTAACGTGTCCTATAATAGCCTACTAATTGTAACTGTCTCATAATGTCATATACCAAGAATAACAGCTGCTGGGATTCATTCCGCTCTTACCATGAACCAGGCGCTTCTTATATATCTACCTCATTTAATCCACACAGAGACCCCCACCCCATGGTGCATGTAGTCTAATCTCAACAATCACATGAGGAATCTGCAGCTTTAAGAGTGCTGCATCTGGGGCCCTTGGCTAGTGAAGGGTGACCATGACTCAGCCATAAGGACATAGCAGTGAGCCCAGTGGAGAACCTAGAGATTTTTATTTTCATATTAAACTAAGGTGACCATTCTTCAGTTTTCAGGAGATGGAAGTTATGTGTCACAAAATTTTATTTCTCCTTCCTAGCTGCCTTGTCTTGAAGGGAGATCAACAGAAACCTATAGAGTTCCAAATTCAGGGACTTCACTCAAAAAGTTCCTTCAAAACTTAGTCCCTTTTCATGAAGCTGTGGAGGGAAAGGAAGTTTTGGGGAAAATGGATGAGTCTAGACAGTCTAATAGTAATCAAAGTGAGCGAAACCCAGAAAGACAAAAACTATACACTCTCTTCCACATAGCTTGCAATGGCTTCACCTGGTGATAACTAGAGGATGCCTTTATAAAGTATGGGTAACGTGTACCCCAGGGGGGTTAAAAATGGGTGCTGAGGAAGGACATGTTTTGGACTAAAGGATACCAGTGACTAGAAAGGGGGAAAGAGGCAGGAGAAGAGGTTACAGGAGAGATCAGGAGGAGAGGGTTATGGAGGAGATAGCAGAACCTATTAAAACATGTAGTGTTCAAAAGATGCCACAGTGGTATATAATACCTTGTATGCTAATTTAAAATTAAATAAAAAGTAAACTCCTTTGATAATTGAACTTGCCAAATATTCAATTATCAGTTACTATTCATTTAAATGTATAAATCTGAAGCAAGAATCCCCCTGGTGTCAAAAACTTTTATCCTCCCCAGTGTCAGGAACAGCTAATATGGGCCCCAGGCTCCCTGGATCATCATTAATTTTCCTATAGCACTCTGTCCCATGCTTGATGCAGCCTGGGGTCAGATATATGTTAAATTGTGACCTGCGCCTTCGACAACTGGCAGAATGGTTATCACTGATCAATGGGTGGAAAGTTAGGAGAGAACCTTTTTTTCTTTTCCTTCCTTCCTCCCTTCCTTCCTTCTTTTCTCCTTCCTTTTCCTTCCTTCCTTCCTTAGGGATGCTGTGGTACAGAGAAGATGCTGGGAATAATGGCTGTTCTGCTCTTTGAGAGAAGCAGTGATGCTGAGCAGAGTCTCCTTAGCCTATGGTCTCACCTCTGTGGACCTCTTTCTAACTTAGTACTCCTCACTCATACCCCAGTGAGGGGTTCCCCTTTCTCAGTATTTGGTGCTGGATTTTATGTTTTGTTTAAGGGTGCCAGTGTCTCTTGAACTAGACAAACCTAGGAACTTAGCAGGGGCACCTGAACTCTTAGAAAGAAAGGGGAACAAAAGAAAGAGCAGAAGCAGGCTTGCCAGTTTTGTTTTGTTTTGTTTGTAAGACTCACAAACCCATGATGCCAGGCAGATGGATCAGCTGGCAAAGCATTTGCTGGTGTGCATGAGGATCTGAGTGTGGATGCCCAGTACTCCTGTAAAGGCCAGGTACAATGCCACTCTTGAGAAATCCCAGTGTGCTGGGGCAGGGGGTGAGAACAGTGGAAGCCTGGAGGTCACAGGTCAACCAGTCTATCCGGATCAGTAAGTTCCAGGTTCAGAAAAAGACCCTAGCTCAGAAAATAAGGTGGATTGAGATTAGAGAAGGCAACCAGTGCTCATCTCTGGCCTCCACATGCACATGCACTCACAGATATACATGTGTACACATATGTAGCAAACTACACACATACTTTCACACAAAGACTCACACTTTGTGATTTTTGTTTGTTTTTGTTTTTCTCGAGAGAGCCTCACTATATAGCTCTGGCTGTCCTGGAACTCAATCTGTAGACCAGGCTGGCCTCAAATTCACAGAGCTCCAACTGCCTCTGCCTCTCACGTGCTGGGGTTAAAGGCTTGTGCCACTCTGCCTGGCATCCCTAAGACTTCTTAAGAAGCTGTCTGCCCTGCGAGGTGGACTCTGCTTGAGTTTAAACCCCATTCTCTTCTTGTGCCATAATGAATCTCCGCAGACATGAGGAAAGCAGCTGCTGTCAGCACCACAGTGTATTTGAGAGACTCCTTCCTCTTCCTCTAGCATGGCTGATACGCCTCCAGAGCAGCACATTGTTCACTCAAAGATGCCTAGTCATTTCCTGAGGCTCAAGGTCCAAACGCAAGGAAAGGTCCAGCTGAGTGTCATTCAGGAAAATAGATAGAAATAGAAATGGCCGGAAGGCTGAATGTTTTTTTCTGCTGTGGGAAAATTAATAGGCAATTATAACTCATACTCTTTTTTTTTTTTTTAAAACACGGGTCTTGTTTTGTTGCTTGGACTGATTTCAATTCCTAGACTCAAGAAATCACCCTCGCTCCGCCTCTTTAGTTGTCAGTACGTCACCTTGTTCCACTCACAGGTTATAAATGAAAGGGTATGTGGTTGGGCTGGAGAGATAGCTCAGAGGTTACAAGCACTGTTCTTACAAAGGACCTGGGTTCAATTCCCATCTACCACATGGCAGCTCACACCTGTCTGTAACTCCAGTTCTCAGGGATCAGATACCCTCACAAACATACATGCAAGCAGAACCCAATGTACATACAGATAAATAATTATTTTAAAAGATTATTTAAAACCTGTACTTCTGTAGTGTCAAAACTGATGAAAGATACTTGGTTTGCATAGCTATGAGAGGAAGACTCCCTTGCTGCTTCTCCTACTTAACATCTTGGTGAAAATCTGTACAAGGGTAAGTAAGACGTGAGGTGCAGATTTACTGGTGTTTTGGGGGAGCTGGGAGAATAGACTTTGCAATGTTTCTTTAAAGTCCTGGTTGTCAGCAGAGGTAAAAATGAAGTAGTATTTTTATTTGTTCGGGAACATTGACATAACACCTGACAAATGCTCTTACTGGCAGGCTTGGGGAAGAGTGGCCGATGATTAAATGTTCTTACTTCAGAGCGAGCAGCAAGGCTGTGATCAGAAGAGCCCATTATGTTGAACATGAGACCCATCAACATCCCAATTAGGGGGAAAGCAAGTACGGCCGTGAAAGCATCAGTGGGCTGTGTTGTTAAAGCTGTCTGGATTTAGAGCCAAATGGGGCTTTTCAGGATGCGGCAGATCTGGAACTCTGGTGTATTTCTGTGTGGGATGCCCTCCTACAGAGGACGATGCTTTCAGATAATGACTGTTTTTGCTTCTTTGGAATGCCACCTGCGTAAATGTGTTGATTTGGACAGGTTATAGACTGCACAAAGCCTGCCAAACTGCCTTGTAAGAAGTGATGTTTGGGATGGATTCTATTCGTAGATCTCTGACAAAGCCAACCTTGCCACTGACCACTATGAAGGTAGGGTATAGGTCATAGACCACACAGAGAGAGAGAGCTGGTTGCAAGTTTGTGACTACTGGCTCTGATTTTGATGATGTCCTTCTGGAGAGCTTTATTTAGTTTTGAAAGAAACAACCTAATGCTCAACAAGGGGGCTTCAAAGATTATTTTTACCGAAGTTGAAAAAACAAGTTGTAGAGATAGATGCTCATTTGTTTGGAGCACCTGTTGCTCTTGCAAAGGGACTGAGTTCAATTCCTTGCACCCACATGGTGGCTCGCAACCATCCTTAACTCCAGACACTGGGCATCCAAAGCCCTCTTCTGACTTCTACAAGCAGCAGACATGGTACCCATACATGCATGCAGGCAACACTTTACACACACTTGTTCGTACATGTACAGGCACACACACATTTAAATAGATATAAAATGAGTTCTTATTGCCTTTTTAAAAACTTCCATTCGATTGTTGCTATGTATGTGTATGTATTTATAAAATAAATAGAACCGATTTCATTTGTTCATTAGTCCTTGATAACATTTTTGTCTCTGATTGGAGCATCTTGACAACATGGTAGAGTCTTAGGAGTGGTTAGGATAGTGTCTCAGGAGAATGACCTGGGCAAAGGTGTATAGTCCATCTGGGATGGTTATTTTAACTGCTTCCAAAATGAGGGAGGACCCTTTTGTAAACACCATTGTGTATGCACATAGTCAGGTGTGCTGTGGGAAGCCTTCCCACTGCTCCAGTTAGCTCCCATCTTTGGTGATGGAGGGCATAAAACTTAATAAAACATCCTTGTATCTCAGTATTCATTGTTCATCTAAGAGCCCACTCATGTCTTTGGTGGTTCTCTGTGTTGTGTTCACAGTTCCCAGTGACATATCAAAAGGCTAAAACGGAGGACAGAAGGGATGTGCGGAAGGTTTTGTGTCCTCAGAGATATCTAGAAAGATCAAAAAATGGTATAGAATAAATATCCCAGGACCACCCACCCCTGCTTCAGCTACTGAGTGTCAGTGCAAATATAGAAAATTAATGGCAGAGAGGGTGCACTTTGCGGGATGGAGGGATAGTTTTTGAAGGTGAAAATAAGCTTGTTTCCTAGGAGTGTCATGACAAAGAAAAATTCTTCCTGCTGTTCCTAAATGTCCTGCTTTAGAGGCAGATAAACTGCATGCTTTCCTTTCTGTTTTCTGGAGGAGGAGGATGGGGACCTACCAAGAAGGAGGCATAATTCTCAATAGTGGTACACATGGTCACTGTCTGTCATCCTATTGTAGGAGTCTTCTCTTGAACCCAAGAAGCCTTTCCAGGAAGACTTGGCTTGGCCCCATTCATCTGCCAGAAAACTTGCCAGGGGGTTCCTGATGTTTCCACATGTAATCTCTACCAGTGGAAAGGTTATCATTTGTTCAGTTGCCAGAATAGTCAAGTATTTTACAAGCCAGCTGGAGAGATTCTTCAGAGATTAAGAGTACTGCCTGCTTTAACAGAGGACCTGGGTTCAGTTCCCAGCACTCACATGGCAGCTATAACCACCTGCAATTCTAGTTCCAGAGACCCTGATACTTTCTTTTGCACTGAACACATGTGCTGCACATATGTACAGGCCACAACAGCACACATAAACTAAAACTAAACCTGTTGAAAAATCACGAGCAGTAAAATTTGTATCAGTTTACACCTAGCAAATTTTGTTAGGTGTGATAACTTTAAATCACTTAATTGGAAAGTGGACAGATGTTTATCTTAATGTTATGTAACAATGGAGCATCAATATATAAAAGACACCTAGTATAATGAAGGTCATATGGAATATAATTACTTGTTTAGACAAGAGCTCTTTCTGCCTACCTAAAGGACTTGGTTAGAGGCCAGCCTGAAATGCTTTCCATTAGAGCATAGAAATATGCAGATTGTGTGGGAAGCAGCAGGGATCAGCTTTCTGTGTTTCTCCAGGTAATGTGTGTCCTCTCTGAGACTCACCACAATCTAAGCTGCTCATGGGTAGAACCAATTCTACAAGACCAGTGACAAAGCTTATGTCTATGTGGTGTGTGTAGTGTAATGTGTTTGTGTGTGTGTGTGTGCGCGCACGCGCGCGCGCACTCACCAGTGTTTGTGTATATGTGGGGTTGTGTAGTGTGTACTAACTCACTCCCAGGTTGACACTGTGGTTATTTAATTGTGTGGTGTTGTTTGAGACATTTATACTTAAGGAACTGTTAGGAAGTACATCACTAGACATGGGGTTTTAGAGTTTGTAGCTTTACTTCAGTTTGTTCTTTTTGTTTCCTGCATGCAGAGGCAGCCAGGGAGCAGGCAGGAGCATCCTGCCTAGGCCACCTGCTCTACCTCCCCTGCCAGTACAGACTCCCCATTGTAACCATAAGCAGAAATAAACTTTTCTACAGGTTTCCTTAGTCTTGGCATCTTTTTTTTTTTTTTTAAAAGCCTACAGCACCCGGTATTCCCAGGTGGTCTCCCATCTGAGTACTAATCAGGCCCGACCCTGCTTAGCTTCCGAGATCAGACAAGATCGGGCATGTTCAGGGTTGTATGGCGGTAGACTAACTAGTCTTGGTATCTTAATCACTGTACCAAAGGCAACTAATACAGGCACTGCAGGGAATGGGGGTCACAGGAAGTGGTGAGTCTTTTTGCTTTGAAAGTGGGAAAGTCCTGGGCAAACCTGGGTGAGGTGTCATTGTGTGGGGGAGCGGACCTGCCCGTATGCTTCAGTATTACATGTCAGTATGTTAAGCTGTCCACCTTCTGACTATCCCCGCACACATCGACTTGTTACCCAGTACTCTCATCCATGACTCATCCACACTGTGGGCTCCTGACAAGCTCCTGCTAGGAACAGACACAAAGACACAAAGACTGCTGTGGAGTATATCATAGTCCACTGCCACAGGCTGACACCTTGGGGGGGTTCGACTTGATAAAATGCTTCACGGTTAGATGACTGGACACTTTCAACCCTGTGACCATCCTGGGGCCTCCTACCCTTTTCTTCAACAAAGAGGCACCTTATTTTTATTAGCAGGAGAAAGTCCTTCCAGCTAAAATTTTAAAATAATAATATATTTATTTCCAAGCCAAAGATTGGATGTCTTCATCCCTTCTTGTTCCAGCATTCTGTGGTCTTCAGTAGAGAATCGCTAATTTGCCAAAGGCTGTGAAGGGGTTGAATTTAAAGAAAACTGCCTGCCCAGGTGGGTCCTCTGATAGACTGAGATGCTCACTGTGTGGTCCTTTTACTTTTAGTCAACGTGTTGGAAAAGTCGGCTTGTGTTTATTCTGAGCATCGAAAGGGCCAGTGAGATTGTGTAGTCTGGACAGTTGTGGAATTATAAATTATTACACATCTGCTGCTTAGGGAAATTCATGTGCTAGAAACACCACCACATGTGAGCTGACCTATAGATCTTCACAAGCCCATCACCCAAAGGATATGAACTGGTGGAAGAACAAACTAAGGAAGGATGTCTCAGAAACAGAAATGTACTAAACTGCTCTTCTTTTGTCGGGTGCATTTTTATGTTAGATTTCTTGCTTTCCTTACATATCAACCTCCTTTCTAAGTTCATGGTAAATCATAGTGAAGACTATCTTCTTGTTAAATACCCCAAACTGTGGTACCTTTCAGCTGCTAGTACTAACCAAAATCTAAAGGTTACCCCTCCAAGATTTCACTGATTTTTTCAGTCTTGTTTTTTGTTTCTTTGTTTGTTTTTGTCTTGAGGCAGGGTCTCTCTACATAGACCTGGAACTCAATATGTAAACCAGATTGGAATTGAATTTACAGAGATCCACCTGCCTCTGCCTTCCAAGTACTAGAGTTAAAAGCGTGTGGAAGGAAACAGAGCTTGACTTTTCTTTTTTTTCTTTTCTTTTATTTAGATTTGTTTATTTATTATACATGAGCACACTGTAGCTGTCTTGAGACACACCAGAAGAGGGCATCAGATCCCATTACAGATAGTTGTGAGCCACCATGTGGTTGCTGAGAATTGAACCCAGGACCTTAGGAAGAGCAGTCAGTGCCCTTAACCAATGAGCCATCTCTCCAGCCCTGACCTTGTTTTTCAACAAAATGCTGCTTTCCTCAGGACTGCTCTGTCTCTCTGATACATGGATGTTTGACTGGGGCTGGGAACTCTATTAGAGAAGATGACAGACCCATTGCCTTCTTTGGGTAACAATGGCACTCCTAGAGAGTGAAAGATGATGTTGTGTCTGTATCTCAGGAGTTCACTACATGAACATTGCAAGGTGTGATGGAGTAGTGTCTTTCAGCAGCATGGCTGCTGATAGTGATGTCACTATCAACAATGAGAAAATGAAAGAAGTAACTTGCAGTAGTTTCCACCTTTGATTATGAGAAAGGAACAAAACGCAGGAAGTCGCAATCAGAATTGATGCTTTCACAATGCTGTGGTATCTTGGACCAAAGCATGCATATAATTTCCAGGAAAAAAAAATATATATATACACATACATACTGGGATTGCTGCCCCTAATATTCCTACCTTTGTTTTTCTGTGATACAGTATTACATTTGTGTTTGAAGCCACCTGCAGTTATTTGGGTAATGTGGAATCCTTGGCAGAGGCAACTCAAGTTTGTCACCATGAAAATCTTGCCACCTCAAGGATCATTTTTACATATTTATATTTTTGCAGTTCCAGATCCTTGCTTATGTGTGTGTGGTAAAATACTCTACTATTGAACTCCACACTAGGGCCTTGAGGCTCATTTTAATGAAATGTCTGCCTCAAAAAAAAAATGTTTTATTAGAGCTTGGGTTTTGCTATTCTTGTAAACAATAATTTTATTTATTTTTACCCCTTTTTATGGAAAATACGATTTTCCATGTAATCTATTCTGATTGCAGCTTCCCCTCCCCCATCTCTTCCCAGGTCCCCCTCCTTCCTTACCCATCTAACTCCATGCCTTCTTTTATTCTTTCCCTCTCTAGAAAACAAATAGACAAATAAAACAAACAAACCAGAATACAAAAGAAAGCCAAAGAAAGGAAGAGAGGCACAGAGCAGCTTTTTTTGTGAGCAGTTATCAATTAGAGATAGCATGATGGAATCTGGAGATGGGATGTGGGGCCTCGCTTATAATGTGAAAGAACTGCCTTAGAGGTAGTGTTTACAGTATTGCTTCTGAGTCAGATTTATTTATTCAGTGGCTCACTTGTTGCCATGCTGGGGACCCTAGCTTTAATAGCTTTTTCTAGGAATAGAGGGAGTTAAAAATAAATGCTTTCTACTGAAAACTTTATAAATCCATGCTTTGTGATAAGAGCTTCTAGGCAATGTTTAGTTTTATTGTTATATTAAAATTAGATGTAGCTAAAGTCATAATATCCCTCCTTAAAGAAAGGAGCCTCAGGGGAGAGGTTAACGAGGAAGAAGGGAGATGAGAATGAAGCGTTGTCATGGAAGATGGATTGACAGTGGTTTTGATGAAGAAATAAGAGGTTCCATTTTGAATATTGCAACTGTGAATTATGTTTTAAAATACACATGTATGATCACTGTGCAATTAGTATATGGATGCCTTGGTGACTCTAGTATACAGTATTATCTCTAGTTTTAATGTATAGATTAAAGCTCTCTAGGCTTCCCCTGCGCCTATCACTCTCCATGTTCCTAGACAAAGAGCATGAATTCATACCTATCAACTAATAACTTAGTGGCTGTTTGAAAATATAACCACATCATTTCAAGGGAAGGTATAGATTGGATCCTATCATTTGTCAACTTGGCCAAGTCTTTGATCAAATATCTATCTACAGAGTCCCCCTATGTAGCTCATGCTGGCCTTAAACACACAGACCATCTTTGTTGGGGTTGTCTACATGTGTCACCTGAGATGGCTCGTAAAGTATTTTCTAGATGATTGATGCTTAGATTTTGAGCAAAACAGATTATCCTTCAACCTTCATACTGTGAACAGGCCTTATCCAGTCAGTTGCTGGAGATCCCCTCCTAAAGAAGCTTGAATTCTGCCTCTAGATTGTCTTTGGACTTGATATGGAGCATCCACCCTTTGGGGGCCCGGCTTCTCTAGAATATCATGGCTAGCAATATGGGGACCAGCTGAGCATGATGTGTGATGAGCTGAGTACTTTCAAACTTGTCTCTCTTTTCTAGAAAAAGATCTTTCTGTTTTTCTGTCTGTCTTTCTTTCTCTCATTCTTTTTTTAGTATGTCTTTAACAAAAATGTGCATTTGCAAGCATGAAGAAGGTAGCTTTCTATTCTGTGACTCAGCTCCACAAATCCCCAGCTTGCGCGCACCATTAGAATGCAAGAGAAGCAATGTTAGGGGGGAGACAGAATGGTAACAGATGTGATAAAACCTTGTCATGTGCGCTTTTCTTTACATACTTTATTGTGTGTATGTGATAGTTTCTCTTGTTTCTGCTGAACTGTGTATTCCATGTTTGCTGGTCCCCAAGCTTTTGAATGATTGCCTTGTCTCCTCCTATCTCAAGGTAGGGGTACTGGGATTGTAGATAGGAGGGACCTCAGCTGGCTTTTTTAGTGTGTCCTTTCTGGGATAGAGCTCTGGTCATCAGGCTTGCTAGAGAGTGTGTTTATCTGTCGAGTGTCTCCTATTCCTGCTTGCTTTTCCTGATGGAGATCATGTTTTAGAGTTGGGGAACACAAGAAATAAAGTAGGTTTGTATGCATCACTTGAGGAAATACCCAAAAGAACCACATAATGCTGCCCTGAACAAGAGATAGAAGAAATTCAGGGGCTGGAGTGCACTCTAGTCGAAGGCATGAGAACTGCACATGCCTTTCTGAAGAATGGCTGAGATTTAGTCCTTTGAACAAAGTCCTAGCAACCGGACACAAAGGGAACTTGCTGGATGGTGTGTGGCCAGAAGCAGAGTTTCAACAAACCGACATTAAAGCCATGAGCCTTTGCCAAAGCACTGTAAGTCTCTTGGCATTTGCTGAAATTAATTTCCCTGCAAAAAAATTCACATATCCAACTTCATTAAACTGAACATTTGAGTAGAGTGTTTCTAGGAGATAACTAAAGCCCAGATTAATGATACAACAGGGTGACAAAATGAAAAGGTGGCATAATCATGCTTATCAAACTCTGGAGTATTTGCAACTGCTCTGAAGCTCGTAACTGGTTGTTTCATCAGGTAAAAGCAGCAATTCCCAGCAGGCCCTGTGGCTGGAATCAGTGAGCTTATAGCTCATACAGAACACTACTTGGCACCTATTACACTCCAAGAAGGTTATATTTTTAATTCCACACTACCAAAAAGGCAAAAATAAATCTGTAATTACACTTCATGCATGGAGATCTGAAAGAAAAAATAATTGCTACCTATCTGCCCCACAGCCATGAATCAGCCCCTTGACTGGCTAATCACACATAGAAATCATATGCTTGATACTGATTGCTTTCGTTTTGGTCTGTTGTGAACAATTAAGAATTAAGATCTTGGACTGGATGGACTGTTTTTAAAGGGTGACACAAAGGCTTTT
>NW_022196897.1:8368720-8395192 GCF_008632895.1 Mastomys coucha
TTTTTTAATTCTCTTTATCCTGGCTTGAGCATTCCATTCTCCTTTGGCTAAAGTGTTATTTTCAGGTGACCCATATTAAGCTGTAAATATTATGTCAAGGCAGACTTGTTAGTACCATAGCACGTGTCTTTTTATCTGCTCAACATATCTTCATGATGGTGACAAAGGCAGAGGTTTTTTTTTTACTGTGGTGTAGAAACAAAGCAAAGGTGCTGGACTATTGTTATGTCAATCTGATACAAGCTAGAGTCCTGTGAAAGGGAAACCTCTATAAGAAAGTGCCTCCATAAGATCTGACTGTAAGGCATTTTGGTTTAAATTGGTGATTGATAGGGAAGGGCCCATTCTATTGTGGGTGGTGCCATCCCTGGGCTGGTGGTCCTGGGTTCTATAAGAAAGCAGGTTGCGCAAGCCATGAGGAGCAAGGCAGTAAGCAGTACCCCTCCATGGCTTCTGCATCAGCTCCTGCCTCCAGATTCCTGCTCTCACTGCTTTTGATGATGAACTGTTTGATGGAAATGAACTGTGAGTGAAATAAACCCTGTCCTCCCCAACTTGCTTTTTGGTTATGTTGTTCCATTGCAGGAATAGAGCTCTACTTAAGACAGCAGCATTTGGTGCTGATCACAATGTACTGAACCACTAGAATTATGATTTCTACCAGGCCTAGCACTGGATATGTGCTTTTTTATTCTTATCAACTAACTAGGAACATCTGTACTAATAAAGAGAGCATCGAGTCTAGCAGAAGAAAATAAACATAGAGGTACCCTATGATTCCACTTTTCCACTTTCCCTAAATGTACAAAAGAATTACAAGTGGGCCTGGAAGAGTTGTTCATATCCTCTGTTTAGACAAGTGTTATTCAAGAGAGTTAAATGGTAGAAACCACATTCAAGCCCATAGGTGTACGAAGGGATGGGCATTGGTGGAAGAGAGAGCTTGGCATATACCACAACACAGATAAGCCAGGAGGGCAGTGGGCTAAGCAAAATAAGCCAATCACAGAAAAGACAGTGTATTACTTTATTTACAGGCAATAACAGATCCATGGAGACTAGAAGTAAAGGGTTGCTTCCAGGCATTGAGGAAGGCAGAATGAGGAGCCTTTTGACAGAGAAGTGTTGTTCAACTTTGGGAGATTAAAGGTTCTGGCTGTAGATGGTGACCCATATTTCATATGCAATGTGACTGTCCCAGATGACACTGAGATGAATTGAAAAATGATTGACGTAATAAATTTTGTAGTTAGTAGATTTTACTTTTATTTTTAAAAGTGGTATAGAAGAATAATGAACTGCATCACAGAAATATAGCACCGGTTGGTTAGCAGCCTTACCCAAGCTGTCTGTGATACCATCTGCTCTCAGGTATGGAGTGATCTTTGGCTAGACTTAAGTGGTCTATGAAGGTACCTGGGTGCTGGGAAGAGAAAAGCAGTCCATGGAGCAGGGTTTTAGACACCAGCAAGGAGGCAGACCTTGCATAAAGTAGGCAAAGTGAATGTCCCATAGACAGATATTTTAAGCACCAACAGAGGGTTGTCCTCAAAATACTCAAGGTGAGTGGATGTCTATTATGTCTCACAGAAGACTGAACTGTCCCGGGCATTGCCCGACAGTTGGCTCCTCAGAATTCTAAGGAGAGTAGACACCATCTGTTTATAGTGCAGAGTAGTTAGGAGCAGAATAAGGAGACTCTAACCCTTCCATCTCAACCATCTGTGATGGAGTATAATGTGAGATTCAGTGGTAAGGTTCCAAGGCACTGTAGCTTCTTTTGGAGAAAGTGTGTCTGCCTTCATCCCTCTGCTAGCCAAAGAGTACCTTATTGAACAATGGACTAAAAAGTTAGATAGATATCCATTTAACATTACTTATGCATAGATGTTGTTCTACATCCTGAAGCAGCTCACATGGGAAAGGCAAAACTGAGTGTTTGAAGGCAACTTCTTGTGCCATAAATCATCCCCTCAAAAGCCTCCATTCCTTTTTTATCATGTGTGTGTGTGTGTGTGTGTGTGTGTGTGTGTGTGTGTGTGTGTATAAATGTGGGCATGCTAGTTCTGTGGCATGTGTATAGGACAACAGTAGAGAACAACATTGGATGCTGGGCCTGACCTTCAGCTTTGTTTGAGACACAATTTCTTGGGGTTTGCTACTGCATTTGTCAGGCTAGCTATACTGTCAGCTACCGGGGATGCTCCCGACTCTGCCCCTCATCTCACTATAAGAACACTGGAATTGATTTTCTCTTCAGTGATGGTTTAAGGCAGGGCCAGCCAGGAGGAACAGGCCACAGAAGGTGGGGCTGTTCCATAGCCCTCTGTGTACCATTCCTGCCAGGGGAAAGCTTGTCTCCAGGAAGCGCTCTGACCCTGGGACTCAGGTGAGAGAGACCACCATTTTCTCTCCTGTGACTGTCAAAGGTGGGACCAGCTAGGAGGCACAGGCAGCAGAAGCAGTAGAGTAGCTGGGACAGGGTCCTTCATTCATCCATCTACACCCAGGAGGGAAAGTTGATCCACAGCCCTCTGTGCACGGGTCTTGCCAGGAAAGATCAGTTCCAGGAGTGCTGACACAGGCTTACAGACCCATAGAAGGAACAACCCCTAGCCAGAGACAGCAAGAACATCTAACACCAGAGATTAACAGTTGGCAAAAGACAAACACAAGGATCTTATGAACAGAAACCGAGACTACTTGGCATCATCAGAACCCAGTACTCCCACCACAGCAAGTCCTGGATACCCCAACACAACAGAAAAGCAAGATTCAGATTTGAAATCATATCTCATGATGCTGATAGAGGATTTTAAGAAGGACATAAATAAGTCCCTTAAAGAAATTTACAGGAGAACACAGATAAATAGGTAGAAGCCCTTAAAGAGGAAACACAAAAATCCCTTAAAGAATTACAGGAAAACAACCAAAGAGGTGAAGGAATTGAACAAACCATCCAGAATCTGAAAATGGAAGTAGAAAGAATAAAGAAGTCACAAAGGGAGAAAACTCTGGAGATAGAAAACCTAAGAAAGAAGTCAGGAGCCACAGATGCAAGCATTAATAACAGAATATAAGAGATAGAAAAGAGAATCTCAGGTGCAGAAGATACCATAGAAAACATTGACATAACAGTCAAAGAAAATGCCAAATGAAAATATCTCCTAACCCAAAACATCCAAGAAATCCAGGACACAATGAGAAGACCAAACCTAAGGATAGTAAGTATAGAAGAGATCAAAGATTCCCAAATTAAAGGGCCACTAAATATCTTCAACAAAATTATAGAAGAAAACTTCCCTAACCTAAAGAAAGAGATGCCCATGAACATACAAGAAGCCTACAGAACTCCAGACTGGACCAGAAAAGAAATTCCTCCTGTCACATAATAATCAAAACACCAAATGCACAAAACAAAGAATACTAAAAGCAATAAGAGGGAAAGGCCAAGTAACATATGAAGGTAGACCTATCAGAATTACACCAGACTTCTTGCCAGAGACTATGAAAGCCAGAAGATCCTGGGCAGATGTCATACAGACCCTACAAGAACACAAATGCCAGCCCATGCTACTATACCCAGCAAAACTCTGAATTACCATAGATGGAGAAACCAAGGTATTCCATGACAAAACCAGATTTACACAATATCTTTCCACAAATCCAGCCCTTCAAAATGTAATAAATGGAAAACTCCAACATAAGGAGGGAAACAACACCCTAGAAAAAGCAAGAAGGTAACCTTTCAACAAAACTAAAAGAAGATAGCCATATGAAGAGAATTCCAACTCTAACAACAAAAATAACAGGAAGCAACAATTACTTTTTCTTAGTATCTATTACTATCAATGGACTCAATTCCCCAATAAAAAGACATAGACTAACTGGTTACGTAAACAGGACCCAACATTTTGCTGCATACAGGAAATGCACATCAGTGACAAAGACAGACACTACCTCAGAGTAAAAGGCTGGAAAACAATTTTCCAAGCCAATGGTCCCAAGAAACAAGCTAGAGTAGCCATTCTAATATCAAATAAAATTGACTCTGAACCTAAAGTTATCAAAAAAAGATAAGAAGGGACTCTTAATATGCATCAAAGGTAAAATCTACCAAGATGAACTCTCAATTCTGAACATCTATTTTCCAAATGTAAGGGCATCCACATTCATAAAAGAAATTTTACTAAAGCTCAAACACACATTGCACCACACACAATAATAGTGGGAGACTTTAACACCCCACTCTCACCAATGGACAGATCATGTAAACAGAAACTAAACAGAGACACAGTGAAATTAATAAGTTATGAAACAAATGGATTTAACAGATATACATAGAACATTTTACCTTAAAACAAAATGATATACCTTCTCAGCACCTCATGCTACCTTCTCCAAAATTGACCATATACTCAGTCACAAAACAGGCCTCAATAGATACAAAAAGATTGAAATAATTCCATGCGTTTTATCAGATCAGCAAGGCTGGTCCTCAATAACAACATAAGCAATAGAAAGCCCACATACACATGGAAGCTGAACAATGCTCTACTCCATGATAACTTGGTCAAGGAAGAAATAAAGAAATTAAAGACTTTCTAGAGTTTAATGAAAATGAAGCCACAACATATCCAAACTTATGGGACACAATTAAAGCAGTCCTAAGAGGAAAACTCATAACTCTAAGTGTCTCCAAAAAGAAACTGGAGAAAGCATACATTAGCAATTTGACAGCACATCTGAAACCTCTAGAACAAAGAGAAGCAAATTCATCCAAGAGGAGTAGACAGGAAATAATCAAACTCAGGGATGAAATCAACCAAGTGTAAACAAAAAGAACTATACAGAGAATCAACCAAACCAGGAGCTGTTTCTTTGAGAAAATCAACAAAATAGATAAACACTTATCCAGACTAACTAGAGGGCACAGAGACAGTATCCTAATCAATAAAGTCAGAAATGAAAAAAACAGACACTGAGGAAATCCAAAAAATCATGAGATCCTACTGCAAAAGCCTATACTCAACAAAACTGGAAAACTTGAATGAAATGGACAATTTTCTAGACAGGTACCAAAGTTAAATCAAGATCAGATATATGATCTAAACAGTCCCATATCTGCTAATGAAATAGAAACAGTCATTAATAGTCTCCCAACCAAAAAACGCCAAGGACCAGATTAGTTTAATGCAGAGTTTTATCAGACTTTCAAAGAAGGCTTAATACCAATACTACTCAAACTATTCCACAAAGCTCAAGTCCAAGTGGAACAAGGACCTCCACAGAAAACCAGATATACTGAAACTAATAGAAAAGAAAGTGGGGAAGAGCCTCGAGGACATTTGCACAGGGGAAAACTTCCTGATCAGAACACCAGTCACTTATGCTCTAAGATCAAGAACTGACAAATGGGACCTCATAAAATTGCAAAGCTTCTATAAGTCAAAGGACACTGTTAGTTGGACAAAATGGCAACCAATAGATTGGGGAAAAGATCTTTACCAATCCTATATCCAATAGAGGACTAATATCCAATATATACAAAGAACTCAAGAAGTTAGACTCCACTATTAAAAATAGGATACAGAGCTATACAAAGAATTCTCAACTAAGGAATAATGAATGGCTGAGAAGCACCTAAAGAAATGTTCAACATCTTTAATCAACAGGGAAATGCAAATCAAAACAATCCTGAGATTCCACTCATACCAGTCAGAATGGATAAGATCAGAAACTCAGGTGACAGCAGATGCTGGCAAGGTTGTGGAGAAAGAACACTCCTTTATTGCTGGTGGGATTACAAGCTGGTACAACCATTCTGGAAATCAGTTTGACGGTTCCTCAGAAAATTGGGCATAGTACTACCAGAGGACCCAGTAATACAACTCCTGAGCATATACCCAGAAGATGCTCCAACATGTAATAAGGACACATGCTCCACTATGTTCATAGCAGCCTTATTTATAAGAGACAGAAACTGGAAAGAACCCAGATGTCTCTCAACAGAGGAATGGATACAGAAAATATGGTACATCTACACAATGGAGTACTGCTCAGCTATTTAAAACAATGAATTTATGAAGTTCTTAGGGAAATGGATGGATCTGGAGGACATCTTCCTGAGTGAGGTAACCCAGTCACAAAAGAACACACATGGTATGCACTCTCTGATAAGTGGATATTAACCCAGAAGCTCAGAATACCCAAGATACAATCCACAAACCACAAGAAACTCAAGAAGAAGGAAGATCAAAGTGTGGATATTTCAATCCTTCTTAGAAGGGGGAACAAAATACCCATGGAAGGAGTTGCAGAGACAAAGTGTGGAGCAAAGACTGAAGGAAGGACAATCCAGAGACTGCCCTACCTGCGATCCTTTCCAATTATAATCACCAAACCCAGACACTATTGTGGATGCCAACAAGTGCATGCTGACAGGAGCCTGATACAGCTGCCTCCTGAGAGGCTCTGCCAGTGCCCGACTAATACAGAAGTGGAGGCTCACAGCCTTCCATTGGACTGAGTAGAGGGTCCTCAATGAAGGAGCTAGAGAAAGGACCTAAGAAGCTGACAGAGTTTGCAGCCCCATAGGAGGAACAACAATATGATCTACCCAGTACCCCCCAGAGCTCCCAGGGACTAAACCACCAACCAAAGAGTACATACACATGGTGGGACTCATGGCTCCAGCTGCATATGTATGTATAGCAGAGGATGGCCTAGTCGATCATCAATGGTAGGAGAGGCCCTTGGTCCTATGAAGGTTCTATGCCCCAGGGTAGGGGAATGCCAGGGCCAGGAAGCGGGAGAGGGTGGGTTGGTGAGAAGGAGGAGCAGGCGGGAATAGGGTTTTGTTTTGTTTTGTTTTGTTTTGTTTTGTTTTGTTTTCCAGAAGTGAAACCAGGAACCAGGAGAGGGGAGACCATTTGAAATATAAATGAAGAAAATATCTAAAAAACAAAATAAAATAAAACAAACAACACTGAGTTGCTCTAACATGCCCAGCTTTATGTGGGTTCCAGGGATTCATACTTATGTCCTTATGTGTCCACAGCAAGCACTTTCCCGACTGAGCCATCTCCCCAGGTCTCCATTCTCCCAATGGCAGAGAGTATGATAGGAATCCACAGTGAACCTGGAGTGCTCCTGCCCACACACAGTATTTACTAGAGTTCATCTGAATGGCCCCTGCTCTTAGGTAACACTCCCTTATTCATGAAGTCCACATTGGAAATAGCCCCATCAGCCGTCTGGCTTTTGGCCACTAGCATCCCATCTGCTTTATAATGTCACTGTGACAAACAGCTGAGCTAGAAAGGAGAAAGGTATTGATCAAATCTTTCTCTTTGGAAGAAAAATTAGTGTGGCATTGATTGACCTTACCTCAGGTGGAATCAAGACAATGGCAATGTCGTGAATTTGTGCGTGAGTACATTTCAGTTCAACAAGTTTCCGTGTTTGAGTACCTAAATCTTGGTATACTCTAGTTATTATTGAAATAATGAACAAAGGTTTCCAAGTATCAAAGGTATAATATAGTTATCACAATAAAAACTGGTAGTTAGTGTTATTTTAATCTAAGAACTGGCTGCAAATCTAGAGAAGAAATAGGCATAAAATTGAGCCCAGGGTGGGAGTTTTATTAAGGACGCTTAGATGTTTATCTCCTGTATGCCTCATTAGTAGTTTTGTGATCCTGCTCCTCTTGTTATCTCCCTGCGGTCTCACAGACCCTATCTCTTTGAAAGACAGCGTTGCTACTTGCTGTATGCCAGTCATGTCAAGTCTTGCAGACCTATGCTCCTTACAGCTAAATTCTTGGCTAGGAGCCCAAGATTGTCATGTTTTTACACCACTATTTCTACCTGCTTCTTTTTGGTTGAGCCTTGCTGTCTCAGGTTGATCACAAACTCGACTTTTTCAGAAACTCGATGTGCAGAACTTGAGTCTGAAGAGGTCTAAGCAGGTTACTCTCAGGGCATTGGTTGAGTTCTACCATTTTCAACTTGAAAAACTTGTTTCCATTTAGGAATAATCTCAAGGCCACCTGGAAGTAAATTTAAATTGAAGCTCAGGATTCTGACTTGTCTTCAGTTAGTCCTTCTTTGTTGTAGGAACCAGGGGCAATGTTTTACAAGTTCTTCGGTGGCTGTGTTTTGTGTTCACGATTTTCTTTGTCTTTCTAGGTATGGAGCTTGGCTCTGATTTTAAGGAGAGCTGAGGCAGGCCATGGCAGTCAGCTCTCTCAGTGATGGGAGTTATAGAAAAGTTCAGATTCAAATAGAAATGAAATGAGAAAGATGTATGTGTATGGGCTCTGCATGAGCATGTACACCTGTAACAGAGAAGGTGTCTTAGTCCAGAAAGAACACAGCTCTCAAGCAAGATCTCAGCTAGCTCATAAGAGTGGATAGCCCTCGCCTCCTCCCAGCTGTCTTTTACCACCATATAGATTGGGATCTCCTCTACCTCTCATACAAGCCTCAGGAAAAGCAGCCAGTTGACCTTGCACTTCATGGATGGATGCATCTGGTCTAGCTGTGGTATTGGGGAACATTATGCTCCAGGTGCAGGCTATAGAAAACAGAAAGATAATGAGTTGAAAAAGCTTTAAGCAGGTGGCCCTCAAGGTCATGCACTTTACACAAGAGTATGTGCAGATGAGTAGACATGTCAGTATTAGAGGGACCAGGAAGGGAAAAAGATGAAATTGAATTGGCCTGTTTCTACCATGAACTCAGATTCAGTGCTTTATCTCTGTTCTACCCAGGGCCATTTTCATGTATAACTTTGTGTTCTTTGGTTTGCATTCTACTATGCTAGCCCTGGAGTCCTCTTTACTCAAATACAGAGTTCATAGGATGATTTGAGGTTATGGGGAGTTGAATACACACTGGTTGTCACTTGAGCACTCTGACTGGCTGCATTGTAGATTTCTACTTTAGTCAAGACCACCTGCTTGGGGTGGCACCATCCACCAGGCTGGGTCCTCTGAAATCAATTAGTAATCAAGAAAAGGCCCAATAGACATGTCCATAGACTGTTCTTATGGAGTAAGAACACAAATTGCCGCCTGTACTAGAAATGTTCTCTCCATTCCATTTAGGCTTTGCTCCCACTGAGTTATACTTCTTGTGTTCAAATGGCAGCATAAAATACTTGGTTTTGATTTATTCTCTGGATGATCAGCTGTGTCTTAGTCTGTGCTCTATTGCTGTGAAGAGACACTGTCTCAGTCAGGGTTTCTATTCCTGCACAAACATCATGACCAAGAATCTAGTTGGGGAGGAAAGGGTTTATTGAGCTTACTTCCATATTGCTGTTGATCACCAGAGGAAGCCAGGACTGGAACTCAAGCAGGTCAGGAAGCAGGAGCTGATGCAGAGGCCATGGAGGGATGTTCCTTACTGGCTTGCTTCCCCTGGCTTGTTCAGTCTGCTCTCTTATAGAAACCAAGACTTCCAGCCCAGGGATGGCACCACCCACAAGGGGCCCTACCCCCTTGATCACTAATTGAGAAAATGCCCCACAGCTGGATCTCATGGAGGCACTTCTCCAACTGAAGCTCCCTTCTCTGTGATAACTCCAGCCTGTGTCAAGTTGACACACAAAACCAGCCAGTACAGACACCATGGCCAAGGCAGCTCTTACAAAAGAAAGCATTTAAATGGGGCTTACTATTTGCCCTTACAAGAAGAAGAAAGTGGCAAGCCTTTAGTAGACAGTCTGTTGAGAAAACAGGTTTCTGTTGAGATAACGTCTTCAATTGCTAATCTTTATTGTCAACTTGACACACCTGGAAGAGGGAACCTTGATTGAGGAATTACTCCATAAGAACAGGCAAATACTGTACCATAGAGCTATACTACAGTCTCCCATTAGATATTAATAAGGTTTAGCTGTTTCATTAATTGACCAAAAGTACCTTTTTGATGTTCACTTAAGGGAGCAATTCAGTGAGTCCTGCCTGCTCTCATACTGATGCCTGTCTAATACTCTTTTAGAACTGTAGTTTTCTTTTTTCATATCTATGAATCCCACATCTATGAATTTAACTAGATTGGGACTCATTAAAAATAATTAGAAAAACTTTTACATGTTGAAAATATGCAACCCTCCCCCCAGTCATTATTCCTTAAGTGATACAGTGCAGTAACTACTTACTTGGTATTTACTATCTTAGTTACTATAAAGCTCTACACAGGATTTATGTATGTGTGTAGGAGGATGCTCCTAGTTATATGTAGCTACAGAATTTCTTGTAAGGGACTCAAGCAACCGCAGGTTTTAGTTGCTACAGGTATGTAGTGATTGATACATTGGTAGTGAGTGATAATGAATGCATATTTCCCCTTATAGTCAGTGTGTGAGGAAATATGAGTTATTGGCACATATTTAAGTAAAAGCAGTATTTTTCCTTGAGCATAACTGTGTATACATCTCCTTTGCCCCAGAACCAAAGGCAGAAAGTAAATTTCCTTCAGTGTATGTATCTCTCCACAACTCAGCCTTTATAGACCTAGGGGCAGTAGTACCCGTGGGAAATTGGATTTGAAAGGCCAGGATTTCGTAAACCAAAAGTTGTGTATTGCATCTGGATGTTGTTATCAGACTATGAATAAATATCTCATCAGGCTTAATGGCCTTTAGATAAAATTATATCTACAAGCCTGCTATTGCTCCAGCCTCCTGATATTAACACTCTGTGAAGTTGAGTGACTATTGATGAAGAGACTGTCCTAAGGAATAGGAAGAGGTTTAGCAATGATGAGAAAAGTTGATAGAAAGGCACTCTTTGGGTGGTTGCCTATGCTATACATGTAAGGGGAAAAAGGGCAAAGAAAGTTCTACTTGGGATTTATTGATTGGAAATTTACCTAAAAATTCACAGGCATGGTCTGTGTAATACTAGGCAGGAACTTTAAAAAGCCTGTTTTTAAGTCTATTTTCACCTTTCAGAGGACATGGCAGTAAGTCACCAGGCACATAGTTTGCAAGGTTTCAGAAAAAACAAATAAAACAAAACAAAAAGACTTTAGACAAAGCAAAGGGACCCCTTCCAGGGACTTTTGATGTAATCTCTCATTTATGAGAGGCTGTTCAGTGGGCTTCGTGAACATGTGATCAAGCTGTAAAGCTGGACCGTGTCAGGATCCTGGTGTCCTCTTGTGCCTTACAGAATCAAATACACTTGGGGCTTTCATTTCCAGTGCTGGGGATTGAACCCAGGACCTCTTGCATGCTAAGCTAATGCTCACGATGCCTGTGTAGAACACACTCCCTAATAGAAGCATTTTGAAGGAGAAAACAAAAGCAGCAGCCAGGAGCTGTCTTATCCCAAATTCAATATTAGAAAGGCAGGGGTATGGGGAGTATGTTATTGTGAAATATATTAGTGTTTCCTGAGCTCTCTGGAGGCTCTGAGTCAGCAGTATTCACCAGCTGAACTGATAAAAGTGGCTCTTAGGTGTTTTAAGGGGAATCCATCAATGCAGAGATTGGATAGAAAAAGACACAGGGTACCTTAATGAAATTCCAGTTCAGGAAACAAGACAGGCTGTTCTAATTAAGGTAGAGAAGGTAGGAGAGAAGCCAGCAGCCGGAATGAAGGAAAGCTGCCACAAAGCAGAGGAGGGGCAGGGGATCAAGTAGAACTAGGAAGTGTGGAAAGTCAGCAGCTCCATCACAAAATGAGGAGAGGGCTCAGCACACATTCAGGGAGTGCTGTGCACACTTCGGCACAGCACAGGGAGCGCTGTACACACTTCGGCACAGCACAGGGAGCGCTGTACACACTTCGGCACAGCACAGGGAGCGCTGTGCACACTTTGGCACAGCACAGGGAACGTTGTGCACACTTCGGCACAGCACAGGGAAGCCCACTCTCCTCCCTGAGAAGAGGATGAACTTGTTTGGTTTTTAGATGACGTTGATGAGACACATTGTCTATTTTTAACCCCAAAGCAACATTTCTAGTTTTAAAGGGGTCTGATGGCCAGGCAGTAGTGGTGCATGCCTTTAATCCCAGCACTTGGGAGGCAGAGGCAGGCAGATTTCTGAGTTCAAGACCAGCCTAGTCTACAAAATGAGTTCCAGGACTGCCAGGGCTACACAGAGAAACCTTGTGTCAAAACAAAAACAAAAACAAAACAAAAAAAGGGGGGGTATCTGACGATGTGGAGTGGGAACAGAAAGCGCAAAGGTCAGAAGAGCTGGTAGAAGGCTGTTTGAAAGGACAACTTGTATTAGAATCCATAGAGACCCATGGATTGTCTAGCAGGATGCTGATGTTGGTTTTGAATGATGGCCTCATAGGGTACAAGCTGTAGAGAGGACATAGAAAAGACAAGTATGCAATGTGGATAGAACATGAATGAAGGATGGCTTCTAAAGTGCACATCCAAACATTTTATGGACTGGAAGAAAATTAGATGGTAGATGAAGGGAAGGTAGCCAATGTCTAGTGAACAGCGTGGAACGAGTCTGGAAATGCCTTGCAGGCTGGGCATGGCAGATGGTGGTCTGGAGAAGTGCAAGTCCTCCTGGACTGATGCAGCCTCAGACTGATGGAATGTCAGCCACAGATGGAGAGGAAGTGAAAAATGCCATCTACTTTGATTTTAGGACCCCTCGTCAGACTTTGGAGAGAGATTCCATTTCCCAGTGCAACTCCCTGATAAGCTACCTCCTTGGAGCTCATTGGTAGCATGTTTGGTAGGAATTTGTGGTGGTAGTGGAGTATGTAAAAAGGAAAAGGTTATATCAGTAAATGTTCTGAAGTAACCAGTACTAGACAACAGACTTGTTTGAATGTCTAATGATCAGCAAGTTATATAATAAGAGATGCCTAGGTTGGGGGCATAAGTGGGAGGAGTTTTTACATCAATGGTTGAATAACTGTAGTCATTTAGAAATGTGATTGAAAACAAAGTAGAAAATGATGTCTAGCAGATAGGGACAGCAAGACAAAAATTACTCTTCTTTGCAAGGATAATAATGAAAAATATATGATTAGGAGATACACATTTTGGATTTATCTGGTACTGGCATCATCTCCACCCCTACTGCCCACCAATGCAGTACTGAGTGAGTTTATTAGCCTATCAATTGGTCCTTTGGGGACTGGCTCAGGCCCTAAGGTAGATCTTGTCAGTATAAAGGTCAAGTAAGAAACCACACTGTACTAAATTCCTACCTCAGCCTGAGAAAAGGTAAGACTCTGCCATTAGCTCCACAAGTGGAGAAAGAATGGGAGCCATTGAGAAGAACATGGGATGGTTTCAAAGTTATGGAAAACAAGGCTTCCAGGCCAAGCAAAACTTGAACTCAGTGTGGAAAAATGTTGAGCGATAAGTTATTATTGTTAATAATAAATGCATATTGGCCACAGCTGTTCTGTATTTCTTTTGATGACAAACGAAGAGGGCCAAAGCTTAACGGAATGAGGAATAGATTGCAAAGATGATAGTGTAACTGATACTAGATACTGAGGTAAGTCAGGGGTTGGGTATGTGTCTCCTTCCAAGAATCTTTGAAATGATGACCAGTTGTGTTTACAGAAGAAACACATATTCTTCATTTATCAAAGGACCAAAATTGCCCTCAAACATAAAATTAGGAGAAACCCTGTTGGCTCTTTCAACCATATGTCAAAATATGGGATCCTGGGGAGGATGGCTCAGGTGTAAAGTGCCTAACACACAAACATAAGGAACTGAGTTCTAATCCACAGCACCCACAAACAAGCAGGATGCAATGTTAAGACACCAGTGCTGGGGGAGGCTGGGAGAAGTGCTCATCCAGAACTCCTTGGCTAGCCAGCCTAGCGGAGTCAGTGAGATCCAGGGAAAGACTTTAAAAGCATAGGGTAAAGTTTGCTTGAGAAAGCTGCCCAACATCAACTTCTGGTCTCTGAGTGCACACCGGCACACATGTGTCCACACACCTATGTTAACACAGACACACTACTACATACTCAGATTTGTTTGAGGGATTGTAAGACAGTTTTAATGGCCATTTCCTCTTTCACCACAACTGTGTATTCAGATCTGTTGTAATTACTCTTTTGCTCCTGCACAGTAGTGTTTATAGGTTTTCCTTCCATGGTTTTGCTTAATTAGCAGTTTCCTTGATGCCTCTAAACTTTGTAAGTGGACCTTGTGTACCCTTTTCTCCATTGTAACTTCAGAACCCCAAATCAGAGGTTTAATAGTTGGGGAATGAGTGATGGATGTTCTAAACTGTGGGCTTAGAAGAATATTTGATTTAGTGAGATCATGGAAGCTACAGTGTCACTAAAATGTATTTCCCAATCTTTGTTAGCTATGTCTTGCTAACTATTGGAAGCCTATGTTATTTGAACCAAGAAACTTCATCTCTAACCATGGTCTTTTAAAAATGAAAATGGTATCCACACAATGACTTGAATGTGGTGGTTATGAGAGCTTCATGATAGGGGAAAACATGTCCATGAGGTGCTGAGTTTGGTTAATAGAATATGGACTATCTGAGCATCATAGTACACACTAATGCGGCTGAATCCTGAAAATGCTGCTGTGTAAAGCAGGCCAGTCCTTGTGATTTCATATACGTGGCATGCCCAGAGCAGGCAAATTCATAGAGATATGAAGGAGACCAGGTTTGCCAATGGCTGGGGAAGTGAAGGGGTCGGGGAGAAGTAACAGTTCATGGGGATGGGGTTTCACTGTGGTATGCTAAGCGTGTTCGAAGGACATTGCCAACAGTCTCCTTTGGGGACAGACTGAAAACCACTGGACTGTGGGCTATAAATGGCTACACTCTTTTTTTTTTTTTTTTTTGGTTTTTCGAGACAGGGTTTCTCTGTGTAGCTTTGGCTGTCTTGGAACTCACTCTGTAAGCCAGACTGGCCTCGAACTCAGAAATCCACCTGCCTCTGCCACCCAAGTGCTGGGATTAAAGGTGTGTGCCACCACTGCCCAGCTTTTTCACGTTTTTGGTTTTTTTTTGTTGTTGTTGTTCTTTTTTTGTTTCTTTTTGTTTTTTGTTTTTTGTTTTTTTTTTTGTTTTTTTGGAAATGGCTACACTCTTAAGGCACAAGCAAGAAATAGAAAAGACAAGAGAGTATAGAATTCAAACACTACAAATTTATTCCTACTGAGGTTGGATTGATGGCTCAGTGGTTTAGAGCAGTTGCTATTCTTGCAGAGGATCTGAGTTTGGGTCCTAGAACATAGTTTGGGTTGCTGATAACAGCCTGTAATTCCAGCTCCAGGGAATTGGATACCCTCTGCTGGCCACTGTAGGCATTGTACTCACATACCAACACTATACACACAGATACATATTCATAATTGAAAATAATAGAAGAATCATTCAGAAATTCTACTTGTTGTTTTTTGCCTTTAGAAGGTATTTTTTTTCCTTAGGCTGGATGCACAGCTCATCTTTTTTTAAAAAAGATTTATTTGTTTTATGTATATGAGTACTCTATTTGTATGTATACTTCTGTACCAGAAAAGGTCATCAGATCCCATTACAGATGGTTGCAACCCACCATGTGGTTGCTGGGAACTGAACTCAGGACCACCAGGAAAACAGTCAGTGCTCTTAACCACTGAGCCATCTCTCCAGCCTGCATGGCTCATCTCTCATCTCTCTCCAGGCTCTTGCATGCATGCTTCCATTTAGAGCAGCTGGTTTTATGTGACATTGAAATTATGTGAATTTTCATTTTTGAAATTTATTTTTTGTTTGTTTGTTTGTTTGAGTGTGCAAAAGCCAGGAGGCATCTGAAGTCCTCCTCTTCCAGTCTTGGCCATTCCTTTGAGGCAGGGTCTCTCCCTGAACCTGAGACTCCAGTGTTCTCAGGCAGGCTGGAAGCCAAAAATCACAAGTTATGACTTATATAACCTACCTTTCTGGATCTTTGTTTCCTTTCCTGGTAACACCAGTCAGAGAGTAGTTACAATTTAGTGTGAGGACAAATGTAGCGGTTGGTTAAGTAACATAATATGGCACACTGAAAAAGTTTAGGTCAGTTTCTCCCAAACCTCCTGAGACTTATTTAGTGTTTTCTGCAATTTAACTGCATTTAGGAGTCATGATCACTGAGAGACCTCGTTTGGCATAAGCAACTTCAGTATCCGTTAAAATCCCAAATTGAAATCTTTCTCCCTGATTTCCTCAAATTCTGTCTTCAATGTTTAGAGGCATGGTTCTTAATCTGTGGGTTGAGATTCCTTTGGGTCCCTGAGGACTATCGGAAAACACAGATCTTTGCAAGACAATTCCTAACAGTAGCAAAATTACAGTTATGGAGTTGCAACAAAAATAATTTGATGTTTGGGGGTCAGCATGACATGCAGAACTGAATTAAAGGGTCACAGCATTAGAAAGGTTGAGAACCTCTGGCTTAGGGAATGTTCCTGGCTACAGCTAGTTCCAGAGCATGCCCAGAGGCCAGGCGCTGTGGTGCTGGGGGAGAGGTATATCTAACTGTGTAACTTGGGCCATTTGGTATCAAGGAGGGGACAGCTGGAGGAACTATCTGATGTGGTCCCTTTCCTTAGAGGGTGTGGATGTGATCCTGCAGAGGTTTCTGTACTCCTGGTAGGCACTGCTAAAGCTCCCTCCCCCTCTCCCCTTCCCCCTCTGCCTCTTTCTCCCACCCTCCAGCCCTTCTTCTTTCCTCCCAACCACTACTGAAGTATCCATCATGGGGCTGAAGTAAGACAAGGCTCCCCTGAACCAAGCAAAGTAAATTATTGTGATCCTTGCTCCTGGGAGGATCACGTGCGCGCTTGTGTGCTTGTGTGCACATTGCATTGTGTAGAAATGACTGACTCTCTGCCTCTAGTCCTAAGTAAGACATTCTGACTTTTCTGATTGCTTCGTTCTGCTCTTTCCGCCCCAGGAATATTGAATCATGCTTAATAAGCTGTCGAGTCTGGTGGATTAAAGCTCTTCTTATCCCAATTTGACTCCTATCATAATAGTTATCTCTATAGAAAAGGAAAACTAAGAAATACATTCTCTTGGGATGAAGTAGGACTCGGTGTCCCAGCTTGTAAGGGAATTTTTCTAAAAGTGTCTTCTCGGAAGCATTCCCCAGGTGTCCATAATAGGATTCTCTTTCCCAGGCCTCCACATGTCAGCAAGACCTGTATAGGCTATCGTCTAGAATCCAAACAATCCAAGGTTTAAAATGCTCCAAGATCTAAAACTTTTTGTATGTTTGGCATGACAGCACACATGGGGAATTTCACACCTGATCTCATAGTGTGTCAGAGTCTAAGAAAAAGTCAAATCTGATAAAAAAAAACAAAAACAAAAACAAAACATTACCTGCAGGTTTCAAATATCAGGTATAGAGGAAGCTAAGTAGATTTTGTGTTCCAGCTTTGGTTCTTGTCCAAAGCAGTCTTACATATATGCCAATATTTTTAAAAATCCAAAGCATTTCTGTGGCCAGAAATTTCAGAGAAGGGTGCTCAGCCTGCATTAAGCCCAACCTGGTGTGGCTGTCCAGAAGGCAGCTGGAGAATCATCATGTTAAAATGGCTCAATCTAGTCCATGCAACAAAAGAAAACTCTGTAAGCTCTGTCAGCTCAACCTGTAACTGAGATCTCCTGCTCTTCTTAGGATATTTCATTACTTTCATTTCTATGTAAGTACAGAGTTCAAGGGATGGTGGATCCAGGGCCCACCAAGGATCCCAAAATCTGTGATGCTCACGTCTCTTGTATAAGACGACACAGAACTTGCCTGTTGCCTTTGTTCTTCTTTCTACACACTTTAAATAATCTCCAAATCACTGATACTAACACAATGCAGATGCTGTCAGAAATTGGGTTGTTTAGAAAATATGGTAAGAATACAATATGTATTCTCAACTATATGAATAACATATACTCAACCATATGAATAACATCTCTCCTTTTTGAGGATGCTTTTCTGGGAAAGTTTCATAAAATCAAGTCGGGGAGAAAGTGTATCTCTTTTTATACTGTCTGTCATGTTCTAAGACTCCTTTGATGCTTATTTTAATGAATTGAGCTTGTAGTACAATTTCATCAGTGTGGCTCACAGGCTCAGGCATGCAAATGACTTTTAGGAGATTTGTGATTTCCCATTGGCTTTGCTGGCTGCAAGCTGATGGCCTCAGACAAGCATTTAATCTTGCCTAATTCCATCCTCATAAATGTGAGGGCTAAAGTAAATGATCTCGAAGCTCCTTTGGAGTCAACATTGTGGGACTGAATGAAAAAAATAGTTACACAGGCTGGTACTATCTTTATTGGCTCCTAAAATGCCACCCATTATACAAATTGTTTGAAAGGAGAGCTGATGTATAGACCTTGGACAAGTAACCACAGTTGAGCCAAGTCCACCACACTGCCTTTGCTAGCATGAAGTTATTCTTGAAGGCAGAATATTGTGGCCTTTGTAGGCAGCAGCTTGATTTGGAGAAGGATCGTCCTCTGTAGACTGTAGTCACTCATGAACCCTATGTATAAATATAGACAAGGCCATGGTTATACACCATGGCCACATTGGGAGGTAGCGCTTGGTTCAAAGGTAGGAAAGCAAACAGTCCAAACAAATTAAACCTAAGTCATTAAACCCAAGCATTACCATAACTGCAGAGATTTGCCCCATATACCTGACCAATTTAGCAGATGACAACAGAAAATATAAACTCATTTTTTAATTAATGTTTTTAAATTGAATGTGCCATACATGGAAAAATATCTTCATACATGCAAGCTCTGTACATTCACTTCCAAAGTAAAGTTTTTTCTCCAGGTTTCAGTCCTTTATAAACTTATAAACTGTGGCTAATATTTTCTTCTCCCCAAATAGCATGTGCATATTTGAGTAGATAGAGGTATGCACATTTGGTGTAAACTGTGTGCGTTTACTCTGTGCTCTGCCTCTGACATGTCCAATTAGTCAAATTATTCCCTATCAACTCATACAAACACAGTTCTTAATGGCTGCATCATTATGAATATATAGATTTCAAATTAAGTGAGCATTTGTCTCATTCCCACCTTTCTTAACCCGGTGACGACAGCATTCTTTCTTTATTGTGAGAAAGGCAAGGTGCTTTATGCATGATTCTTTGTTTTGTATCTCAGTGGGGCTTTCCCTACCTCTTCTATGTACAGGCTAAATTTCCAAAAGTGGAATTGATTGCATGTTTATAGATTTTTACCAGAGCATTCATATCAATATGAACATCTGCATAGCAGGTGATGTTAGCTCATTATCCCTAACCCAGGGCTGTCAAAATTTTATGTTTTTTTTTTCTTTAAGATTCATTTTATAAATGTGTATGAGTGTCTTTCACCTGCATGTGTATGTACATGAGTGGTACCCTCAAAGGCCAGAAGAGGGCACTGGTTCTTCTGGAACTGGAGTTACTGATGGTTTTAAGCCACCATGTAGATGCTGGGAATTGAATCCAGGTCCCCCTCTACAAGAGCAAACAGTACTCTTCATCAATGAGCTCTCTACAGCCTGAAATTTACTCACTTGACCAAGGAAGAAAGTTTTAACTTACATTTTTAAAAGCATTGATGTCAAACACCTTAGTCCATATAGTTGGTCGGTTTTGTATATGTGTAAAATTTCAACATGTGTTTTTGCCCATTTTTAATTTGATGAGAAAATCATTTCATGTATTGAGAAATTAGTTTTCTACCATGCATGATGTTACTATGTATTTGGTTTGTCTCTCCACTTTGTTCATAGAGAATATTTTCTAAAATTTTTAAAAGTCCATATGATGAAATTAAGAAACATTTCCTGCTTATCCCTTCAGAGTTATGCTTTTATAAAATCTCATTTATAAAATTTTCCCATTCCAATGTGACATACTTGAAACTTGTCTCTATTGTTTCATCGAGAGCCTTTTGGCTGTAGTGCTTAATCCATTTGAACTTCATTTTAAAGTAAGGAGTTTGATGGGGACCCAGCTTCATTTCTTCTTCCTAGTCAATGGTGTCATTGCCACTGAATGAATGATTCGTCTTCACTGTTTTAAATGGCGCACCACATCTTGAAGGTCTCTTTCTGACCTCCATGTACCTGTGCCCTTTTTTTCTTTCTCCGATTCCAACATGTTTGAGGCCCTGTAATTTTATTCTATTTATCCTTATTAAAAATTTTAATTAAAATTAATTACATTATCTTTACCCACTTTCTTCCAACCTCTCATGTCTCCTTGCTTTTCCTCTCTCAGATTTATGTCCTTTTATTATTATTATTGTTATACAGACACACATTTGTGTGTGTGTGTGTGTGCATGTGGTGTGCAGAAATATATAAATGCAACCCCAATAAGACCGTTTAGTGTGGCTGATCTCAGGACTGACTACCAGTTAGAGAGCGTGTTCCTTGAGGAAGCTGAGTCTTGCTCTCAGTTGTCATTAGTTGGTAGTTAGTTGCCTATAGTTCTTTGTCTAGGGCTAGGACCCTGTAAGACTTCCCTCTTCCACATTGTCACATCAGGTCATGTTTAGGCAGCTGTGTCATTGAAGTACTACGGATGAAGCTGACTCACTGGCCCTCTGGCTCTTACAATCTTCCTTTCCTTCTTGTCATGTACTCTGAGCTTTACATGCGGAAGCTCTGTTGTATGTGTACCCATTGGGCTGAGGTCTACACAAGTAATTCCCTGATTGCTGTATTGTGACCTGCTGTGGTGCTCTGCAATGCCTCAGTTTGCTGAAAAGAGGCTGCTTTGATGATGGGGAGGGGTGGAGAGGGGGAGGGGAGCTGTGGGTATAAGGGTCAGCTTTAGAATGCAGTTACATATTTTTACTAATTCTTTAAGAATTTCATGTTTGCATTTTGGTCATATTCACCCCTCCCCCAGCTCCTCCCAGACCCACTTCCCCATCTTGTACCCAGCCAACTTTGTGTCTTCTTTTAATCCCAATCCCTCTTATGATGAGTCACACCATTAATGGAAGCTAGTTCCTCTCCCAGCAGCTATCAACACCAGCCTTGCTGTAAGTTTAGTTGTGGACCAAGCCAGGGAGCAGCACCGTACTTCTGCTCACTTCACTGTTTGCGGCTCTTTATGGTTACGCTTCTGTTTCTATTTTCTCCACTAACATCAGAACTATTGGCAGCCATATTATCGCCAAAAAAGAATTAGCTTTTTCCATTATATTGAATGTGCACAAAACTAAAAATAAATATGATTTAAAAATACCGTCTAGAATGATATTTTAAATGTCTTCTCTAGAATTCTCATTTTTGTCATAATATTCTATAAATAAGGCCTCGTTGAGCCTATTCACACACTTATTTGTAGGCAATCAACCAGAAAACTGTTAAGAATTTGCTTGTGCTGTATTGTGCTGTTCATGGCTCATTACAGAGTTTGGGTTGCCCGATCTGGCTGATTTCCTAGAAAGGGCTGAGGTCTGGTGGTAGTTAGAGACCTATTCATTCTCTGAGGTAAATCTTGCTGAGCAGAAAGCTGAAGTTTTAGGGTAGGTTCCAAGAGTCAAGGCTGACCTTATAGCTAGAGAATGTGGAAAATAGAACCTTCCCTTAGCTAATAATATTAAAAGCAGAGGAATCTTACTTGAGCTATTGCCTATTTTCCAACAGAAGATGAGTTTTTAATAACAGAAATGTATCTTTTAATTTTACTCAGACCTGTACTTAAACAGGGTCTGAGACTGGCCCTGCTGTGAAATCTCCTTATTTGTATATATTAGAGTGCAAAGGCAAGGCTTTACTATTTATAGAGAGAGAAAATCAGTGATATTCCTTTCCACCTTCCATATGTTTAATGGGAAAGGGGTGTCTTAGCTTCTAATTTTAAACTGAGTTTGAATTCGAGAGCTGGTACAATATAGATCCAACCCATCTCAGAATGACCTCTGCAGTCTCACCCCAAGAATCCACCCTCAGATAATGAGGTGGTGAATCTGCCTTAAACTGATGGGGCCGTTAGCCCATTGCTTTTCAATTAACAAACAGCATAGGTGCTTGTTTGTCCCAGACTCCAGCCAAAGAAGCAATGTGGCATCATTACACAAAGGTATGTACCTGGGACTGGCAAGATGGTTAAAAATAGTTGCTGCTGTTTCAGAGGACATGGGTTCAGATCCCAGAAGCCACATTAGGTGGTTCACAGCCACCTATGGCTCCAGCTCCAGGGCATCTGATGCCCTCTTCTGTCCCTTACAGGAACCTAATACAATATATCCACATGCAAGCAGATGTAGACACACAATTAAAATTAAAATAAATTTTTAAAAAATTTGTATTTACTTTTATTTTCTGTGCATTGGTGTTTTGCCTGTGTATCTGTGTGAAGGTGCCAAAACCCCTGGAGCTGGAGTTACAGAAAGTGGTGAGCTGCCGTGTGGGTGTTGGGAATTACATGCAGTTGACTGGATGAACAGGCAGTGCTCTTAACCTCTTAGCCATTTCTCCAACCCCAAAATAAATACTTTTAGAAAGATGTATACCATAATTCTGTTATCTTAGTTCAAATATTAAAAAAAGTCAATCCAACTAACTTGAGATAGCAAGTTGACCAGCAATTAATATTGAAAATAAACAACTCTCTCCCATCCTATAATGCTCGGCTGTGAGGAGCAGTGGCAGATGGCACATGGGGACAGCTGTGGATTTTGGGTTGTCTTTCCTTTGGCACATGGTAAAGAACTGACCACTTGAAGGCAACATGATGATATCTGTCTCTGTGGAGTGCTCTTCATGAGTAGAAAGGGATGGAGGGACAGCAAAGGGCATCTGTACCAGTGCTTACGGTAAGGGCATCTGTACCAGTGCTTACGGTAAGGGCATCTGTACCAGTGCTTACGGTGAGGGCATCTGTACCAGTGCTTACGGTGAGGGCATCTGTACCAGTGCTTACGGTGAGGACATCTGTACCAGTGCTTACGGTGAGGGCATCTGTACCAGTGCTTACGGTGAGGGCATCTGTACCAGTGCTTACGGTAAGGGCCTGGGTAAATACCTCAAGGAAGCATGAAGAGAGAGAACTAACAGAGAGACCACAAGCTAAATGAAATGTGCCCAAGATCTTTATTCCAACTTGATTGAGTCCAGGATCATCCCTTTCTAGAGAGAGGTGATAGGATAGGCTTAGCGCTGCCTGAGTGTGAAGCGGGGAATTGCCCCTGCATTCAAAGGAGATTATGGGAACACTTTGCCCTCACAGTCCTTCCTATTTACTTAGATTCTTTGTAGAGAAACTGTGGCTGGGTGTGTTCTCATCTGTACACTTTATCTTTTCCATTGACGTCTTACTTACTTATGTTAATTGTTTGCAGTGTGCTTTTTAGTGGAGGTAAAATGCACATAACATGAAATTTACCATCTTAACTATTTAAAGTATATGCTTCAGTGGTGTTAGGAATATTTACATTAAGTGTGTGTGCATGTGCACATGTGTGCATACATGACACATGTGTATGCATGCTTGTGGTACAGGACTAGAAATTTTCAGGACATCTTCCTCCACTACTTTCTACTACTTTTTTTTGTTTTTGTGGCTTTGGTGTTGTTTGTAGTTGTTTCTAAAGACAGTTTCTCTGTATAGCCCTGACTGTCTTTGGAACTCCCTCTGTAGACCAGGCTGATCTCGAACTCACAGAGATCTGCCTGCCTCAGCCTCTTGAGTGCTAGGTTTAAAGGTGTGCGCCACCACCACTCAGATTTCTAACTTTTTTTTTTAGATTTTTTTTTATTAGATATTTTCTTTATTTACATTTTAAATGATATCTCCTTTCCCGGTTTTCCCTCTTAAAAAAAAAACAAAAACAAAAAAACCCTCTAACCTCTACTTTATTTTTTAAGGCAAGATCCCTCACTGAATCAGCAGTTTAGTTTAGATCTCACAGAGCCCGAGATCTGCCTGTCTCGACTCCCCTTCACTGAACTTCCATGATTGTGCCACTCTGGTTCTCTACTTGGGGTCTAAGGATCTGAACTCAGACCCTTTGACTTACACAGTCAGCACTTTACCTGCTGAGCCATCTCCTGAGCCTTAAAAAACTTGGGCTCCGTATCTAGGTAACCAAGCCCTGCCCCAAGCCTGTCAATCAATACTTAATTTTCTATCACTCTATGTTAGACTACTCCAGACAGCTTCTGTAAGGAAAATCGTAAGGTATTAGAGTTTGTATGTGGGACTGCTTGTTTCACTTAGCACGTGCCCTTGAGATCCATCCGTTTTGTGGAATATATAAGAACTCGTTCCCTTTGAAGGCACAGTTATACTGCACTGTATGTTGTATTCATTACTTTTGTATTTTTGTAACAGAGTATGTGACAAATAAGTTAAAAGAAGGATTTAGTTTTGGTTCAGAGTTTAAGTCCATAGTCACTTGGCCCCATGTGCTTGGACAGAATATCGTGGTTGCAGGAGTGTGTGGCGGAGAGCGGCTTCCAGATCGCTCCCCTCTTTATTGATTTGGAAGCAGAGGTCACAGCAGGAAGGGTCAGGGATAACATTCCCCTGGTGACCCACTTCCTCCAGCTAAGTTCCACTTCTCAGCCATTGTACAACCAAAATGATGCCGCTAGCTGGGGACCAGGCATTCAGACTATGAGCTCACTGGGGCATTTCAGATGCAAGTCACATCTGATGTATACACACCTTTTTGTTTACTTATCTTTCAGCAGACATTTGGGCCTTTTCATCTCTAGTCAATAACACTTGAGCATTCTGTCTTTGTCCTCTAGACAACAAACTTGACAGAATATGAGTGATTACAGAGTAGACTCAGTGAAGGTGCATAGTGGGACTATAGATAATCACTTTAAAAAATATATTACAGCGATTGATAGGAAGGTTGTCCCCTCACCCAACCAGCAAGCTTGTTTCTTTGAACACAATGTATGTGAGCTTTCTCAATAGCGCTTCTTAAAGGCTTTCCTAGAAAACAATCAGAAGCTGAGAATGAGACTGGAAGGGGCTATTTACATTTCCCACATCCCTTTCTCTGCTGTACAGCACATTTTGGGAGTGGGGGGTATCAACAAAAACTTGGTGGATTTGTTTTTTACACTTGTGCTGGCTCAACGCACTTGTAGCTGTGGTTGTATAGATAAGCATTTACCTAAGACTTTGCTATTGTGTGTGTGTGTGTGTGTGTGTGTGTGTGACCATACGGCTTACATAACCACTTTTACTTTTTAAATTATTTTATTTTAATATTTAGGGATTACTCTGTTGGTTTTAGAGAAGAGAATGAAAAATACACCAGGATAAAACTGAGAATTGTAATTAAAACAACAAGATGCATACATTAAAAAGTATAACACTTTCCATGTCAGGATTTTGGTTTTTTTTTTTTTTTTTGGTTTTGTGTTTTTTGTTATTGTTTTGTTTTGTTTTGTTTTTAGAAATGTTTTGAGAGGTTCCTTTAAGCTTTATTGAAGTATGTGATCGATGAGTGAAAGCTGTATGTAGTACATTCTAAGCGTAAATTGTGAGATTTGGTATGCAAATGCAGCATGAAATGATTGCCACAGCCAAGCTAATTAACTAGTCCTTTACTTCTGCCACTGGCATGCCTTGAGCTTTGATTTGAATAAACAAGATGGCATCCAAATGCCATTGGAACCCATTTTTTTTTTAAGTTTTATTACATTATAATGAGAAAAGTTACATGATTTCAATTTATCTGAATTTGATAACATTTGAAAGACATATTTTAAGTAAATAGAATTAAATCACATTCTTGTTTTCCTTTTGTACCCCAACTCCTCCCAGAGACCCCCCTTCAATACCTACAATATCTTTTTATGTCATATTCTTTAAAATTTATAAAATATTATAACAATAAAACTGAGTATTATAAAAGTTGTTTGATATGAAACAACAATCAATTTAACAGTCTTATGTAGATGCTTGTCTATGGCAATACTGAAAATACATACGTTTTTCTCATTATAAATTTTAAATAACTCCAAATGTATTACCTGTATATTTCAAAATAATGCATCACTATTAATATTTTCTTAAATGAACATAAATATATAAAGTGTTTTTGTTTCTTTGTTTGCTTTCTATTTAGTAGAGCTTAAAATCTTGGCTCTTACTGTGCTAACTTGATACAAGAGTTGCAAACGTCAAGCAAAGCATTCAGTCTTACTCTTTGTTGTCCTCTTACAAACCCTCTCCAAATTTAATTCTCTACATTTTTTGGAGGTATGTAAATACTTTTAAACTATGTAAGCTGTTCTGAAAACCATAGTATAGTGTAAAAACATGAAATAAGACAATACTACTAATAGAGAGGCTGAGATAGGAGAAGCAAGATCTCAAGACCATATGTTGTACACAGCAAGACATTATTACGAACAAACAAGCTGAAAGTGTATATGGATTGTATAATATTAGACCTATTTCTTCAGTTACCAAATTAGAGAGACTATTGGATGACAGTCAATAAATTTCTAATTCCTCATATTTTTGGATTTCA
>NW_022196897.1:8396069-8418600 GCF_008632895.1 Mastomys coucha
TCTATCTCTTTTATTCTGTTGGTGATGCTTGCATCTACAACTCCTGATTTCTTTCCTAGGTTTTGTATTTCCAGAATTGTGTCTCTTTCTGATTTCTTTATTGTTTCTATTTCCATTTTTAGATCCTGGATGATTTTGTTCATTTCCTTCACCTGTTTGATTATGTTTTCCTGTGGTTCTTTAAGGGATTTTTGTGTTTCCTCTTAAAGGGCTTCTAGCTATTTACCTGTGTTCTCCTGTATTTCTTTGAGGGTGCTATTTATGTTTTTCTTAAAGTCCTGTATCATCATCATGAGAAGTGATTTTATATCTGAATCTTGCTTTTCTGATGTGATGGTGTGTCCAGGATTTGCAATGGAGGGAGTATTGGGTTCTGATGATGCCAAGTAACCTTGGTTTGTGTTGCTTATATTCTTACGCTTGCCCGGCACCATTTGATTATCTTTAGTGCTACCTGCCCTTGCTAAATCTGACTGGAGCCTTTCCTGTGATCCTGGTTGTGTCAGAGCTCCTCAGAGTCAAGCTGTCTCTGTGATCCTGTGATTCTGGGATCCTGTGACCCTGGGCTTGTTAGAGCACCTGGGAGTGGAGCTTCCTCTGGGTGTTGTGGGAATGACTCCTGAGTTTGCGCCCAATGTCTGCTCAGGGCACTGACTGGCCCATACAGACTGGAAGCAACCCAAGCTACTGGGCTGACAGAATTCCTGTCTGCCTGGATTCTGCTGGTCCCAGTTACTCCTGGTGTTGGGACAGATGTTGTTTCCTCCTCACCTCTGATCCTGGGCGTGTTAGAGCTCCTGGGAGTGGAGCTTCCTCTGTGTGTTTTGGGACCAGAAGGAACCTGAGCCACTGGGCTGGTGGACTTCCTGTGTGCCTGGTCCCGCTGGTCCCAGTTACTCCCAGTTGGGACAAATGTTGTGTCCTCCTCACCTCTGATCCTGGGCATGTTAGAGTCTGGGAGTGGAGCTTCCTTTGGATGTTGCGGGACTGGCTGTGGAGCTTGTGCCCAAGGTCTGCTCAGGGCACCAGCTCAGACAGACTGGAAGAAACCTGGACCACTGGGCTGGCGGAGTTTCTGTGTGTCTAGTCCTGCTGGTCCCAGTTACTCCTGGTATTTGGACAGATGTTGTGTCCTCCTCACCTCCATCCTGGGCATGTTAAAGCTCCTGGGAGTGGAGCTTCCTCTGGGTGTTATGGGACCGGAAGGCGGAACCCATTTCTTACCTTAAGAAAACAGCCGAAAATTACTGAGCAGTCATTACTGCTCTGCCCTACTAAACCTACAATGTCATCATTTTTACCCTAAAAGGACCACCAGAAAACTTGCTTCTAAAGCACAAAGCACCCTAGTTGATTTCAGTATGCACACAATATAGATTTAACCTGTTTTACTATAGCATTCAATGGTGAAAATTTTGCTGAAGATTCATTAGAAATGACCATGAAAGGATCAACAAGATGAACTAACCAGTACCCCTGGAGCTCCTAGGGACTAAACCACCAACCAAAGAGTACACATGGTGGAACTCAGGGCTCTAGCTGCAGAGGATGGCTCTTTTGGACATCAATGAGAGAAGAGGCCCTTGGTTCTGTGAAGGCTCTATACCCCAATGTAGGGGAATGCCAGGGCCAGGAAGCAGGAGAGGGTGGGTTGGTGATGGGAGGAGGGAATAAAGGTTTTTTTTCAGGAAGGGAAACTAGGAAAGGGGATAACATTTGAAATGTAAATAAAGAAAATATCTAATTAAAAAAATGGGGGGAAAAAAAAAGAAAGAAAAAGAAATGACCATGAAAGCATCAAGTAAGTCTAGCATATAATCAATTAGGAAATGAAAGATACAATTTCATTAAAACTTGCTTGACTACTATGTATTTTCAGAAGCTGTGTTGATGTGGAACCTGATTCATGCATATAGCTCGGTGTTCACAGTCCTCACTGGGAGGAGGGGTGGTTTTAACACAGCCTATCCAGCATGGTGTAGCAAATTGGCCCATCCACTGACTCTGCTTATATAGCCACAGCAGGCATTCTGGTCCTTTTACTTTATTTCTGGCATAAGAAACCTTTACATTTTGAGTAGGAAATTATTGTCTTTGCTGAGAGGGACTATAATGAGAAATTTGGACAAAGAAGAAACACTGTACACATTAGTAAAGCCCATCTCCTATGTGTCTCCTGGAATCCTTGTGGCTAATGGAAACCAGAAAATCCACATTCTGAGTAGCTCTCAGGAAGAAGCTGGCTAGATTCTCACACTCGTTCTCCAAGTGATGATTTCAATAAAAAGCCATGCCGACATGGGGAAATAAATGTGGAGGTTCCAGCAAAGAGTGGCTGACGCTCTCTGAGCTTGTCACCAGTCCTGTAGTGTAGCCTTGTGTGCTCAGAATGAGCTGAAATCTATCAGTTCTGCATGGATTGTAGTACACACATAGTAATGTAGAGATCTTGTTAACATATGACCTTTGTCTTTGTGGGGGAAAATATGAAGGCCAGATGTGGCCAATATAAAACATAGACAACCTCCACACCCAGCTGTCATCTCCCCCTATCCTGTGGACTCTGTAAAGATGTTTGAGTAGAGTTGGGGGAATGAGCGTGGCACAGGTATGTGCTGAGCTGAGAGCTAACTGGGTGACAGGCCTTCGTTTATTTCATGCTATTCTGATAGCAAGTTGGGGTAAACTGTGTGATGACCTTCCCATCATGTAGATGAGAAGACCTCCGGGCTCAACAGGCTGAATTATTTGGTAGGCAGCACTTTTAGAACAGTGTTTCCAAGTGAACACCATTTGCAAAGTCCCTCTTGCTCCAGGCCACCTTGATACTCCCCAAGTCACATAGAGAGAAGAGGTCTTAGAGTGTACTCATTGCCGGTAGAGGCATGGCAAACATTGGGGGAGGGGTGCCAGTAGGGAAAACAAGTCCCAGGCTGGGTGTCTATGAAGAGAGTATCTTGGAGAAGAGGTGCAGAGCGGTTTATCTTCCTGGAAGGAATCTCTCTGGAGTCCAAGTGGCTGATGGGACTATGCAATCATGGTCTTCAGGAAAGGTGTTCAAACTAAAGAAATGTTCATGTACTCAGAATGACCGAATCTCAGACTGCAGAGCAGACCTTAGGGGGAAGCTGTTGAGAGGAGAAATGCTTGATGAGGAGAATCTCCAATCTGGGAATGAAAGCCAAAGTAGAAGGAACTGAGAGCTTAAAGAGCCTGACGTGTGGCTGTTCTTCACCCCTGGGAAAGGTGGTATACTGCCTTTGTTTTTTCTCTACACCCCAAATAATTTTTTAAAGAAAGAAAAGGTAATACTTTTAAGGTAGTTCATTACCTTTTGGCTTTAGGCCCCAAACCCTCCAAAACTAAAAATAATATGGTTTTATGCTCCAGACAACCTGGCTGCCAGGCATTACTAGCAACAGCAGTGAAGGACAGAGCCCTCTGTGTCATACAATGCCACAGCAGCTCAGGGGAGGGGGAGTGGTATGATTTACAGTGAACTAACCAAGACAGTAGGTTGATGTGACTTCTATTGTAAGATAATTTTAGTGTTCTTCCCCCTCTCTGATATTATAAGTGACCTTTTGTTGCCTAATCTTTTTTTTTTTTTTTTTTTTTTTTTTTTTTTTTTTTTTTTTTTTTTTTTGGTTTTTTGAGACAGGGTTTCTCTGTGTAGTCCTGGCTGTCCTGGAGCTCACTTTGTAGACCAGGCTGGCCTCGAACTCAGAAATCCACCTGCCTCTGCCTCCCAAGTGCTAGGATTAAAGGCGTGTGCCACCACAGCCTAATCTTTTTTTTTTTTTTTTATGTGTCTTCATGATCAGTTCAAACTAGCTAAGCCATAAAAATAATTTTATAGCATTTCCCCTTTAGAGAAACATCTCCGGAAGGGACACAAGGAACCCCTTTACCTGTTAGTCGTTGACCTGGAAATAGAATGTATTTCCTCTAGAGTCTAAAAGTCAAAAGAGTTGTTCTTGCTAGCACAAGTGATAGAACCAAAGATATTTGCATTAAACCAACTGGCCCCCATGATCCTCCTCCAACCTGCACCAGGTGTATGCAAAGCAGGTAGGCTGAGAAGGGAAGTGTTGGATGATGAGGCAGTGAGGAGAACAGGTAATACCTTGATTGGGAAGTTTATCTTCATAATTGATCATACCTAATGGGCCATTGCACTCAATGCTCAACTTGGGGGATTGAAGACGTTCAAATCATGGGGAAGTGAAGCTGGAGAGCCTGGGAAGACACAGGTCTTTTGTCCCTCAGGGGCTAGGGAAAAGCTCAGGACAATGAAGTTAGGCATTGTTGCATCTTGTATCATGCATTTCTGTTCTAGACTCCTGTTTCCTGCTAATGCTCCTTCAGAAGCTTCTAGCAAGGCAGGGGGTGGTGGCGCACGCCTTCAATCCCAGCACTTGGGAGGCAGGGGCAGGTAGATGTCTGAGTTCGAGGCCAGCTTGTTCTACAAAGTGAGCTCCAGGACAGCCAGGGCTGTCTTGAAAAACCAAAATAAGGGCTGGCAAGATGACTCAGTGGGTAAGAGCACTGACTGCTCTTCCAAAGGTCCTGAGTTCAAATCCCAGCAACCACATGGTGGCTCACAACCATCTGTAATGAGATCTGGCACCCTCTTCTGGTACATCTGAAGTCAGCTACAATGTACTTATATAATAATAAATAAATCTTTAAAACAAAAAAAAAAGAAGAAGCTTCTAGCACTATATTTATTAACAGTGACATTTGCTTCTCCAAGATACCATTCCATTTTATGTCTGTCACATACATGTATGGTACTGGTAGTCTAAACTGTAATCTCCCACATCCCACTGAGCTACGTTTCCCATCTAGACAATCCCCAGCTTTCAATTATAGGGTCTATAGTGCCATAAGCAGGCTGCTAAGGTATCAGGAGCAAGGGGTCTGTCTCCTAGTCCTTGTGACTTCATGCTCCATGGTCCAGTCATGGGCCACTGCTGTGTCTGATCACAGGTATAGCCCTCCCCCGTGATGGATATATATATATATATATATATATATATATATATATATATATATATATATATATATGCACACATACACACACACACACACACACACACACACATATATATATCAGAGTTGACACATGTTCCAAGTCTGTAACATAATAGGGAACTGACCAAGGTCACTAGCCCCTTCCAAGTACCCTCATGGAAGAAGGCTTGGCCATCTGGGTTGTACTCCCATATCCCTGAATGGCCATGCTGGCATTGAGCCTTGTGTCCAGTCTCCTACACTCTTGGCTCTCCTGAAGTGGGGAGTGAGAATCAATCATTTTTGCATACATCAATGTACTCATCTGCCCACTATAGATTATAGTGCATAGAGTGCCACTCTTTTAGTTTTAGTTTTGTTTTGTTTTGTTTTTCTGTCTCCTAATGAAATGCTCTGTTCCATTCTCTCCTCTGTGCCAGGTTTCAAAGCTCTTTGTTTGTATCTTAAAGTCAAGTCCATGTAGAAAGTTCTGCATTGGCCTAGGGACGGGTGAAGTCAGAATTATTCTTACTCAACCATCTTGCCTTGAAAAGGGTAGTTACTGTTCTTAGAGACACAGAAGCTGTGCTGTGCTTCATCTGGTGATATGCACAAGCAATTTATTAGACTACTGAGAAGGGTAGGAGGTCATCATGCTTCTTGATATATTTATTAGCAGAGAGGCCTGGCCCCAAAAGGAAAGAGATTGTCTGCTGGCACCTCCTCCAAGAGTTAAGTCACCCTGGAGCAAGGGTTGTGAGCGACCTCCTCAACTGGGTCCAAAACTCCCATGCTTACAAATACAAACCCAAGTGGAGAATGTGACTTCATAGCAATTTGGGGATTGATGGGCAGTAGCTGCTCAGGTCCTTGAGGGGTTCCTAGAGCAGTGCTGAAGAATGACAAGAATATTATGGTCTCCCCTAAAACTCTGAGGTAACTCTGTCTTCCTCCTTATCTGCCTCAAACCTGAATAACCGTCTGGGATGTCTATAAAGTAGGGATCTGCTGTGCAGAATGGCTTCAGACCGCTCAGATAATTCATTTGGATATGACTCCATTTGCCCTCTGAACTTAGGCTCCCCTAACTCTCATTGCATCCCAAAACTTTGAACCATTTCTCTTTCTCTCCTCTAACTTCCAGAATCCTACTTGTCTATTCTTGCAGGCCGCCAGATGTTCCAGATGAGCACGCCTGTAGAATAACCATGTTCAAATATGTTTTCATTTAGGTTTGTTCTATGATTCTAGGATTTTCTATGTCCATAAAGCTCTGTAGTAATTATTTCTATTTTCTCTTTCCCTACCAAGTGTGCTTGATAATCTTAAAAGATTTTGAATGTCTTTTGATTAGACAGTGTCCTGTGCTTCACTGGTGAGCTGTTGTTGACCCTCCTCCCGAGTATCAACCCATGATCCATACCAAAAAAATCAGCCAGAGCAACCTTGGAATACTGGTGACTGCCTTCCTTTTCTCTCCTCTCCTTTTCTGTCCCCTTCCTTCCCTCCCATTTCCCTCCCCTCCTATCACTCTTCTTTTGCTAGCTACTCCTAGTCTTTCACAGTCAAGCCAGAATCTGCCCGTATACTTAGAGGCTATACTTTCAACCTTCTGTTCTGATATTTGCAAGCAATTAGCAAAGCATGTTTAGAGTTGAATAGTTATGGAGGCACATTCCACTGTGATTCCCTGTAATTAGAAGAATAAGCTCTCCTCTTCTTCAAGAACTCTGAGAACCACTCTTCTGATTGAGGATTGAACCCTGCATTGTTTTATGAATAAAGACAGTGACTGAAGTTGATTTAGCTAGCAGAATACACAACTCCATACTGTGATTTCAACATTTACATTTCATAGTTTGTTGTTGTTGTTTCATGCTCAGATTATCATCCTAAAATGTAATGTTAAAAATGTTGTGGCCTAGAAAGTTAGCTCAGTTGCTAAAGTGCTTGCCAGGCAAGCATGAAATATAAATTTCACACCCAGAACCCATATTTAATAAAGTAGAGCAAGGTGTATGCACTTGTAATCCCAGAACTGGGGCAAATAGAATTACAGATCCTAGGGGCTTGAGGGCTAGTGAGTCTAGCCAGCTTGATACACTGGAGGCCAATGAGAGATCCTGTCTTAAACTGAGTGGCTCCTGAGGAATGATTCCTTAGATTGACTATTCCCCTAATCCTAATACCAACACTTAAGAACCGTTATAAACATACACATGCATACACACACACACACACACACACACACACACACACACACACACATACATACACAAAATAATTTGTGGTGTTCAGATGTCATTCAGTGTAGATTACCTGCCTACCGTGTACAGAGCTCTGGCTTCCAGGCAAAATAACAACAGCAGTTTGTAATTATGGCCTCAGTTGTGTAGTGTTTATAACAATGATGCTGTTTGGTTGTATAAACTAACACTTTAATGTCAGACTATCTTTTAATGTAAGAAACTGTCACTTCTACTTGATTTCTATTTGCAATGACATGCAACTCTCTAGAATATTTTTAGAAGAAGGTATTTATCTCCCAGTCAAACTTAATAGATTTCACAAAGAAACTTTTCTACAATATCATTTGGCTGGCTCTAAAGTTTCATAGGTCAGAAAATCAAGAGGGAGGCTGAGTCCAGCTTGAAGTTCTCTAGGTGTCCAGGTGATGCGGCTGTTGAGGGTGGACAGACTGGCTAGGCAGAGTTCATGAGAGACTCCATCGTGGGAGCAGCCTCATGGGTAGGTGCTATCTTGGCCTCAGACACCAAAACTCAGGGCTAGTGTCTAAGCTGGGTATGTGGTTGCCAACATCTGCAAATATGACTGTCACTGGTTCATCACCTTAATAAATTTGGGCTTCTGTTATAAGTAGCCCAACAGTATCCTGTTGTTGTGGATAGCTCTGGGACTATTTGTAATTTGATGCTAATTCCCTTTTCCTGAGGGACTGCAAACAAGGAATGAGTCAGCACTCAGGCGATTGATTTCCTGTAAATCTTCTTCCCACCTTAATTTCTAAAATAAAAGCTAGAGCCGGTGATTGGGCAGTGAAAGGGAAGGTGGAGCTGAAAGTTGTTAAAAGAAGGAGGAATGGGGGGACACAGAGGAGGAGGTGGAAGGAAAGTGGAGGAGAAGCATGCGGCCTGGAGAAACTACAAGTTATTAGGGGTCTCCTAGATGGGGGGGGTGGGGAGGATGGTAGTGTAGTGGTAAATCTGACCAATCTAGGTGCACAGCTTGTATTCATATTAATTGAGTTGTGTTTTCATTGCTGGGCATATTTGGGTTGACGATTTACTGCAATACTTTGTGTCTTAAACAACAGAAAATTTTTTCATTTTCCTGGGAAGTAAAACCCCAGACCAATGTATCAGCATCATGTGGCTTTGCAGAGGACTTTCCTGTATCCATGAGCATCAGGGGTTGATCTTCAGATCTTCTTTATTAGGGCACTAACTCCATCATATAGGCTTCATCCACACAAACTTGTCACTTTTGAAAGGCCCCTCCTCTAAACACTGGGGACTAGGGGTTCAACCCAGGAATTTGAGAAGGCATAAACATTTACACCATGAGTTTGGACTCAGAAACTGGGGCCAGATACTGCAGTGAGCTATGGGGCTGGGGTTAGTAGAGAAGATCTTCATCTCAGCCATTTCAGGAACTCTTTCCGTGTGTGTCCACAGAATAGACAGCAAAGAGATGTCATACATACAGTTGATGTCACATGTGCCTATTGCTGAAACTATAAAGAAGGTGCAGTAACTTTACAAAGTAAGGCCTGCCATTTTACAAAGTGAGGCCTGGTGCTTTAATGTCTAATGTCCAACGAAATAACATGTTCAGTGTGGAAAAACTAATGAGCTTAGACCTTGGGTTCATGCCCTGTGTTCAGACCCATCTAAAGTTTCTATTGCTGTCATAAAACGCCATAACCAAAAACAACATGGGAAGAACAGGGTTTACTTCTCCTTAACAACTTTCAGGTCATACCTAATCATGGAGGTAATTTTGGACAGGAACTGAAGGCAAGAACCTGAAGCAGAAGGTGAAGGAACACTACTTACTGACATGCTCTCCATTGCTTGCTTGGCCGGCTTTCTTATACAACCCAGGACCTTGTGCCCAGGAATGGTACAGTCCACCATGAGCTAGGTCATTCCACATCAATCATGAATTAAGACAGCGCCCCACAGACTTGCCTACAGGCCAATCTTCTGGAGGTGTTTTCTCAATTAAGATTCCCGCTCCCCACACACATTTGTGTGGAGTTAACAAAAGCCAACCAATCAGCACATGAGTCTTCCTATACACAAGGGCATGGAGCTTTCTAAAGAGTAGATCTAACTCGGGCCTTTTCTTCCCTCGATGGTGACTTTATAAATTCAGATTCCTGCAACACTCGGGCATTTTAGGATATAATCAATAATGCAAAGCTAAAATCTATCACAAAGACTCTCATCCCAGTGGTCTGTGGATCCCCATGCCTTCCCTGTCCTTTAGTCTCATTTGAACAATCTGGAATAATGTATGAGAACCATAGCAAGAGTTGGCACAGCAAGCCTGGGGTACGGACCTGACTTTCAGCTAAATGCCCCGTCTAAGGCACTAGTACTTCTGTATGACCTGCTAAGCATCTGCAAGGCTCTAGAGTCTGGACCTCTTTCCTAAGGAAAGAAAAGAGAAGTCAAAATACCTTTCCTCCCTATTGAGGCCACTGTAACTAGGCCTCTAGTATGAGAGGCAGTTTCTGAAGCAAAGCCTTCTGGGACAATGGCTGGGCCACTGTCAGCTGCCATCCCTACTGCAATGCTTGTTTCCTGAGAAATAGCAGCTATTCAGCCAAAGCTGGAATGAGTTCCAAAGTCTTTGATGTAATGAAAAGTATTTGGAATCTCTTCCCCATTCCTGCCCCCTTCAGGGGTTCTGAGTATTTTTATTTAAGCTTCAGGGTCTGTGAAAGGAGGGGTTTGGTGAAAATTGAAGAGAAGCCCTACCAAACAGAAATTCTATCACATGGCATTTTCCTCCTTTTGAGAAGGTACAAGATTGGCTGAGACAATAAAAGACAGAGTCCTGGGGACAGATCAGAACACCCATGGAGTGTTGACGGGGAGGTTCCTGGGAGTCTTGGGTTAGGTACAGGTCTCTGAAATGTGTAGTTAAGTTCCTCCATCACATGTCTGAAATACAAGACCTACTAGGTAACTAATAATCAAGAAATAGGCCTCCAGATCAAGCAAGCCACACTAACCAGGAGTTCTGAAGCCCAGTGCCCACTTCTAGCTCTGCAGTCATTCATTCTGTAAGTGATAAGGATGCATGGAAGATGCCCTGCCTTTGTGATACTCACAGTGTAGCATTTGAGTGGCATTTGAGAAGGGAGGCAGGGAGGAAGCCAGCTACTCATGGCATCCATTATGTCACTTATCATCTCTGTGTTTCTGTAACAAAACTCTACTTTGTGAAGAGAGAAGGTTGATTTAGCTTGGTTTGGAGGATCAAAGGAATGGCGAGTGCTGGGTTGGACTCAGACCAGATGGTGGTAAGTCTGAACATATACAAAATTGGAAGAGCCAAACAGACTTTCATAACAATCACCATGAGAGAACCACCGAGATGTCTGTCCCTTGAAGGCACCTCCTAAGAGCCCACTGTTTGCCCATGAGGCACCACCTCCTCATTTAGTACTGCCCTAAAGACCAAGTTCTCAATTATAATGAACCCTCCACAGATAGTCCACACCCAAGCCACAATTTATATTTGTGATAGGTAATGTTTGAGCTAAACAGCAAGGCTACCAGTGTGTGAGGCATTTCTTTGAGGTGAGTTCTAGGAATATTTGTCCCCTTTGTAGGGGTGACTTGAGCAGGTTCCTCCCAGACACTGTATAAATGCTGTGTGGGAGCTCAGCCCCCTCGGCTCTTTTCTGTTCCTCCACTGTTAATGAGGACCATGGAAGGAACCTCAATGATAGTTAGTCAGTGTACTGGTTGATTATAACACTCTCTTTTCCTTTGTTTGAGAATCTTAACTGTTTCAATTCTCTTCTTTTTCTTCCTTTTAAAATTGTGTTTTTAATTAATTTATTTTTATTTTATATGCATTGGTATTTTGCCTGCATGTGCGAGGGTGTCAGATCCCCTGGAACTGTAGTTGCAGACAGTTGTAAGCTGCCATGTGGGTGCTAGGACTTGAACATGAGTCCCTTGGAAGAGCAGTCAGTGTTCTTAACCACTGAGCCATCTCCCCAGCCCCTTCAATTCTCTTCTAAATATAGTCAGACTCTTCCAGGTAGAGAAAGTGGGTATTGTGAAACTGTATTGAAAGTGCATGGCAGGTGAATATTACGACACTGAGACCCTTCTATAACCTGTCCATGAGAACAATGGCCATGTATATGTGCAGTGGCCATCATGAAAACTAGCTTACCATTAGACTATGTTCTGTATATTTACTTTACAGTGTAATCTTTTTTCCTCTCCAAGGTATAGCAAGTTAGTAGAAATCATTGTATTATCCTTCAAACTCACGGCTTTGGAAGCCAGCATTTAGGACAGATTTTTTTCCTAGGGTAATGCAATCCAGTGTGCATACACACATACACACACAACACATACACAACACACACAAACACCTACATCTCCTCACCTTACAAAGGAAACCCATGACAAACCGAAGTAAGAGTTGGCGAATCGGTGAGTTTTTATTGGGGTTACTTACAGGAGGAGTGGTGAAGGGTCGCTTACAAAAGCAGGGCTGACTCAGAAGCAGCTGCATCCCAGAAAGCGCTCCCTGGCACAGGTGAGGACTCAGGCAAGGTGCAACCCTGAGGGTCTTTGCACAGCTTGCAGACAAGAGACTGTTGTCCAAGAGATCTCAGAGTTGCCTACTCCACTAACGCTCAGGAAGGGCCTTCAAGAATCTTCAGGTTCCCTTTCTGTCAGAGTATAATCTCGTGTCTAGCCCACAAGTCTCATGTGCCTCCTCTTTCAATCCTGAGGAAGTTGCCATGGAGCAGGTGTATGTGGGATTCATTTGTTTTGGCCTGGTTCTGAGTGTCTACCCCCTCCCCACCTCTAGCTCCACACCCACTCTCTTTTACAACAGGTGCTAAGGCAGGCATCGCTCTTGTGTTCTTGCTGAGCTAGCTGTATGTTGTGCTCAAATGTTTTCAGATGTGATCTCACCTCACACAACATACTGGGATATAAACACTGGCCTCTCTGTGTCTTCTGGTGTGGAAGCCACATTCAGGAGATGCCCCTTGTAATGTACACAGTAGCTAGTGTTGAAACCAAAGTTCTAGCTTAGCTCTGTCTCTTTCTGAAAACAATAGTTTCAATCACCGTCCCATGTTCACTGGAGGATTATATCCCTTCCTGGGACTTTCCAGGAAAGAAGAAAAATCTTAGAACTATAGTTTATAGGGACATATGCTCTGAACCCTTCACCGTTTTAGAAGCTGTCCCACCCCTAGCTTGCCATTTAGAGCCAAACAACAAGTATGACATCAGTTGTAAATATTAGCCTTACTTATTGAATCTTACAGGGAAATAATTTCATTCTACTTTGACTGTTTTAAACATTTACAGTAATTTTATTATATAATTGAATTCCTCAATGGAGTACTTTTTTTTTAAACATCAAAGAACCTGAAATGGCTTTGATGACTCATTGATTGCCTGTGTATCTTCAGGGTAGAATGGTTTCTATGGTGATTTCCCAACATTTGCTTGTGTTATGCTCTTTCATTTTGTGTCACAGTGACAAAAGTGACTTAGCAGTGGCAACTCTGCAGAATGGATTAGACTTGCAGAAATCCTTGCTCCATTCTGTCATCAGTGTTCATTTTACAAGTGGTCAGCTGGCTGCATGTCCTCACAGAGCGGTCAGAAGCAGCTCAGTGCGGGCAAGGGACTGGAAAGGACAAAGATTGATGCAGAGCCACCAGTGGAAAGAGTGTCATGTTTCCTCCAAAGTCTGGGGTGGCAGCTGTGCCCTTCCATCATCCTGGGATACTATTGAACTTGCTAAGGACACCCCCTCGTGGTGGGATGGTCCATACTCAATGAGAGAAAGCAATAACAAGCAATGGAGTGCAGAAAAAGCTAGACAGTTACTTCTGAACTTACTGTCTTCTCCGCTTTCAGAGCTCCCAGCAAGTGAACCTTCATTTTCTCTTTCTACTTGAAATCTGTAGCTATTACTATCATAATCAATGCTAAGGATTTTTTGAGGGGGTTAGTAGAAACAGTAAAGCAAGTGCAATAATTTAAGGGCAATCCTATGGGATTTAAATATCAGTATATTTTTAAATTATGAGAGTAATTGTGTAATCTATAAAGACTAAAGATATGAATTGGTACAGTCCCACACCCCACACAGGAAAACCCAGATAGGAATTAGTACAGCCCACAGTCCACATAGGATAGTCCTATTAGCATTTGGTGTATCTTCCTGCTCTTTTTGAATAGGCATATGGACTCAAAACCAAAAGCATGTGTCTTTGTTGGCATCTGTTTTCACTGGCCCCCTGTGTGAATACACCGCATGTTGGGAGGACACTATGCAGGCTCCCTTGGGCTGTGGTTAGTTATTTTCTTAGGGCTAACCACTGTAAACAGAATGGCTGAATTTTGAGGCTTTTTGTATTTATCATGTTACTAAAGCATATTTCAACAATATAATTTGATTGAAAGAATTATCTATTTTAATTCTATATATATGGGTATTTCACCTGTGTATATCTGTCACAAGTGTGAAGTGACAGAGAAAGCCAGAAGGGGAGGTTAGATCCCCTGGGACTGAAGTTATAGACAGTTGTTAGTTGTCATCTAGATGCTAGAAGAGCCATCAGTGCTTTTAACTGCTGAGCCATCTTTCCAGACCATTGGCAATACAATTTTTTTAAGATCTGTTTTTATTTTTTTATTCTTGTAATTGATGTATGAATGCCATTTGTATGTGCTTGCCCACAAAGGCCAGATACCCTGGAGCTAGAGTCATAGGAAGTAGGAAGTACTACTGCCTAATGTGGGCACTGGGAGTGAACTCAAACCTTCTGGCAGAGCAGTAAATAGTTTTTGCTTTTGAACTCTCTCTTCTGCCTCAGATAGTAAAAATTTTAAAGGCAACAATACCTGTCATTTGAATTAGTCTATGACAGGAGTTGAATATAAAGTTTTATATGCCTCCGCTTCATCTAATCAGTCAGTGGTTCTCAACCTGTGGATCACAAGGCTGTTGGGGGTCAAACGGCTCTTCCACAAGGTCATCAAAGACCATCAGAAATTTAGATATTTACATTATGAGTCCTAACAGTAGCAAAATTACAGTTATGAAGTAGCAATGGGAATAATTTTATAGTTGGGGTCACCACGGCATAAGGAAATGTGTTAAAAGGTCACAGCATTAGAAAGGTTGAGAATCACAACTCTAAGCCTTTAAATACTGTCCCGGTCAATTGCTCTCCCTAGTTTACAGGTAGAGAAAGTTGTGTTGCAAGGAAATTGAGTAGCTGTCATGTGTCTGAAAAAGCAGTTTCAGGACATCAGTGGAAACAGTTCCCATTCTTTGAAATTTAAACTAAGTGGAGAGTAATAGTGAAATTTTCCAGGTAAATTCAAGAACAAGTATTTGAGCCATAAGAGAGAAGGGGAAAATCTATTTGTGTGTACTATGCTCAGTGAGATGGAAGCCTCTAAGGAGCTGGCCACCAAACCTTCCCTGGGAGGGCCATCAGGCAAAGTTCGTGTTCATGGAGGACTCACCCCAGACATGTTTTCCCTGCAACAGAGCCCTTTTTTATAAATGCATCTTATTTAGTCACAGTTTGCTAAATCATCAAAAAGTTGATTTTATGTAAAGTCCTATCAGGAAATCTTTAATTTCTAAAGAAAGCAAGAACTTAACCTGTAAGTTAAAAGTTAACCTTTTGGGCTGGAGAGATGGCTCAGCGGTTAAGAGCACTGACTGCTCTTCCAAAGGTCCCGAGTTCAAATCGCGGCAACCACATGGTGGCTCACAACCATCCGTAGTACCCTCTTCTGGTGTGTCTGAAGGCAGCTACAGTGTAATTAGGTATAATAAATAAATAAATCTTAAAAAAAATCACGGTCTCCTTTTGGGGCTGGTGAGATGGCTCAGTGGGGAAGAGCACCGACTGCTCTTCGGAAGGTCATGAGTTCAAATCCCAGCAACCACATGGTGGTTCACAACCACCCATAATGAGATCTGATGCCCTCGTCTGGTGCGTCTGAAGACAGCTACAGTGTACTTACATATAATAAATAAATAAATCTTTAAAAAAAAAAGTTAACCTTTTGAATTCTAGCCATCTGTCATTTCTCACTGCTACCCTCAGACACCCGTGTGTTGCTTCTGCCCCGTTCACAATTTGGGATTGTTATTGAAAACTCAGAAATGGGTGCAGCTAAAGAAGAAAATCCCCATCACCCATCACCTGCCCATGCTGTGGGCAGCACTCTGTGTTGTTCTTCTGGAAAAAGATCTCAGGATCCCGAATCCTTCAGTACAATGGAAACACCTATCAATTATTATTGCTGTTTTATTCTGATAGCTGTTCAATTTTTAATTAGTCATGTTTAAAAGAAATATTATCCTCCTGATTAATGTTTATGGCCTCATTGTTTTCTGCACTGCTCCAGTTTTCACTTCCCTTGAAGTGATGAGTGGGTCTTTGATAACCAAGAGGTTTTTATCATAAGTAACTTCTTTGGGGGCCAGGGAGATGGCTCAGAGGTCAGTGTGCTTGCCACAGAGCCTGCTCACTTGAATTTCATCCTGGAACCCACATGGTAGAAGTAGTTAACTGAATTCTGCAAGTTATCTTCTGACCTCTACATACAGTTGTGGCACCTGTGTTTGCCTCCCGCCTCCTAAATAAATAAATAGACTACTTAATTAATTAATTAATTAATTAATTATTTTAAGGAAGTAATTTCCTTGCCACCTATCTCAACCTTTGGAGACTAGTTTATTTCCCAGTCAGAGCCATACGTAAGCTTCTAAGTGGTGCCTGTGTAAGACCCTAACAAGCCTTAGCTTCCCGGAGACCCCCTTAGTGAATCACATGGAGCCTGATCAATGCAAAGAACATGAGGATTTTTATTTCAGTGCACTGAGGCCATCCCTGACCCTCAGTAAAGGAGGTGACCCTGCACAGCTTGTTCAGTGAGCTTTTATACAATTTTCAGGGCAGCAGCCATTAGACACAATGTGATTGGTAGAACAGTGTGACTTTTTAAATTGATTGGTCTTTAGGGAATGAGGTGGCAAGGACTTCCCTTGTCTGAAGGTGGGCAAAGGTCCACCCTGCAGAATGTGTCCCCACCCACAGGTAGTTTCTCACCCTGTGATCTGAGAAATGTTAATTAGCCTTTCCCTTCTGGAGAGTTCTGCTATGTTCCTAAAGTTCCTGAGCTTATCTTATTAAGGAAATTCCTGGCCTCCCGGTGTTTTTTTTTTTCTTGTTGGGTTTTAAATTTTTCCTACGCACAGGTAAGTAAAGAGTTCTCTGTGAGTTTCCTTTGTAACTTTGAAAACAATTCTGTAATGATTTCAGAGGCTAAATGATTGAGGCAGCATCTCCCGATGCCTTAGCAGTTCAGGATGGAATCCAACTTGAAGCCTCAGGAATTCTAGGGTTGCTGGCCACACGTTCTTCCTCCTTTGGATTTATAGACATTCTAGAAAGGGCTCCCTCCCTGGTGTTCCCCTGATCTACCGGTGGGACACTTTTAGGTTTTTTGCCTCCTAGGCTCTGCTCACTTAGCAAAGCCAAGCTAACAATGACCCAAGAGAGTGATATAGCTCCTGTGGAGGCCACCTCCCTCCCCCACACACCACCATCCTTTTGACTCACAGTGATGCTTTTCTTGACAACTGCTTTATCCATTTAACTTCTCCCAACTGTTTCTTTCACTGTTGTAGGTCTTCCTGATTCGGGATCTCCTTGGCTTCTGGTCTCCCTTATCCACCTTCCATTGCAGGTTGACTTAAGTCTCCTCTGTCCCACAAGATCTTTCTTGCTCTCTTTGCCTTGTAACAGGAAGTGTGATTTTTCTCTAGCCTTTTGCCTCTTGCCTAAGCACAGCAGCTCTTCAAATCTATCATCCTATTTTCTTCTTACACGTTTATTTACCACATACCTCCAGGGCTTTATTATTTGTGATCTGCTTCAAGCTACTTCTTTCCTAGTTGATGAAGCCTATAAATTCTGAGCAGAGATTCAGGGGGCCCTAAAGCTACCCTCTCAGTTCTGAGGAGAATATATTTACTGGGGGGAAGGGGACTTTTATGAGGTCAGGCTAGCAGATAGTTCTTCAAAGAGTGTCACTCTTTGTTCCTTGTGAAGGTTCTCAAAAGTTCTTTTACTGGCTGCATTCTGGATAGAATATTTTAACACAGTTAATGTCTGGAGACTTGGCTTGGCTTTTAAGCACAGCCTCTGTATTCAAGTGGGTTTTTTTTTGTTTTTTGTTTTTTTCCTTTGTTTTGGCTTTTCAAGACAGGGCTTCAGGTGGCTAGAGAGATGGCTCAGCAGTTAAGAGCATGGGCTGCTCTTCCAGAGGACCTGGGTTCAATTCCCACCACCCACACGGAAGCTCACAACTGTCTGTAACTTCAGTTCCAGACACCCTCACACAGGCATACATGCAGGCAAATTACCATTGCATGTATTATGAAATTTTAGAAAGAAAGAAAAGAAGGAAGAAAGGAAGGAAGAAAGAAAGAAAGAAAGAAAGAAAGAAAGAAAGAAAGAAAGAAGGAAGGAAAGAAAGAGAGAAAGAAAGAAAAGACAAGGCAGAGTTTCTCTGCATAGCCCTGGCTGTCCTGGAACTTATTCTGTAGGCCAGGCTGTCCTCAGAAATTAATTGTGTGTGTGTGTGTGTGTGTGTGTGTGTGTGTGTGTGTGTGTGTACAGGGCTTAAGAATATGTGCACATGTGAATGCAGGTACCCTCAAGATCTAGAAGAGGACACTAGATCTCTGAAGCTGGCTAGAATCACAGGTGACTGTGATGTGTCTTATATCAGTGCTGGGACTTGAACTCAGTCCTTTGTGAGAGCAGCCCTGCTCTTACTTCTGGAGCTGTCACTCCAGTGCCTCAACCTAGTTGGTTGGTTTGTTTGTTTGTAAAAAGGAGTTCAAAAATAGATCAGTAACATCAAAGAAGATTAAGTGAATTAAGTAAGCACCTGCAGGCTATGCCCTGTTCTCAGAAGGCTGCTCAACGGCCGCTGGGCTCACATGTTAGCACTCCTGCTTTGGATGAAATGCTGCTCATTCTTCAGCCTACGTTCATAGTGGCTGCAGCGTTCTGGATGGCAGTGTGCAGCTGCACACTGAGTACTGCACATAGTACTATATTAGAAAGACAGCCAAGAGAAGCTGTGGGCCCTTGGGGCCAGTGTGAATCTTCATGATAGCCTTCATCCCTCCTGCTATACGCCCAGCCTGCTTTCTGACTCAGCAAGATATTTCATTGGAAGGGCAGGCTCTGTCGAGTCCTCAATACTCTTGGAACAGTGGGTCAGTGTGACACTCAGGTAATGCAAGATGGAGTGAATCACACCTGTGTCAGGGCATTTGAGACCTCTGGTAGTCAGGACTTGCTCTCAATGTTTTTTTTTTTTTTTTGGTTTTTTGTTTTGGTTTGGTTTGGTTTTTTTTGTTGTTGTTGTTGTTGTTTGTTTGTTTGTTTGTTTTGTTTTGTTTTGTTTTTGAGATAGGGCTTCTCTGCGTAGCCCTGGCTGTCCTGGAACTCACTCTGTAGACCAGGCTGGCCTCGAACTCAGAAATCCACCTGTCTCTGCCTCTCTAGTGCTTGGATCAAAGGTGTGAGCCACCACTGCCCTGCTCAGTGTTATTTTGAGAAACAAATGAATGAGCTTGGCTCCATCTCTTCTTTCCCTTGGGAGGGGTAACTTTGCTACATCATTATTGTGAAAGGCTAGATGGCAACCCTTTTCTCTTCCTGTTTTCACTCTGTTTCTCTTTCTGTCTCCTGGTCACAGGCTTTGCAGTGCATGCTGGTATCTCTCCAGGCAGAACTTGACATTCAAAGGTACTTGATGAAAATCGAGTCATCTCAGCGAGTTAGTACCCTGCCTTCCTTTTTTCTGCACAGAGCTGCACCTTGTTTGTGCCTTTTTCATTTGAAGGCTGTGGTGTTCTGATCTTTGTGGCTGAAGGCTTATGGTGTTCTGATCTTTGTGGCTGACCTAACCAGACTGCCTGCATTTTTCCATTTACCCCAAGTGCAGATTCAAAATAACAGTGACTGAGTGCTTGCAGCGTTGGGAAGCATTCACATTGTTTGCAGTGGTGAGAGTGAATATTATTAGAAGAGCACTAACTGCATGCTTACCTCAAATTCCTACTGAATTTTCAGTAAACTGGTTTGGAGACTGAGCAATAATACAGAAGGCTGGATTCTCTGCATGGTCCTCTAAAAGACAGTCTCCCCTACTGAGACCCTTCACAACCGGCTGATGAGCCAGAGCCTCTCGGAAATCAGCACTCCTAAAAATTTTGGACTTGATACAGATCTAGCACCTCGATAATGGATCCAGATCATTTGTCTGGGCCATGTTTCCATATAGCAAGTATGGGATTGGGTGTGTTATTCTGGAACTTACTGAGCCCATGTGCCATTCTGAATGCTCTCCCCAAAACGATAGGTGTCCTGGGATCCCCAGTTTGCAAACCAAGAGTCTGAGGCACAGAAAGATTTCTGTAGCCTTCCTGACTCCACATTGTTAGTTAGTGGAAGCGCTAAAGTTTGCCTCCGGGCTGTTTAGCCTCAGCAATCAATCATTGACTTAATAATACTTGTTTGCTTTTAAACTCAAGGCCCTCAACTTCATCCTGCCTTAGTTTAGATTGTTCAGGCTCCAAGAGATGGGAAGTATCCCCAGTCATTTGGCTCTGTGTTAGATAGCTGTGCCAACTAAAGCTGTGGCACACAGCCACCTGAATCCTTTTTGTCCCCGAGACATGGGATTATTTATTTCCTCATTGTCTCCTGAATATGCAGATGTCAGAACCACTGCCCTTCACTGTGCGGCCCCAGATACAAAGGCTCAGGAGACGCTTTGCTGTCTAGCCGTCCTCCTTCCTACAGAGGTGCCCCAGCCCTCTGGGTCAGTGTCCACTGACAGTGGTGAACTCTTCACCTTCCCTTTTTAGATAACAGCCCCTTTGATCTTCTGTTTAGAACAAGCTCAAATTAGAATAACTTACGCGTTAAATTTGGGGCCAGGCCACATGGCACAGGCCTTTAGTTAATCCCAGCACTCAGGCAGAGGCAAAGGCAGAGGCAGGTGGATTTCTGTGAGTTTGAGGCAAGCCAAGTCTTAGAGCTACACAGTAAGACCCTGTCCTTAAAAAACGTTAAATGTGGACTTCACATACCAAACTCCACATTGTCATAGCCTGCAGCTGCCCACTTTGACAGGTGTTTGTCCTTAATTTCTTTCCATGAGTTTTTAGCTATTTTCATGTTTCCATAGTGGATTTTATAATTCATGCAAACCAGGGGGCTCTTTATTACATCCTCCCACGTGTCTTGTACACTGAACAGAAACACAGAGGGGAAGGGTTCTTGCTGTCTGTGGTGAGCTCATCACTGCCGCTCTATACTCTGCCCTGAAACGCTTTTCAAATTTGCAAAACTTAGATTTGATACTGTGCTCTTGGAATTTCTTTTTTCTCTCAGTTATAAACAGGGTCTTGGATCCTCTTCGACACCTTTTTTAGGAATTAGTGGCACAAGAGCCCAGAGCCTTGCTGATTCTGCATGGTGCCATTTTCCTTTCCGTTTTCCTTATGCTTAAAGGGAAGAAGCCCTCTGTTCTCTGTTTCTTGCCTCTTTTTTGTTTCTTTCTTCCTTTATTTTTTGAGATAGGGTCTCATTCGGTATCCCAGGTTGACCTGAAGCTTACAATGTAGAGCAGGCTAGCCTAAAACTCAAAGAGATCCACCCACTTGTCTATCTCCTGAGCGTTAAGATTAAAGATGTGTGCACCATACCCCACTTCTTTCTTTCTTTTTAGCTTATCAACAAATAATTGGGTATCTGAGGCCTCAGCCAAACCTTTCGTTTCCTTTTCTGTTTTGGTGCCTTACAGATAAGGTACAACTAGAGCAGTGATTTTGGAGATTCCATACTGGAGTGGCGAGTGGTTAAGGTTAGAAATCAAAGGCACTTGCTCTTCCCCCAAGAGACTACCTCAGGTCCGCTGTGACAGGAAGTCCTCCATTTTGAAATTGGAAGGAACCATTCTCCAGACTAGTTAAGCAACTGCACGTTAAGCCTGTGGTGCGTCCCTCTAGCCACTGTGGAAATCCACGAGTTATGGGCTGCTCCTTGTGGTAGGAAGCCACAGTGTTTAGTTTTAGTCTACTGCTGTGTATTGTAATGCTAAGTGCAAGTCCCTAGAGAAGAAAGAGTTCACACACAGACCTGAGTGATACTAGGTGACCTCGCCCCCAAGTTAAGATGACTACAGGCTATAGGTGGGCAGAATTGAGAGAGGCGGGGCTTGGGGTCTTGGAGACCGTGAGGAGAGAGAGAAGGTGGAGAGGAGGAAGCAGCCCATAGGTTAAATGAGTCATGAGAGCACAGCCCTGAAGGTTGACCAGTGGGAGGTAAGAGCAGCCCAGGTAGAGCATAGGACAGTAGATTCTAAAAGCATGGAGGGTGGCTTCCCAGCTCTAGTGCTGATAAAGGGTCATTATCCAGGAACTGAATGCTCAACCCTGGGGTAGAAACCACAGGTTGAGATAAAAATTTTTCAATAACATATTGGCGTCCCATGTTGAGCCTTGGGGGCCAGTACTTATCATTACAGTGCATATTAAAAGATCAGATCTCAACAGCTGAGCTGTCCAGAACCTCTGAGAAAGCAGTACAAGAAAATGGTATGTCAATGCTTTATGGAGTTCCTAGTTCACAAATGCTGTCTTCTTGAGTTTTAAGACATTAAGACATTCTCTTTATCCTAACAATATCAAGTAAATAGTCTGATTATCCTAATTGTTTATTTTTTTGATTTGGGGAGTGGAATCCAAGGATGTATCAGTATTCTACAAGTAAGTACTCCACTAATGAGGTGTACCCGCGGCTCCTCTGATTATATCATTTCACTGATTATTGATCTTCAGAATGGTTTCAAGCCTTTCACTAGGACATAGCATTGTTGGAATTAGTCTGCAGTCCACAAAACAGTGTGAGCAAAACACAAAGCTCTCATGTTCTTAATCTTGTCTCTGTCTGGTTCTCCAAATCCCAGTATTTAATAACATAATGGGCAGGGCAGTGGGGCACACACCTTTAATCCCAGTACTTGGTCTACAGAGGTCAAGGACAGTCAACGATACATAAGGGAAACCCTGTCTCAGAAACAAACAAACAAACAACAACAAAACAAAAAACAAAAAAACAAACCAAAGCACATAATAGTGTTAGGAACAAAAA
>NW_022196897.1:8418672-8453010 GCF_008632895.1 Mastomys coucha
TAGATTTGTTTGTTTGTTTGTTTGTTTGGGGGAGTTTTGTTTTGTTTTCATTGAAACTCTCTGCAGTGAAATTGAGCATGTGGTGATCATGATGGTGGCGGTAGAGAAGAGTGTATAAGAGGGTGGGTTTGGCTGCGGGTGGGTGTGCAGTGTATGCTTGCAAGGAAGAGCAAAAACTCTCTGAGATATTTGGAGAGGGTGTGGCCATCCCCAGCTGGGAGGGAAGAGTTCCCAAGATACTTTCTGTGCCTTCTGCTGAGGTTGGGCCTTTGCTACTAGAGGAAAAATAACCAGATTGGTTCCACAACAATTCAATTAATCTTTAGGGATTCCACCCCCAGCCTAGGGCCTCACATCCACTGAAAGGCAAACATGTGGGGTCCTAATGGCTTTCACCAGGAGGCTTGCAAGGTGAGTCTTCAGCTCAGATTGTATTCTATTCAGAATTTCAAAGCCTGCAAGCAGGTCCCTCTCCTTTCATTCCTGGAGTAAGAACAGTCCTAGCTGACACCTTTTATCCCAAAGCATTTCAAGTGCATTCTTGCCTCTGAATTCCAGTAGCATCTGCAGCTGAGAATTCCAGCAGAGGCCAGTGGAGACTGTGGAGCCACGTGGTTTGCTCAAGCCCTTGCCTGTTTGTTATGCATACATTGCTTGTTTCAGATTGAGGAGGGAAAGGATGCAGCGATTGATTACAGACAGAATCCAGTAAAGGGAACCCTCACCAAAAGAAAAAGCACATTTCCAAATGTCAGTCCTGTGACTGGCTGAAAGTCTCCAGTAGCTCCCTTTCTAACAGGCTGTGTTTTAGAAAATTCTTCTCTTATTTTTGTTTTTTGTTTTTTTGTTTGTTTTTTTCGAGACAGGGTTTCTCTGTATAGCTCTGGCTATCCTGGAACTCACTCTTGTAGACCAGGCTGGCCTTGAACTCAGAAATCCACCTTCCTCTGCCTCCCAAGTGCTGGGATTATAGGCATGCACCACCACTACCCACGTAGAAAATTCTTCTTATATGATAAGGAAATGCCTATTCATACTTCATGAGGCAAAAGTGTTTTTTCTTGTTTTTAAAATCTAAGCGAAACATTGTTGTATCTCATTTTCCTGTGACTGATAGGGTTGGACATGAAAAGATGAAACCAACATGAAAGACGCTCTGTGGAGATCATGTCTATAGCCTGGTATTCTTTACAGGCATATGTACCCTGCTGCAGCATGCAGGTAATGTAACACATTGGAAGTTGACAGTGTCATGTTTATATGTCAAAACATTGGGCATCTCTGTTTAAAGGACAAGGACACACCTCTTTGTTCCAGAGCTGTCCTTGTCATCTGTCTTGCTGCATCTGTAGAAAGGGACTTGCATGGCTGAGGCAGAAGGCCCCACCCTTGCTCATGACCATAGGTGGCTTGTCTCTCGGATGTCTGTGATGGCTCTGGGCAGGCTGTCTGTGGGGTGCGAGTGGTTGGCACATTTGCCCCCACATCCTTCTGATCCAACAGTGAAATAGTGCACACAAGGAGAGGAGACTAAAAGAGAAGATGCAGTTGTACCTCGTTCCACTGCTGAATTGTCGAGTTTCACTCCAGACCAAACATGGATGTTTTCACAGGTGAAAAATGTGAATAATGTCTGGGCACTCTCTGCGGAAGAGGGAGGAAAGCATTGATATACGAGCCTTGAAGAAACAGGGCATGGGCACAATTTATCATGGAAAATCCATCAAAATAAATCCTAGGGAAAAACTAGTAGCCTTTGTTCAAACAAGAGAGCGGAATACTGACTTTTCAGAGCTCAAGGAGAGGTAGCTAAAGACCCTCAGAAGAGTTGCAAGTTGGCATTCACACAAGGGCTTGAACTTAAACTCCCATTTCCTATAGATGAGGCTGAAAGTACCGAGTTGCTGGAAACCTGTCCTGTGTCCTGATTCCCAACATGAAACACCCAGGAAGACACCAAGCACTCCATCTTGAGTGGGTTTGTGCCTTCTTCTTGATTGGCAGCAGGGCTCTTTGTGTCTTTGCCCATCTTTTTTTTTTTTTTTTTTTTTAAAGGCTGGTTTATTTGCCTCCACAACCATTTCTCTGGGTCTCTAGAGTTGAGACCATCTGATAGTCACAACATTGGTCTAGCCCATACTTCTTTCTTACATTTACACTGCAGTTCCCATGTGCCCCCTCCTCCAACCATCATCATAAGGATGCTGCTGAGGAACCCAAGTGGTCTAGGCTCTGATTTTTTTTCCGAGAGTCACTGAAGTTGTGGGAAAAAGCAAGAAGCCATGCAAAGCTCTAGGCTGGCTGCTCCCAAAGGTCTCCTGGCTTTGGGGTTTCAGAACTCAGCTGAGAATGGCATATGCCTGGCCTGGATGAGAAAGACCTGGGTGGATGCTTCCACCAGGGTGGGTGTCTGTAAGGACAAAAGCCCAGGAGGAGTCTGGTGTGCTTTACCAAGCTCTTTGTCTTCCTTCCCATCTCCTGTTACAAACTCAAAGAGTTCTGATGTAAAGAAAAGGGTGGGGGCCTTCCTGGTAACTAAATTTTCTTCCAAGATGAAGTGTTACTGGACTGAGAATGGGGGAGGAGAGCTGGACCCCTGCTTGACTCATTACATGATAATACGTAGTTTGTTAGCAGTTAGGTGGCTCTCAGCAGCTCCAGTGAGAATTTTGATGAGGGCGATTTGAAAGTTTCTCAAGAGCAAGGTGTCCTGATTCAGCTGACTCAGTGAAGGAGATAATCAACAAGTTCCAGGAGTGAGTCCTTCTGAATATATTTGTGTTGTGTTTCTGAGTACTCTGTGGCAAACTGGGCATTCACTTGGATGATGGAAAAGTTCATTAAGGCAATGTTGATTGTTCTTTTCAAAACAGATTGTGATCTGAATACCTTGGCCAACCAGACATCGCACTGTTCTCGGCAATTTGCATATCACAGAAAGTTTAGTTTCGGGTTTGTTTTGCTGGACCTCAGCATTTTCGTTTAGAGTTTAAAAGGTCTGAAAATGAGAAAGGAAAAGCAGTCATTGATGATTAATCTTTGATTTCCTTTCCTCTTTGGCTGTAGTATTTTAATGCAGCAATCTCTCTCTCTCTCTCTCTCTCTCTCTCTCTCTCTCACACACACACACACACACACACACACACACACACACACACACACACACACACACACAGAGTAAGCATAAGCCTGAAACCCTAGCAAAGCATCTAGCTTGCGGTGGATGTTGGAGGGATGTGATGAGAGGCAGGCACAGCATTCTCTAGAGGTAGTGCTGATAAGAAGATCTAACCATGGCCCAGACACATGTATATACAGAGCAGGTACTGTAGAGGCAATAGCATGTAGGATGTCTTAGCTAGTCTTTTCTGCTGGGTGACAGTACATTTTCTTCTTTGCATGATGTATTGTCTGATGTGTTTGAATAATGTGTTGACTCCCCTTGTTGAAAAAGGAATTTTCAATAGGAACACATAAGCCAACTGTGACCCAGTAAAGGTTATATGTTGACCAATTCTTGGTAAAAGGTGACCCAAAGCCAGCATCTCTGAGTTATGGTTAAGTAATTCAGCAATGAGAAGCAGATTCATAACCTAAATGCTGGGCTTGGGGTCCGTCATCTGCTAGTTCAGTGTACAAGGCTTAGGCACTGATTTTGCAGTAGTAAGTACTGTAATGAAGCTACGAGATGGCTAAATGAGATTACCACATATGAGCCATCTGGTCCAGGGCAATAGGAACCCGGGATGGTAGTTCCCTTCCCTCCACCTTCTCTTGTCATCAGGAAGAGATGTATGGAAATTTAGTCAGAGAGTTGTAGATAAAGATGTGGGAGAGGGCCCTATGAATCCCCCCACACCATCAAAGTCCTCCTTAAGGAAGAACACACTTTAGGAAGGGTAAGTGGATTGGTTGACGTGACTGCACATACCAGCATGTTCTCATTTGTATTTGCAGGATTGAGGTACTTGGTGAAAATGCTTGAGTGGTCCACAGAGGGTTCCCATCATCACCTGCATCTTCTAGAGCTGGGGCTAGCCCTCAGTTCCACAGCAGAGGCAGCAGAACTGGACCATACAAGGTCCAGAAAAGTCTTCATCTTAAACAAAATGAGGCCAAAATACAAAATCCTGGGAGTAGGCTGCCTCCCTCTTAGGGAGCATTAAGTCCACCCCTCACACCGTGTATTTACACATACATGTTTGTGAGTAGATGCACATGTGTTTATATACATGTTGAGGCCAGAAGTCAACATCAGATGTTTTCTTCAGTTGTTACCAACCTTGGTTTTTGTTGAGATGGGGTCTCTCAGAGAACCTGAAGCTTGCCAACTAGTTAGCTGGGAAGCCACTGGATCCACCTGGCCCTACATCACATGTGTTAGGATGATGGACATGGAGCACTGTGCCAGCTTTTACACGAGTGCTGGGGAACGGAACTCGGGTCCAGGTGCTTATGATGAGAATACATTCCCAGCTGAGCCATCTCCCCAGGCCCTATTCCTATTATATATATATACATATATATATATATATGTATATATATACTTTTATATATACATATGTGATATATACACATGTAATATATATATAAAATGACTAGTAAGGGGTGTGAGTTTGGTTTGGTTTGTTCTAGAGTTTAAACCCAGGTCATACACTTAAGGCAGGATCTCTTTTAACTGTTGTTTTTCATTGCATCAGACTTTTGGAAGCTAAACAGTGCCCCTCTATATTCTAATCCCCCCTAGCTGCTTGATGCTATTTGCTTGGTCTCCAGAGAGTTAAGTGCTCTCCCCGTGTCCCTCATGTTATAAATCTGAGTAGCACCACATCTAGGCAGGAGGGAGGGACTACTAAAATTGGTTTTACAGTATCATTTGCTAATGAGATGTAGAATCTTCTGGAAACAGTGAAAGAACAAAACTGGAACTAAGGGCAGAACTAGCTATAAGCCCCACTCTGTGACATACCCCACTCCCACCAGTGACTGGAAGCTGAAAGCCCTAGAACTGCTTGCCTATACAATGGGCCTGCTACCTCTCATCCGTGAGCTACCACAAGTCTGCGTGGTCCCTCCTCTCAGTCCTCTTTCTTGTCACTTCTTTTATCTGTTTCATAATCACCCAGTAAATTCCCTGACCCATGATGGTTTCTAAGAAGAAGAACTTGATTGGTTTCATCATGCTTAGGTGGGTACTGATTGGTCCCAATTAGGGGAAAGGCTCACAGCAACCCAACATCTCCCCCACTCAAGTTCTACTCTTCCAAGCCACTTTTAATTTTTATTTTTAACATTGCAATGTTGAGGATAAGTCCCAGAACCTCAAGTGTTCTTTGCAAGCATCCAGCCACTGATCTGTCCTCAACACCCCCATTTCTTTTTTTTTTTTAAGATTTACTTATTTATTATATAAGTACACTGTAGCTGCCTTCAGACACTCCAGAAGAGGGTGTCAGATCTCATTATGGGTGGTTGTGAGCCACCATGTGGTTGCTGGCATTTGAACTCAGGACCTTCAGAAGAGCAGTCAATGCTCTTACCCGCTGAACCATCTCTCCAGCCCAACACCCCCATTTCTTATGCCTGCGAATCTTCTCTCCTGCCCTCACAGTGCCATGCCCACAGGGCTCTTCTTGTTTATATGTTACAGATAGGTGGTTCTGTTTTGTTGTTTATTTTGGAGATAGTCCTAGGCTAACCTCATACTTGAATTGGCTATGTAGCTGAAGACTTTGAACTTCTGAGTCTCCTACCTCCACCTCTCGAGTGTTACGGGGTGTCGCCATGCACAGCTCATGTCATCTTTAGAATTGAGCCCAGAGTTTTATCTGTGAGGCAAACCCTCTCCCCAGCTTATATGTTGGGTGTAGCCCAAGTGTATCCTTTTTCAATATAGCAGATCATGAACTATCTAATACCAGTGCCAGCCATTTCCATTGCCTTTTCTGCGAGCTGAGGATGTCTCAGCAGTAAGTTATCATCTGAGAGGAAGGTGCAGTATTTGAGGAAACTGCTAATGTGCAGGGAAAGTTTGCAACAAGGAACTGAATGACGTAAAAATCAAGAGAAGTATACATTTAGAACCAAATAGTTTATATATAAAAAGTTAGAAAAGATATCAGCCCTTTCATCTCTATTTTTATATTTACTTACTACTGTGATGACCCTGAACAAGAAATAGAGATTTGATGGTTCATTTTCTTCAAGGATTATTGCCTTTTGCAATGGAAAATAGCAGCTTATCACATGCATTGTGCCAACCATAGGATGCTGGGACATCTACAGGAGAGATGGCAAATGCTCATAAGGCTCAAAGGAGTATTGTTACTTGCTGTTTTGCTGGGCTAAATGAATCTTTCTTCTTCACCTCTCTGCCTCTCTTGGTAGAGCACATCTAGTTTGAGATAACTAAGCGGCTCGGTCATTGGTAACCACAGTCATTTCTCCACATCTTGGTGAGGTAGGTGAGTAAGATTTAGAGCTATTTTCCTAGTTGGATAATGTGCTTGGTTTAATCCCAAACTGAAAGAAAAACAGTCATGAAGACTATCACTTCACCATAATAGAAGCCAACTTCATAAAAAGTAAATTGGGAAATAATTTGCTTTGGAAGCTTGCACATGAAAACAAACCTAAAGGGGCGATTTGCCTGTTAATGGCATTGTTTCTGGCTGGAATCTTGGTTCGTAGTCTCATCGGCTTGTAATGGCTGAGTTTCATTTGGATGTGCAGGCATCTCTAGAAGGCACATCCCTGCAGGTCACAGAAGGGGATGAACTGACTTTATGTGTCCCACTGTGGGAGGGTCCTGTGTGGTGCAGCGAAGTGTGGCTGTCTGGGTAATGCAATAGGAGAAGATGCCATCTTTATAAAAGTCCCTTAGTAGTAGTATTATGAAATATAAATGCAGCAACAGCGGGCGGTATCTGGCAGGCTTAGGCCAAGGTGCCCCCCTGAGAAATCACGCCATGTGGCAGGCCTGATTTAACAGAAGTTTATTGTGGGGGAAGGGAAGGGAGTGGGGACCTGGAAAGGGATAGAAGCACAGAAATGGGGGCAGAGAACAGCAGAAAGAGAGAAATAGAGAGAGGCCAGAGACAGAAAGCGAGAGAGAGAGGATGCAAGCCTAGGTCCCTGGGAGGAGTCTAGCTGAACTAACAGGTATCACATACAATTGTGGCTTCACTCAAGGATTAATAGCTAAATCATTAAAGCAGAAAAGGCAACATAATTTTCAGTATCTCTTGATTTAAGTAAAAAAAGCCTCGAGATATACCCAGTGGAGTGTAAAACAAGTGCAGATGACTGGACGGCAGGGCTCCCGGTAACTGTGCAGATCACCCCCAAGGAAGCCTCGGTGCCTTGAGGTTAAGAGCCCGATAGACTGGCGTTTTCACGCAGCATGAAGGAAATCAAGGAATGCAACAAACCAACAGGCTCTTGGAAATAGCCTGTACCCTACCACTACCCCCCACTCACACCCCCAGCCACTTCGGAATCTCAGTAAAGTCAGCCGCATGGTTATTCTAGATCAGTTTGCCTCCCACAAGGTGGCTGGAGTCATGTGGTGTAGGTCAGCATTGGCCCAGGGGAGACGGGCAGATTGAGACCATGTGTCTATTTTCTAGGGTTGGCCAAGTTCCGTAGCTCCTCCTCTCTGCCCTTCGGCCTGTATCATTATCCCCAGTCTCTATCCAGCAGCCACTGTGATCTAGAAAAGCATCTTTTTCCTGCCACCATTCACCCCTTTCCCTGTCTGAATAGTCAGTGCCATTCTCACTTTCAGTCAGGTGAGAATTGTTACTGTGATTCCTCTTGCTCTCTCCTGCATAAATGACCAGGCCCACAGCTTCTTTCTGTCCCATGGACTTTGCACAAGCTGGTCCACACAACCAGAATGTATTTCTCTCTTTTTCCCTTATACTCTGGCTTGGACCCTTTCTCCAATTTCTTTCTTCCTATATATTAACATGTACATGTTTCTGACTCTACATACACGCGCCGACTTCTGCCACCAATCGTGGACGACAAACATCCTCCCACTGTACCCCGTCTCTCTCAGTGATTTTAGAGTCAGGACTCATCTGTGTAGGCCTGGCTGTCCTGGAACTCATTCTGTAGACTAGGGTGTCCTCACTCTAATATTCGTGGTCTCCACCTTCCAAGTGCTTGAACTAAAGGTGTGCACCACCACACCCAGTCTTCTCCCTTCTTTTTGATGTATGCCTCCTTATGGGTTATAGACACTGTGGGGAAGAAAGCCATGTCTGTATGCTGCACCATTCTCTCCTTAGTCCCAAGCATGGTGCCTGGAACATAGAAGTAGAGTTCTGATGGATATTCATTGAAATGTGAATGATTTTCCACACAATTCATATTTATTATTTATCATAATGCCCTTGGGTTATTTATGGTTCTCCATACACATCACCAATTAATTCAGGAGCTGTTTGACATCTCCTAGTGCTTAAAATCCTGATTTCTGGACAGTACTCACCCCCATGGTTTGTGTTCAGGGAGTATTGTCTATTAACAGTTAATGGACATTTGACGTACTTCCTCCCTAGCATAGCAGTGCAAACAAGTAGTTCACAGTGGAATTATATTAGGCAGTGTGCACGTATGGTTATTATTTGTCTGCAGTTTAGCAAGGGAGATAAAAACAAAACTAGACAACTTACTGAGTGTCCTCTGCCTCAGAAAAGAAACAGCTAACGGTGATATTAACATCTCCTTCACTGTGTAGCTTATAGAATTATAAACACATTTTTGTTTGCCTTGTTTGTTGTTTTGATTTGTTTGTTTGGTTAGTTTGGTTTGGGGAGACAGGGTTTCTCTGTGTTGCCCTGGCTGGTCTGGATGCACTCTGTAGACCAGGCTGGCCTTAAATTCATACACCTCCCTGCCTCTGCCTCTGCCTCTGCCTCTGCCTCTACCTCTGCCTCTGCCTCTGCCTCTGCCTCTGCCTCTGCCTCTGCCTCTGCCGAGTGCTAAGATTAAGCCACCATGCCTGAGCAAGTTTAATTTAATTTAATTTAATTTAATTTAATATATGTATATTAGTGTGTGGCTGCATGTATGTCTGTGTATGACTGTTGAAGGACTAAGACCTGTAGATGCCAGAAGAAGGTATCCCCTAGAACTGGAGGTACAGGTGGTTATGTGCTGCTCTGTATGTCCTAAGAACTGAACCTGGGTCCATCATCAGCTCCTGCCTCCTGGTTTGTGCCTCATTTGAGTTCCTGCCTGACTTCATTCCATGGTGAACATGATGTGGCTAATTTTATGTCATGGCCAGTGGATGTTAACCCTTGAGCCATCTCTCTAGCTTCTGACATCAGTTCTTTACAGAAAACTGTGAAGACCAGTTTACCCTAGTGTGAGCCTAATACCCTCATTGGGTACACAGAGAGGTGCACGGTCCCAGCTGTTATGCCTTAACTATGAGAATCTGTTTGGCAAAGGTAATGATTCTCCACCAATCTTTCCTAGTGCAGGCTTGTCCCCATTCTATGCCATTTATAACGTAGATATCTAGTGATTATAATTTATAATAGGATCATCAAGGACATTTTTTTCCAGGGATGTATACTACTGACTCCTAAAGCTAACCTTATGGTGGTTTTCTTCCTGCCCAGAGCTGGCATCAGAAATATCATGGCAATAAATTAATATTAATAAATAATAAATAATGCTTTCTTATAGTAATAACACTTTCTTTTAAAATATCTTTTGCAGACAAAAAGTCCCAAGCTGTCCCACAGTCCTCAACCTCCCAATTTGGGGGATCCAGTTGAGCATTTATCAGAGACATCTGGTGACTCTTTGGAAGCCATGTCTGAGGGAGAAGTACCAAGCCCTTTTGCTAGAGGCAGTCGGACTCGGGCGAGCCTTCCCGTGGTGAGGTCGACCAATCAAACAAAGGAAAGATCCCTGGGTAAGCTTCAAAAGGCAGTTTCACATGCCTCTCTCTGTCTTACTGCATGTCCATGTCTTTATGCTTCTGAGCATTTGCCCTTGGACTCAGATATCAGTTTGATCTTACTCTGCAAATGTTGACCCTAGAAGACATCTCTGGTTGAATATTGTGTTAGCTTTCCATCACTGACAATTACCCTACATATTGTTGCCTAAGGCAGAAAGATTTATTTTGGCTCACTGTTTTAAAGATTTTAGTTCATGTTTGGCTGGCTCTGTTGCTTCCCTTTTGGGCCTGTGGGAAGGCAATAATTGTAGAGGAGCAAAATGGCTCACCTAACAGCAGGAAGAATGCTCTCATTCCCTAATCTACCGTTTAACTCCTATAGGGAGAACAGGCATTATGGTGGAGTATGTGGTAGAACAGAGCTATGGTTGGGATGCCGATAGGGAAAGGAAGGGCCAAGGGTCTCAAGTGACCTTTCCTTCACGTGGCTCCACTGTCCCAGGGTGCCATCATCTCCTAGGACTGGTGCAGGCTGGTAGACAAGCCATGTACCTATAGGCCTTTGTGAGGACTTTTTGATCTAAAGAAAAATGAATATCAAGTTGTGCAGGCTAGTTTTATGTCACCCTGATAACAAGCTAGAGTCTTTGGAGAGGAAGGAGTCTCAGTTGAGAAAATGCCTCTATAAAATCAGGCTATGAGCAAGCCTATGGGGCATTTTCTTAGCTATTGACGCAGGAGGACTCACATCATTATGGGTGTGCCATCCCTGGGCTGGTAGTTCCGGGTTCTACAAGGAAGCAGGAAGCAGGCTGATAAAGTCATGCGGGGCAAGCTGGTAAGCAGCACCTTTCTCTGGCCTCTGCATCAGCTGCTGCTCTCAGCTTCCTACCCTTTTTGAGTTCTTGTCCTGACTTCATTCCATGATGAACAATGGTGTGGAAGTGTAAGCCAATTAAACCTTGTCTGCCCCTACTTGCTTTGCTTATGGTGTTTCATCATAGCAGTATTCATCGTGACTAAGACTTGTGTTAATTCTTGCCGAAGCCCAAGCTGTTTCTGGCTGGGCTCACTCTGAATTGTCTAGTATTTTCTACTTTAGCCATCACATTGGGAGTGCTTTCCAGTTTCCCTGACAAGGGAATAACCAAGGGGTGAAGTAGAAGGAGCCCATTCTCACCCCGCAGACCACACCATGGTCGATCTCAGAAGGTACAGTGGTTGGGGTGTGAACCCTGAGAGGGGCTTTTCTTAGCCTCTCTGGACATGTCAGGCTCCTTTCTCCTCCTGGTTTGAGAACATAAATGAGGGGCTTTTCAGGTTCGGTGCACGGCATTCCTTCTAACCAGTGTTACCAAGAGGTAAAAGATCTCTTTTTGCCTTTACTTCAGCTATTCGTCCCCTGAATTAGAAGTTCACTTTTTATCTTCTGTTACCTTTCTCACCCCCTTAACAAAATGTACAGGTTACAGGGTGTAGATCTTCTTGCCGTCTGTGCTGGTGTTTCGTGTACTGTCCCCCAACATTTTAAGGGTTTCACCTAATACTTGTGTTGGCAGACAGGTAGAGTTGGGAGAAGAGGGGACAGATAAGGGGTCAATGCAGAAGACAACAGAATTCTGCCACATAAAACCTAGCAAACTGTTGTTGGAAGAATAAGGAGAAGATAGGTATGAGTTGCTGCCTTGATTTTGTTCCCTTGTTGCAGAAAATATCCAGAGCAGACTGCGTTTAGACACCATTCTGGATATTTAGACTAGCCCTAGCCCAAGAAAAAAATGCTATGCTATGCTATGCTATGCTGTGCTATTTGTGTGGTTTCAGACATTACCCTAGCTACCTTGAAAGGCACATTGTTGCTTATGCTATCAATACTGCTAGTATTTTTAAAATTTTACCTGGTTGTGTTTATTGTTATTTGCTCCTGTTTTTGTTGTTTGTGTGTATCTGTGTGAGTGTGGGTCCCCACACGCTGTGGCCTGCAGGAGGTAGAAGATAACCTTCCTACCTTGTTTTAGAGGCAGAGTGTTGTTTGTGATAGGCTGAGTGAGTATTCCTGGGTTCAGTATTCCAGGATAGCTGGCCCTAGTGTCTGGGCAAGCTCTGATCTCACTGTAAGCATGCTAAGATCAGGGTTGGAGAGATGGCTTAGCGGTTAAGAGTGCTGGCTGCTCTTCCAGAGGTCCTGAGTTCAATTCCCAACAACCATATATGGCGGCTCACAACCACCTATAATGGATCTGATGCCCTCTTCTGGTGTGTCTGAAGACAGCTACAATGTACTCATATTATTTATTATTGTTATTTATTAATGAGTCTTTTTTTTTATTGTTTTTTTTTAAAAAACATTAAAAAAAAAGTGTGCTGGGATTATGGCCACCTGCCACCTCATGGGGTTTTCTGTGAGTTCTGAGAGTTGACCCCAGGCTATCAGGCTTGCCTGGCAGGTACTATTTTCAACCTGTGGAGCCATCTCTCTAACCCTTCATTTGCTTTTTAACTGGACACATACAAGGTTCAGTGTAGAGTATGCTAATGTAAATGGCATAAAAGGTACATTATGATTAAGTTAAAAACACCTACCATTTTATTATTTCATCTCCAATTAAATCTTAAACTAAGATTGAATAATTCTGTGTACTTTGGGGGTACATTGTGATGTTTTGTCACAAGTACACAGTGGATCCTGAATGTGTCGAGGCGATTAACATCTCTATTGTCTTCTTATCAACATCCTGTTATTCATAAGCCATCATCGTTATTGTAAAGTACGGATCGTTTGTGGCTTTGCCCTCCATGCTGGAGAGCCTCTGCTGATGCCTCTGCTGCTCCAATCTTACTGTATGTGCTTTGCAGCAGCAAGCACTCTGTATCGTGTTTAACACTGAATTTCAAGCCGGGTGTGATCATGCACACCGGAAATCCCAGTACTTGTAAGGCTAAGTCAGAAAGATTTTGAGCGTGAAGTAAGAGTGGGTTACAGAGCAAATTTGAGACCAGCTTGGATTGTGTTGGACCTGGCTGTCCTAGAACTAACTAGCTCTGTATACCAAGCTGGCTTTAAACTCACAAAGATCCACCTGCCTCTGCCTCCTGAGTGCTGGGATTGAAGGTATGTGTCATCACCACCGGAAGAAGACCACAGGGAATAGAGTGTGTGTGTGTGTGTGTGTGTGTGTGTGTGTGTGTATATTTCTATGACCTGGCAGTTAAATCACAGAGTCAGGAAGTGTGAGCCCTAGATCTCATTAGCTGCACCTTACAATGTTATCTCTGGGACCGCAGGGACTAGCATGCAACTTGGGAGAACACTGCTCAGGGCGGTGTGGAGACAGACAGAGCCTTCTTTTTTCACTAAGCTGCAGCTTCCACCTGGATTAAAGAGCATTGTGCTTTCTTAGCTACAGTCATTCCTGAGGCAGGAGCCAGGCTGGGAGTGGAATGTCTCCTTTGTGCTTTGCAGGAAATGGGGTGTGTGAGGGGGTGGGGTGGTGGAGTGGGGGGTGAGGTCTCTGTGGAGATTGCCCCTGCTTTGCCAAATAAAGTAAAGATAAGAAGCTCCTGTGTGCCTTCCCCCATCCCTGGGAACCTGAGCCTGCTGGATAATGGACCCTTTGTCTTCAAGGGAGGGATTTCCTCTGGCTGTCAAGGCAGCTGGCCTTGCAGGTGGATACCTGCCCAGCATGAGAACCCTTCCTCCAGTGGAGAGACTAGAGGCTACAAATCATTGACAGCCTTGCTCTAGGGTTTCCTGAGGGGACATTTCTGGTTGCCTGTGCTTCTGTAAACTGCTCAGCCTCTATCTAAAGCTAGTCTTTCTGCAAAGTGCCTATAAACACATAGTCACAGAAAGTTAGAGATTTATTCAAGAGGTTCAATTCCGTTACCTCAATAAGGGGCATTGAACTTGTGAATTTTCCACTTTTGGAGAGAAACAGAGGGACACAGGGAGAGGAGAGGACAGAAGATGAGAGACATAAGAAATTTGTCGAAAGGGAGGGAGGCTACATGTGGCCTCAGACAATGAGGTCTTTGAGCCACCCATGTTAATGCTGCCCTTGACTGCCTCCTTGTGGCCAATTTTGGAATTTCCTCTGGGATGCACCTGGTACCCAGAGTGCAATTGACTGGGGTTGATGACTCTGTGGAAAGAAGAGGAAATGTGAGTCAACAGGAGCCTGCAAACACACTCCTTTCCAAGGTCCTTACTCAGCCTTGCCTTGATTAAGGAAATCCCCTGGTGTCGGGTCTTATTTAACACAAAGACATGCAGAAAAGTCCCCAGAGTCCCAGGACTAGAAGTGTAGCTGTAGAACCCACCACTCCACACCTCCTCCAGCCTCACAGGCATGGCCTTGTAAACCCTTGTTGGTGCTGTTTGGAAGCTCTGTTTGTCCTTGAGTATCTCTGTGTTGTCATATCAGCCAGAATTGACAGTCTTGAGGAATCCTCGCAACATATTATCAGCTATATCAGGAGTTCTTAACCTGTGGGTAACACCCATAGGAAAACACATCTCTGATGGTCCTAGGAACTCAAACAGCACTCGGCAGCAACACTTACAGTTATGACATAGGAATGGAAATCATTTATGGTATAGGATCACCATGACTTACAGCCTTAGGAAAACTGAGAGCCACCGATAAAAACGCATTAGCTCGTCCATTACCTTCATCTTTATAATTTTGATCATCTGTTCATCATAGACCACACATTCCCCTCTTAATAAAAAAAACTTTAAGTTGGGAATGGAGACCTAACTGAAACCCCTGCCCTGCTGTGTCATTACAACCAATAGTACCTAGCTACCCCTAGAGGTTACTGTTTGTGTTATACATGCTCTGGGGTGAGATAGGCAATGATGAGAAATCGCCACTGTACATAATAGAAAGTATTTTCTCTGCCCCAAAGATATTCTGTAGTCTGCCTGCTTAGCCTTCATTACTCACCAACTCCTGACCACAAGTGAGCCTTCCTTTCACTGTTGTTAGAGTTTGATTTTCCTAGGACATCCTACAGTTAGAATGAGACAGTTTGGCCCTTTCAATTAACAGCAGAGTTAACAGACATTTAACTATCTTCTGTGTCCTTTTGCTGCTAGTAGTTAATTTCCCTTTAGCACTAAATAATATCCCATCATCTAGATCTGTCAGTTTATCCATATTCACCCTCTGTGATGGTTTGAATACGCTTGAATGGTGCTATTAAGAGGTGTGGCTTTATTGGAGTAGGTGTGTCACCGTGGGCATGGGCTTCAAGACTTTCATCCTAGCTGCCTGGAAGCCAGTCTTCTCCTAGCTGCCTCCAGCACAAGAGGTGGAACTCTCAGCTCCTCCAGCCTCATGTCAGCTTAGACACTGCCATGCTCCCGCCTTGATGATAATAGACTGAACCTCTGAACCTGTAAGCCAGCCCTAATTAAATGTTGTCTTTTATAAGAGTTGCCTTGGTAGCGGTGTCTGTTTACAGCAGTAAAATCCAAACTAAGACACCCTCCGATAGACATCTTGGTTGATTTCAAGTTTGGATAGTTATGAATAAAGCTGCTATGTGTAGGTTTCTTTGAATAAATTCCAGATAGCAGGATTGTAGATCATATGAGGAGGTTTTTTAATTCAGCTTCATTGTGGATCCCTTTAAGGGGATCTTTTAAGGGTAATTCTTACAGGATTTATTTTTATGCCTGTGTGTACACACACATGCACCTGGTGCAGATGCCTGAGAGGTCAGAAGAGTGTGTCAGATCCCTGGGGCTGAAGCTGTAGGCCATTGTGGGTCACCCAGTGTGGTTACTGATGTGTTAGAATGGCAGGTCACATCAGAACCTACCACACTCTAGGCCTGAACAGTTTCCACGTGTAAGAGGTTTAATTGAGAGGGAGAGAGGGGGCAGTAGTTCGGAAACAGAGAAGGGGAGAAAGAGAGATGGAGGATGTTCCCCGTATATATATGGGTTCTGACGTAGTGGCCGCAGGTAAAGGTGGGAGGTGAGCCCAATAGATTGTAGGAATATGGTGGCTGTTGCCCTGGCAACAGGTCTGTGAGACCCCGCCCATGAATCACCACAGGCTTTGGATGCTAACATACCTCCCTTTTTTATATTATAAAGAGAAGGAAAGAAAAAGGGAAGGGGAAGCCGATGATGAAGAGGGAACGAGGGCGTCATGTCTCTTAAGCTACTTCCTGCTGTCTAGGGGCATTGTCAATGGAGAGGTAGCTGGCTTTCACCATCGGCATCCACTTGGTAAACATGTGCCTCAGGTTCCTCTGTGGACAGTGGCTCATCTGTGGGCAGCAGCTAGTAATCCTGTAACAAGAGCTGATTGATAGTTTGGTTAGAAATTTTTTGTATTTGTCATTGAAGAAATGTAGAAACAAGATTAATGAGGCAGGGAGCAAATAATAACACCAGGAAGATGACTAGGAAAGGAGTTACAAATGGGAGTGTACACTTCCATATGGGGTTTTCGAAAATCTCAGAACTGGAGGTCTCACGGTCCCTGAAATTTTTTATGTCTGACTGTAGCTCCTGGATTTTATTTCTTACTATCCCGGATTGGTTGACGTAGAAGCAGCATTCTTCTTGGAGGAACAGGCAAAGACCACCTTCTTTAGCTGTCAGGACATCTAGTCCCCGTCTGTTCTGAAGCATCTCTGTTTTTGGATAGTAAGCACAGTTTCAGACATTTTTTGAAAATCGCTTTGAAACTGAGAAGTGCATGTATTATATTGAATCATGGAAGTTGTTATCCCTGCAACTCCAGTACTAACATCTATGGCTATTCCTGTAGCAACCAAGAGTGGCACAGCTTGAACTGTCCTCTTCTACAACTGGGATTGGCAGGGGCTCTTTTCCCTGGATTACTCCCAGTTCAGGGAAAAGAAGTACTAATGTGCAAACTCCTGACCAGCTAGCAGGTAGGCGATGATATGCCTGAGTGCCACAAAGAATTGACGTGTTTTGGATTATAGGGCATTGTGGCAGAGATGATACATCAAGGGTTATGATTCTATTGCAGTCTAGAGAGCTCAGCATTCCCACTGAATGAGTCCCAGAGGCCTTAAAACAGGTTGCCACACCAAAGAGAGGGACAGAGGTAAGGTATGGAGTCACAGCAACACTGGAGCCAGGGCAGCTGACAAAGGGTGAGGTAATGTTACTTGGCAGTATCACCGGAGACGCTGTAAGTGACAATTGTGAGTTAGTTCCAGGGGGTACACATAACCAGCAATCCTTAAAGTATCCAGGTCTGGTGACATTAAGGAGTTGGTATGCCAAGGTCAAGGACTGAAGTAAAAGGCAAAATGACAAGTTAGTGCCATTTATGAGGGGTGATGTCAAAGAGGTAAGGACCTCAGAGGAGTGTTTGACTATCTCCCCTACTTTTCTGATATCCAGGGGTTGGGCAATTGAGACATATTTTCTCTGGATATGGATGGTACTTACTGGGGCCCCAGGCTGATTTTTACAATAGAGCTTACCAACAATTCCTGTCTCTCACCTGGAATCCCATGGGTCTTGTATGTAGAGAAAGAGTGTCTTGCAATGTTGATAGAAGAAATGATTGATCTGTGATCCCAGCATATGTATTTGACAAGATCAAAATGGGCAGCCCCCATATTTGTCTGGCCATTTTCTACAATAATCTTTTGTCTGGTCAAAGAGAAAGCAAGTATAGAGATCATAATATTTAGATGGGATTACAGATACTGGGATGACAGCAATTTGGATTGGTTCCTGGCATCCGGCTATGGAGCAGTTTCCTGACCCTATTTGGAAAGACTGTTATCTGTGGGGGTTTCTTGAACCTCGAATCTCCAGATATAAGGGCTACCCTGGGTAGAAATGAACATCAGGGGGAGGATGAGAAACCCATGTCTAATCCAGTGAGGTCGAGCTTGGCTGCTGGAGTGGAGTCTTATTTTCTGGGATTGGGGACAAGGTGGGTGGTCTCGTTGTCCTCTGGAGCTTAACAGAGCACAGTCCTGTTAAGATTGATGTGTATGAAGAAGAGTCATTTTTAGGTAGAGGAATGAAAGGTTTGAGGTGAGACAGATGGACCCAATGAGAGAGTCCCTCGAGTTTAGCAGCTGTAGGGGTCACAAGAATTACTTTGAAAGGGCCCTGCCATTTGAGAGAGAGAAGTGAGGGCCGATGACCTAGAGGGGATAGAAGGACTTGGCCTCCAATGTTGATAGGCAGTGGACAGAAGACAGTGTATGGCCGAGGTAGATGGTGGCCAACAAAGTTCCATAGGAGAGAACAGAGATGGCAAAGTAATGGGGTAAGTAGATGATCTGGGAGGGGAGAGCATTTAGGTGAAAGACCAGGAGTTAGGACTGGACGTCCATACATGAGTTCAAAGGGAGAGATGAGGAGAAGTCATTTTGGCAGAGCTCATAACCTGAAAAGAGCCAGAGGTAGGAGTTTTACCCAATCAAGGCGAAGTTCCTGTGACAGCTTAACAAGAATGGTTTTTAAAGAGCGATTAGTTCTTTCTACCTTACCAGAAGATTGAGGGTGGTAAAGAATGTGAAAATGCCAGGGGATATCTAGGGCCTTAGATAAGATTTGAGAGACTTGGGAAGTAAATTCAGTACCATTGTCTGATTGGAGAGAGGCTGGGACACCAAACCGGGGGATGATCTCTTGGAGGAGGAGATCAGAGACTTCCTGAGCCCTTTTGGTAGTTGTGGGAAATGCCTCTACCCACCCCGAGAAAGTGTCCACCAAGACCAGGAGGTACTTGGCTCGCCTGTCAGTGGGCATGTGGGTAAAGTCAAGTTGCCAGTCAGTTCCAGGAAGGGAACCTCTAGCCTGATGGGTAGGAAAAGGGGTGCTATGATAGTTTGAGTTGGGGTCAGACTTCTGACAGATTTTGTAAGAAGATTTTAAGATAGATTTTAAGAAGCTTAAGTCCTCAGGAGTAGGCTGTAGAGAGAGAGAGTATTGAGCTTGGATTATGTACCTGGTAGAGTCCAGTAATTGGATGACAAGGGGAGAATGGTGTTTAGCAACAGAGGGGTTCTAGACATCCCAGACTCAGGGATCTACCTGAGAAACTGGTAAAGGAAATAACATGGTAGTGTTAGTAGGTTGCCTGGCTAGGAGAAGGGGCAGAGGAACTGCTGGCGAGCCTGGGTTTAGGCGAATGTGGGGAGCAAAGGAAACAGGGGCTCCTAGCCTAGCTAGAAGATCCCTTCTCAATAAGGGGATAGGACATGTTGGCACTACCAAAAAGGAATGGGTGAGAGGTACACCCCTAAAAATGCAACTAAGTTGTGGGGTCTGGAAAGGGAAGTAGGGTTGTCCTCCTACTGACAATAGGACAACTAGAAGGAGAAGAGGGTCCCCAAAACTACATCAGGACCGAGTAAGTGGCTCCAGTGTCCAAAAGGAAGGAGATGGGCTGCCCATATACCATGATATCTACCCGGGGCTCCCTTTTAGTGATGGCAGTGGTCCAGCCAGAGGAGTTTGGGCCTCCTCAGTTGGCCATAGCCAAGCCTAGGAGATCAGTTGGAGGGTTATCTGGGAGTGATGTCCCCCTGTTCTGCGTAACATGAGAGCAATCAACAGCCCAATGTCTCTCTTGACGGCACCTAGGGCATGGCCCTCTTGGCTTGCAGAAATTAGGGCAGGCTTTTGCCCAATGACCATTTTTACCACATTTGTAGCACATACCTGATGGTCTCTGAGTCTTAGGAGATCATGAGTCCAGGGTAGTGGCTGGGGCTGGTCGGACAGCCTTTGAGAGCATATGCTATTTTTGTTTGTGGACTTTATCATCTCTCCCATGGTACACTTTGAAGGCCAGCACTAAGACTTCTGCTTGTAGAGTTAAGGGTCCCCTCTCCAGTTTTTTAAGTTTAGCTCTTATGTCGGGGTAGCTTTGGGGAAAAAAAGTAGGTCATTAGAAGTTGTTTACCTTCTGGGTTTTCAGGGTCCAGACTGGTACGCTGTAATAAAGCCTTCATAAGGCATTCTAAAAATTGAGATGGATTCTCCTGCTTGTCTTGGACAACCTCTTGGAGTTTCTCAAAATTTACTGGCTTTAAGGCCGCTTTTCTAACACTGGCCAGAAGGCATGTAATGAACCTGTCCCTGGCTAAAATACCACCTGCAGAATTGTAATTCCACTGGGGATCCTGGTCTGGCACTGTCTCAGAGCCCATTGGGTATGTGTTGTCTGTTTGGTGAATTCCATTTGCATGCACTCTTGCTGCTTCCCAGACTCGTCTGCATTCCCCAGGAAGTAAGTTGTTAGTAAGAATCATATGAACATCATGGAAAGTCAAGCTGTAAGACTGAGTGATATACTGGAACTCTTTAATAAACTTGGAATAGTTAGAAGTATAGGACCCCAGCCTGTTTTCTATTTGGGAAAGTTCACTAAGCGAGAATGGAACATGTACTCTGACAAAACCATCTACTCTAGCAACTTCCCTTAGAGGAAGGACTGTTGCTGAGTCAGGTGTCTCTGGGGAGGAAGTACTTGGAAGTTTGGCTGTAGCCTTAGAGCGAGTGACAAGAGGAGTGAACGTAGTTGTCAATGTGGGGTGTTTGGAGCGGTCCACAGCTGGCACAGAAGAAGGGGAGGTGTCTGGAGAGGTAGAGATAGCAGGCTCTGGGGTATCCTTGTGAGGAAGAGAAACTGAGGCAGCAGTTTGGGTTTTCAGCATGTGGAGACAGGTCTGCAGCGAAAAGGGGGTGGTTCATTAGCTGAATCTAGAATTGTAGTGTCATCTAGTGGAGGTTGTGTAGATTTCATGGCTAAGAGAAGTTGGGTTGGAGAACAGGAAGAGCACAAGGAGGGATTGGAATGGAGATAGATAAATGCTTGGACATAGGGAACATCCTTCTATTTACCAGTTCACTGGCAGTATGTATTAAGATCTCTTAAAATAGTTGGATCTAGGGTGCCATTAAGTGGCTATTTTGAACTCCCATCTAGTCGATATTTAATCCAGATCTTATTGCAGAGATATATTAATTTTGATGCCTTCAAGTCAGGTATTAGCTTTAAAGATTTGAGATTTTCCAGGAGACATCCCAGTGGGGTGCCTGGAGGTAAGGTCAAAGACATTCTGACACCCATTGGTGGGTAGTTGGTACCAGCGTCCTGAGAACAGTCCAAGAACCAAGAAGTATCAGCAAATGCTAGTGGTTCAAGTCTTCACAAGAACCCCCTAGTGGCTAGCCACCAGACCCCGTCGGCCTGTTGTGGAAAACAACCCACCCTGGATCCAAGGATTTTTCAGCTCAAGAGCCCGGAAAAACTGGGGAATGAGAGTTGCTTTCGAGGGAGGGGTAACCAATGGCAGAAGTCCTAAGATGTATGTCAACTGGGAGGTGTGACTGTAAACCCCGTGGTTCCCAGAGAAGGCTGGCCAGGCCATATCTGGAAAACTGAAGGTCCTTCCCTTGACTGATCCTACCAATTAATATGCCAGTGTCTGTGTGAGAATTATACCAGACTGGTAAATGGAAAACGTGAAACTGAATGGGTAGGTGTGGGCCTGTGCAGAGGCTAACCTCACCTGATAGACCAGGCGGGGCCCAGCTCACATGGTAGAAGTTCGTATGTCTCGCAGTGCGTGGGGTGGCTCTGGCTCAGCTGCAACTTGGTGGTGGTGGCTTTAGCAAGCACTGGCTGCTTCCATGGTGAAAGCCTGTGATTCTCGTAGCCACCAGCTAAGGGGGGGGCAGTGAACTTGATTACTCATGGCAGCCACGATTGCCGGTGCTGCGACTGATCCACATGGTCGTGATCTCTGCCTGTATTCCCAGGTTTTGGCACCAAATGATGTGTTAGAACGGCGGTCACATCTGAACATACCACACTCTAGGCCCAAGCAGTTCCATGTGTAAGAGGTTTAATTGACAGGGAGAGGGGGCAGTAGCACGGAAAGAGAGGAGGGGGAGAGAGAGAGAGATGGAGGAATGTTCCCCGTAAATATATGGGTTCTGATGTAGTGGCTGCAGGTAAAAGTGGGAGGTGAGCCCAATAGATTTTGGGAATATGGCAGCTGTTGCCCTGGCAACGAGTCTGTGAGACCCGCCCACGTGTCACCACAGGCTTTGGATGCTAACAGTTACTGAGAACCACATTCAGGCCCTCTGCAAGAGCAGGATGCTCTCTTAACTGCTGTGCCATCTCTTCAGCTCCCACCGTGGGTTTTCAAATGAACTCTTGAGGTCTTGTTGGCTGTGGCTGCTGAGGTATCTGTAGGGCCTTGACCTCTGCACTAGAGGCTGCTGTACCTGCAGCTCTGTGATTTTACATCACTGCCTCCTCAGATGTTACTCAGGAGTATAAGACATCAGAGCCTGGAATGGGCCCAGCTACTGGTTACCTTTTTGTAGCTGTGACAAAACATCATGTCCAAAAGCAACTCATGTAAGGAAGAGTTTATTTTTGCTTGTGGTTCCAGAGGAAGAATCCATAACACCAGAGAGACATAACAGCCGGTAGCCAGAACAGGAAACTGAGATCACATCCACATCTCAGAGGCACAAAAGGAACTGAGTGTAAAATGGAAATGCAGTGAGACTATGAACTTTCAGAGCCCACCCCCAGTGATATAGTTCCTCCAGCTAGGCTCCATGTCACAGTCCTAAAGACTCCATAACCTCCCCCAAACAGCTGGAGACCTACTAGGGACCCAGGGTTCCAATACAGGAGCCTCTGGAGGTTGGGAATGGGTGACACTTTGATGCAAACGTCAACAGGCTGAGTGGGGCAGTGCTCTGCCTTACGTCAACAGGCTGAGTGGGGCAGGGCTCTGCCTTACACTTCTATATGGAACACTCTTTGTCTTCTAGTCCTTCTCAGGCTTTGCTATGTGAAGTCTTGGCACCCTGATGGTGGATCCTGAACTGGACAGACCTCAAACTCACTCCCTCCCTGGAGAAGAGAAAGCCTTTACACATTTGCCCAGAGATAAACCTGATGGGTTTATAATTATTCTATGTGAATAACTCTATGTTGCTTCTGTGTATTTCAACAGTGGGAGGAATATTGAGGGGCTAAGCATGTTTTATTCTCCAGAGACTCCTAGCACATGTATTTGGAGAGGAGTTAAAAGCAGTAGGACATACAAAAATGCACATATATATATTCACTGTGTATGTTCACATAGCCATAAATATAAGCCGTTCTCTGTATTTGCTAGTTCTGAATCCTTTGATATAACCAGTTACAGACCAGAATTATTACAAAGCTCAGTCATACAGTTCTTGCCCAGGATATCCAAGACCCTGGGTTCAATCTCAGCCCTAAAATAAAAGTCTTTAAAAAAATAAATGAGTTGGATCTGTGCCACGTGTGTACAGACTTTCTCCTCCTTGTCCGTTCCTTAAACATAAAATAATTACTGAAGTAGATTGCTAGGTTGAGTTAGGTATTTGCCCAGTCTAGAGATGTTTGGAAGTCAGGGATGTGGATGCATTATATGCAAGATGCCATCAGTTTCTAGTCAAAGGGCTTGAGCATCTCCATCACTAGACTATGGCGTCTCACGAGATCTTGGCTCTGGTCCACTGTGGATGCTGAGGGACCGACCACTCCTGGCGTGAAAGGTATGAACTTCTCATTTGAGAAAACCAGTCCCAGCCAGATGGTAGCCAAGCAAGGCTACCTCCTGCCAAGGGCTGGCAAAAGAAATGTACTCAGCTGTCCTTATTTACTATCGCACAGCCAGGTTCCTATGCCTCAGCTTATCTGTCTTCCCTTCCATCAGGTACTCCAGCCATCTAAGGTCTCAACAGAATTTCCTGACATTTCTCCTTCACCTTCTTTTCAGTGAAAAAGAGAAAGGATTAAAAGAAAACTAGCCCCCTCCCGCAAACGTGAAAACCACTGTCCAGTAGAGTTTGGTTTTTGAAATAATTTCCATGAAACATCACCCCACTGATATTAGGTCTGTAGTTTAATGATAGAGTGGTGTCCGTTTAATCATGGCGCCTGTCTGGAATGCAGCTGGAAGTAGGGTTGGTGTCTGGCTGCTCCTCAGTTGGCCTGCCAGGAAAGAGTAGCCACAAGATGTTCCCACCCCTCTGAGTGCCCTCAGGAATTTGCAAATGAGCTTCCTTCGGTGCAGCCAGATTTTGGAAGGTTGACCATGCTCTAAAAGGACAGCTTTAGAGAGCAACCCTGCCTGGATAAGCCCCTCAGAAGTCCTGCATATCTGTAAACATAGACCAAAAAAAAACAACAAAAAAACAAAAAAACAAAAAAACAAAAAAACAAAAGCAATTTAAAAGAGTATAGAAGGGTTTAGGCCAGATGAAGGACCAAATTCATCAAGTGGGTGTGGATGGCTGAGTTTGTGGCTGTTCTACTGCAAGGCATTGACTTTGATGGTGATTACTCCTTGTGGTGATTTAAAGAAAAGAGGCCCAGGGAGTCAGAGCCTGCATCCCAGTGCAAGACTGGATAGGAGGTAGGGGTGAGAAAACACCCTTCTCCAAAGGTGGAAGCCACCAGTGTGTTTGGTGGCTGAAAGGATTAGAGGGTGTGTGTGTGTGTGTGTGTGTGTGTGTGTGTGTGTGTGTGTGTGTATGTCTACTATTGTGTGTACCATACCACCCTGAAGCCTTCAAGTTTCAGGGGATTCTCCTCTGCCTCCCATCTCCCCGTAAAACCAGTGGAATTATAGATATTACTGCCCACAACCTTATGTAGGTTGAATTCAGATGCCCATACTTGTTTGGCAAGTGATTTGCACATTGAGCCATCACCCGGAGCCTAATATCTAAAGCATTTTTGACATTTGTTTTTCCAAGTGTTGTTGGTGATTGCAGTTCAGTGTCATATTGGGCTGGAGCAATGGTAGCTAAGAGCACATACTGCCTGCCCTGTTCAGAAGTCTGGATTCAGTTCCCAGCATAGATGGACACCTGTGTTCTTGTTTGCATACCCCCATACAGAAACATATGAATCCACTTAATTAAAAATAATAAAAGTATAAAAGAAATGCAATGTTATAAAAACAGAGGATTTAAAAAGAATGTTTTGTAACAGATGAATGGTTTTGGGTATATCCTTGATGATCTTGGGGCATTATTAAAGCAAGTGGAATGTTTCCTAGAACGTCAGGTTCAGGGCCCTGGTGGGTGGCTATGATGAGGGTGTGAGTAGCTGCTCTTACCTTCTCAATGCATGCCTGTCTGTTGCCAAGGCAGGAGAATGGGCCATCCGAGCACACTGGGTATGCTTGGGTCTGAGTGGCACATCAGCTGAGCATGTTCTCAGGTTTTAGTTCCCCCTACCACAGTCCCCATCCATCACTAGGCTGCTGTGCTTGTGGGGTTCGGGTACTAGGTGTCCATTTTGTAGCACTGGCGATCTGGTGTGGCCAGGTACTGGGACATTGCTGGCAGCTCCTGATATTACCAGATCACACCTGCCCAGGATGGCAAGAAGCTAGCCCAGTTCTACAGTAAAAATCCAATTGACTGTTTCTGTAAGCCACTTGATAAGTCTGCATTGGCCTTAACTGGCAGCCAACTCGGTTGTTTGCACTTGCATGCTGACTAATTTTTCTCTATTTACATATTGCGTTGCTATAGTAGCTTTGGTCCAGGAAATGTGGAAGTACTCTTAGGTACAGACTGCCTCCATCTAGAGGCTGATCCATGAACTGCAAGTGGGTTGAGTAGCAGTCTGGGGCTTTCTCAGAGATACTACTCAGAGTTTCATGAAATGAGCTGATGCTAAATAAAATATAATATGAAGTAAAATAATTAAAATAAAGTAAAACTCTTTATTAAGTATAATCTAATAAAGAACATTAAATATATTGAACTGCACACCAGGAAAAAAAGAAAGAGAAGTTATAAAGTCATGAACAAATTTCCTCTATAAAACAAGCTACTTTAGGTTAACAAAAATGGTAGCTCTTACACAGCCCTAAACAGAACGACTTTATCGAAATCTCCCTTAAGAGCTCAGGCATCTATGTAGAAGAGGAAGGAGAAAGATTGTAAGAGACAGAGATGGTGGGCGACTCCAAGTAAACCACATCTTGTAGACACAGCAGAGCTGAGGCATGTATGAACTCAAAGACTATGGCAGGACACACAAGACTGTATGAGTGAAATTCAGACAAAATTCCAGCACAAAGGAGGGGTAGACGCAAAGTGCTAACCCAACCGTGAATGTGTTTGTAATTGATACCTGCTGGAAGAGGGAAAACTGGCTTTCTCTGATGGAGTGTCGCTGGGTGTATCAATCACATTCCAGGGCAGGCCTCATGCCCCGGTCAACACAGAGGCAGATTGGTTTTTCCATGCACTTTTTGATTTGTTTATTTGAATTTTTATTTTTTGTTTTGGAAAGGGAGACAGAGAAAGAGGAGAGAGAGAGACAGAGACAGAGAGACAGAGGGAGAGAGAACATGAAGTTGGTGAATAGATGGGTTAGAGGTAGTTGGGGGAGAGGAAAGAATATGATCAAAATATATTCTATAAAAAGATTTAAATGAAAAAAAAATGTTAGCTTTTAGTTTTCTTACATTTGATAAAATAAATTTCCTGGGGGAAAAACTGAGTCAATCTTTAAATAAAATGTGGATTCAGGGCTGGTAGTGAGCCTCCATTAGGACTATTTGAGAATTTTCAAGCACAGTGACTCAAGTTCACCCATCTGTGCCTTGTGAATTTGTATGAAGTCAATGAAACATGGACAATTTCTACAAATAGATTCAGTGCACCCAACCCAACTCTAGGAATGAACGTGCTTACAAGAGACAGTGCACATGATGTATCTACTCCTGCACAAGTAGGCCAGGCATGGCTGCGAATGCCATTAACCCCCGCACTCGGAGATAGAGGAGGAAGGATCTATATAAATTCAAGGTCAGGCTGATCTCGGAGATAGAGGAGGAAGGATCTATATAAATTCAAGGTCAGGCTGATCTCGGAGATAGAGGAGGAAGGATCTATATAAATTCAAGGTCAGGCTGATCTCGGAGATAGAGGAGGAAGGATCTATATAAATTCAAGGTCAGGCTGATCTCGGAGATAGAGGAGGAAGGATCGATATAAATTCAAGGTCAGGCTGATCTACTCTTTGAGTTCCAGGCCAGGCATAGCTACAGAGGGAGGTCTTGTCTCAAAGAAAATACAATTAGATATTTAAAATCTTACGCTGGTAAAACTCAGGTTGAAACTCTAGATTGATTTTTCAGATTTCAAGGTGATTATTAAGTTCTATGCCTTTGATAGTTTGACTGTGACATATCTCCCACATAAGCTCCTAGGTTTGAGCATGTGATCCTTGGTTATTGATGCTAATTGGGAAGTTTGGGAGCTCTTCGGGAGACGGAGCCTGGTAGAAGAGGGTCCCTCAGGGCAGGGCTAAGGTTTCATAGGCCTGCTCCACCCCTTCACTCTCTGTCTCCTCCATATGGTTCAGTGTGACTAGCCAGCTCTCTGCCTCTGCTGGCATGCTTTGCCCACCATGATGACTGTACCCTTCAGAGGCTGTAGATCATGGTAAATTCCTTAGCCCTTTGTCAGTGTGTTTTATCACAGCAACAGTAAGGAAACCAAGACCACACCCTTTCATAATGGCATTGCAGGCTTTGCAGATAAAACTGGGAAAGGTATTGATTCAGAAGATAGTTTTGGTTGACTTGAGCCCTCCTTTAGAATGTTGGTGGATCACGGATGAGACACGGATGAGCACGGATGGCCTTGAGTATTGAACAGGCTCCCTGGGATTGCAGGTCCCCTGTGCCTTTGCAGCCAGGATTATAGGTCACCATTTAATAACATTTACATAAAACATGTCAGGGTTGAAGATGTAGGCATGAGACTGAAATAAATGAAAGGCAACAGACATTCAAAATTCCATAGAGGGAGAAAAGTAGTCTTCCAGGAGGTCAGTGTGAAATATACTTTTCCCTGTGTCACAGCTAGGAAGTCCCATTCTAACCCAGATCTTCCTTGGCCATGGTTTGTTTTTTTTTTTTTTTTTTTTTTTTCGGTTTTTGGTTTTTGGTTTGTTTTTATTTTTTTTTCCTCAGATGTAAAAAAAAAATTTACTTAAAAGAGAGATTTCCTACATTTCAGAGACAACATGGAAGCCAGAAAGGCAAATTTTTTTTTATGTAAAATACTTCTAGATCCAAAACAAATTTGACTTTATATAATCAAAAACAATAAAATTCTAAAAACCATTTAAATAAGTATTTCTACAAGAAGCAATTGAATGTAATATGTATGCCAGGAAATTAAGATAAGGATAATTGCTGTAACTTTAAACAGGATGAAAAAGCAGACAAAAGGAGAAATGTGAGTTAAGTAATTTTAACCGAAGTGAGTTAAGTGGATTTTTATTACTTCAGAAAAGGTCTGTAACAGCTCATTAGGATGAAAACCTTTTAAACTATTATGATAAAAACAATAATATGCTAATGTTCTTAAGATCTCTTTACACAATAGTTGTATTTCAATGACTTCTTTGCAAGGTCTCTTTACTGAAAGGTCTTTACATTAAAAATTGAAAATCTAATGACATTATGTCACATTATGTCACAGTGGCCAAAGGGTGCAGCAGAGGATCTGTAGGTTTCTGTGGCTCTTATTTGATACATAAAAGGAGTAACACCTCACATGATTGGTGCTGGGCTATCAGTGTGAATTTATGTATCAGGGTAAGGCACTTCAGTGGGAGAAGAACACGTGGGAGAGAGGCCGCTGTTGAATTTCTGGATCTCAAAAGAAAGTGAAAGACAGAATCTCTCCTTTAGTGACAAGATCCCAATGTTTTGTTTTGTTGAGACACACTATGTATTTCATGATGACCTTGAGCTCACTAGGTAATGAAAAATAACTTCAAACTCCATATCCTGAGACTACAGGTGTATGCCATCATATATTTTAACTGTATTTTTTTGGTTTTGTTTTTTAAATGTGTATACGTGTTTCTCCTGCATGTATGGGTACCACATATATGCAGTACCACAAGAGGCCAGGAGAGGGCGTCATGTCTAATGGGACAAGAGTTACACAGAGTTGTGAGCCACCATGTAAGTGCTAGGAATTGAAACTAGGTCCTCTGGAAAACCAGCCAGTGCTCTTAACCACTGAGCAATCTCTATAGCCCCTTGACTATGTTCTAACCATACCAAATGACCAACCTCAGTTCTCTTCATTAGAAGTCTCTAGTTTAAGATGTATTAAAGCAAACCGGGCGTGGTGGCGCACGCCTTTAATCCCAGCACTTGGGAGGGAGAGGCAGGTGGATTTCTGAGTTCGAGGCCAGCCTGGTCTACAGAGTAAGTTCCAGTGCAGCCAGGGCTATACAGAGAAGCCCAGTCTCAAAAAACCAAAAAAAAAAAAAAAAAAAAAAAAAAAAAAAAAAAAAAAAAATGTATTAAAACATGACGGTGCATACCTTCAATCTCAGCACTCTGCCTGAGGTCACCTGGCAGCCTGTTTGAGTAACATAGAGAGGTTTGCACCCCAGCATTATTTCTAGGATTGAACAGAATAAATAGTCTTTAAGCTAGTCTGAAAATATGAGTGGAGGCAGAGGCAGACAGGTCTCTGAGTTCAAGGCCAGCCTGGTCTACAAGGAGAGTTCCAGGACAGCCAGGGCTACACAGAGAAACCATGTCTCTAAAAAAAAGACAATAAAATGCATTATATTGGCACTTGCTCTGCAATGGTCTTGCTGGAATAAGAGGTAGCATTGTTAAGCTCCTTGCAAAGGGGAAGTCAGTTCTTTGGTTCCTTCCCTAGAGCAATTTGGTGAATTCCAGAATTTCTTATGCAAGATTAATTTATACCTACTTTTTTCCACTAAAGAGTTAATTTAGTTATTCCTTGCTAGTTTCACACATATACCTGATTATATACATAATGCAATCTGGTTATTCTATACTCCCACCACCGTCCTGGTCCCTGGCTCAGATCTATGACCTTTGGTTTTGTGACCCCTTTCATTTAACCAGAGCCAGGCCTGTATGTATGACCATTGGATCGGGACTGTACATTGGGCCCTGGTGCCATCGATAGTGATGCCTTTATAAAAAGATAAAGAGGTAGGAGTTATGTTCTATGGGGTATGGTGAGATATGGGGGAAGGAGGTGCCTCAGCAGGCCCATGCCAAAGCATCCCTTCCTCCTAAGGGGCCAGCCACAGGATGGTATAGTATAAAATAGAGTTTATTCAGGGCATGGGGAAGGGAGTTAAGAGGGCAGTAGAAGCAGAGAAAGGCAGAAAGGCAGGGGGAGAGAGTGAGAGAGAGAGAGAGAGAGAGAGAGAGAGAGAGAGAGAGAGAGAGAGAGAGAGAGAGAGAGGAGAGGAGAGGAGAAGAGAAGAGAGAAGAGAAGAGAAGAGAAGAGAAGAGAAGAGAAGAGAAGAGAAGAGAAGAGAAGAGAAGAGAAGAGAAGAGAAGAGAAGAGAAGTACAGGCCGGCCATGAACAAGTGGAGAGAGTGAGAAGGGAATAGGGAAGGGAAGGGCCCAAGAGGGCAAGAGAGAAGCAAGAAGGAAGCAAGAAATCAAGACAGGGAGGAGGGACAAGCAGCCCCTTCTATAGTGGGTCAGGCCTACCTGGCTATTGCCAGGTAACTGTGGGGTGGAGTTTGGACAGAAAGCTAACAGATAGTGTATGACAGATAGCGTAACAAATGATGCTAACAGAAGATGCATTTTTTCCTTTAATGAAAAGTTCCTTGGCAAACTAATTTGTTTTCTAAAAGCTGGCTTTCCAATGAGACCTTTTATGTTCTTCTAACTCTGTAAGAATTTCCATGTGTGTTTTCACACTAGCTTAAAGACTGTTTATTCTGTGCAATTCTAGAAATAACACTGTGGTGCATGCCTGTCTTATGTCATGGGCCTGAGCAGATCCTCCCTGATGCTCTCATCCTGTCAGTGGTGTCCAGCAGGCTGCCAGGTGACATCAGGAAACAGCTTTCGGCAGGTTTCTTATATTTCAAGTGGTGTGCTAAGAAGGCACATGGTCTGGGTGGCTATGGGACCCACGTGAGCCTCTGCAGGCAAAGGAGCTAGAGAAGACCACGTGAGTCTCGGCAGGCAAAGGAGCTAGCGAAGACCCATGTGAGTCTCGGCAGGCAAAGGAGCTAGTGAAGACCTCTGGTCCAATTTCCATTCAGATTTCTCCAGTGAGCATCGTGATGTGGCACTGAGATGAAGCAGGCCTTGGGTCTGGAGCCAAGGCCCTGTCCTGAGACCTTAGAGGGTGAGATTTCCATCTAGCATAGCTGCTTTTGAACACAACAGCAGGTGGGTCCCATCACACGACCCTTTCACTTTCTTGAGACTCTTAGGAGCTGTTATAGGTGGAATTACTTAAATCCTACCCCCCCCCCAGAACTTCTTAGTAGGACTGTATTTGGAGTTGAGATCTAAGTTAGAATGAGGTCAGAAAGGTGGGTCCTATTCCAACGTGGCTGGCATCTTCACACAAAGAGCGAAATGATGAAGCTATCCTGTTTTCTAGCTGTCGCCAATCCAAGGAAAAAGGGAACTAGAGCTCAGGAGAAACCCACCTTGACAACACATTGGTCTTGAATTTTGAGAAGATATATTTCTGCAGTTCAAGCCCCACAGTTTGAGCAAAAGATAACAGGGCTCCGGGGAGCCTCTCCTACCCGTCTTCTCTCAACAGCCCACAGAGTTGCCATGAACAAAAGGGTGTCCTTCTTCCAGACACTAAGCTTATGTTTGTCAAGCATCCCCTTTGTTTCCAACCCAGCTTCTTCTGTACCTGTGCACTGCTTCAGCCTGGCACTTTAATACAGCCGAGAAAAACCGAAATCTTAGCTAGCTAGACTCTCTTCCATCCCCACTCTTCTTATGGCAGCTCCCAGGCTCCATCCACAAGTTCAGCAAACCAACATTAGCATCCACATGACTCAGCCGTGTCTTTTTAGGGCAAGCTCCTGTTTTCATCCTGTTGGGGTTTGAGTTCTCGATAGTTTGAAAACGTCATTGAAAATTATATTCCCTACAATGTCTCCGTTTCTCAGACTTTGCTGAGGTGTTAATTGGCTTTAAGGCATCTCTAGCTAGATGTCTTCCAGTAATAAAAAGTAATAGTAAAAATTGCCTCTGTGTCCCTTCCAAATTTTGCCCGCTCTCAACGTCCTCCCCCCCCCCCCCCCCCCCCCCATTTGTGTTTTTTATATTAAGAGTTTGCCTGCTTTCTGGCACTGTGAAAGGTGCCATTGTGAGTTATTTAAATATATATATATGAAATCTGGTTCTTGTATTTAAAGAATTTGGTATAACTGAAGACACATGTAAGGCTGACTTTAAAATATACACACAGAAAGACTTCACAGATGAGATTCCGCTTAGACTCAGCCATACGGGCCTCCCTGCTGCTCAGCTGCTCCAGCCCTGTGGCAACCCAGCCCTGACAGGATCTGCTGAGTCTTCCATTAGCAGTGGACCTTTCACTCTGCTCCAACTTCTGGTCATCAGACCCTACTTTCCCCTTCCCTACACACCCCTGCTTTAAGTAACTTACTCGGGGCAGACCACTGTAGGGTCAGCCTTATAGCCCTCACTCCCCAGCTTCAGCAGGAATCTTGTAAAAAGAAATTTCTGACCTGGTCTACTGAGTTTCTTTTCCTTCGCTTCCTCCTTTCCTTTCTTTCTTCCTTTTTCCTTCCTTCCTTCTTAAAAAGAGTCTTGCAGCATACCTCACGTAGCCTCAAACTCACAATCCTCCTGCCTCAGCTTCCCAAGTCATACTGCTATCAGGCTGTGTCACTGGAACTGGTTCTCCTTGGTTTCTGAGTCAAGGTCTGGTTGAAATTTAAGTATTCTAGGGTTCCAGAACAGCTCTAAGGTGTTTAAAAGAAAAACAAGCCAACAAAACCTGTTACTTGAGTGTAACCCCACATGAGGGTCTGTGAGTCTCTGTAGAGGATGTGAGTTATCCTTCTACTTGGGTAGACAAGAGGGAGGGCTCCTGTGGAGGAGTGCAGAGTCCAGGTTCAGGTCCTGATCTTCTCCTGTAGTAACTGCATAGCACACATGACTAGCACAGCCCTGTGAGTAGAGTGTTCTGGACCCTGCTAAGAGTTTGGAAGACATCCTGCTAGGCTGTCTCTCTGTCTCTCTCTTGTGTGCCTATTTTTGATCCCTGCTTGACCTCTCAACCATCATCTTCAGCTTCCTGATAGATGGACTTAGAAGTGTGCTCAGCATCTACTGTACAAGTTCTCTGGAACTTGTCTGACATTCTCATATGATCACACTTGATCTCTGGCTTCCATGCACATCACAAAGCCACATATGGCTGCACACACACACACACAACACACATCCCTAGTCCCTGTGATGTGCATGTCACTCTACAAAGGTAGGTACAGGAAATCATGCAGTAAGAAATTCATACTAATTATCTGGCATTCAGAGGGCTTGATACCTTTGACAACAATCAGGAAAGAGCCCTAACCATCTGACTTTCTGGAGCTTATGTTTGATCAAGCCGGGGATGTATAAATATGTATGACAGTGTGATTCTGTGAAAGCCATGCAAGGCAAAGGTTCCAGAGACTGCTAGAGAAATAGACAGAGAGGTAGGGAAAAGTACCATCTGAAACATGATCTGGACCACATGACGATGTAAGCCACACAGAGCGCCAGAGAGAGAATTCCAGGTCGAGGGAGGGCAACACAGGGCCCCTGCGAACGAGCATGCCTGGAGCACTCAAGAAAAAGTGGGACAGTCGTTGGCATAAGGTTGTGCCATAAGGAGCAGAGAAGTGGGGGATGCATAGGAGAGGTGGTAGAATGGAAAACAGACGGGAAAGACCAATTGCACCAGCCACCATGGGAGAGGAGGATGTTCACAAGCAGTGAGCTGTGACTTCCTGTCAGGCTTCAAAGCTGCTCTGGGCACTAGGTTTAGAATAGACTTAAGAGAACATAGACACGGACTGGAGGAGCAGGGAGTCTTAGAATTGTCTAGAGCCATAGTTCTCAACCTTCCTAGTACTGAGACCCTTTATTACAGTTCCTCATCCCCAACCATAAAATTATTCTGTTGCTACTTCATAGCTACAATTTCGCTACTGCCATGAATGGAAATGGAAATATCCAACATGTAGAATATCTGATATGTGATCCAAAGGAGGTCATGACCCATAATGAGAAACATTGGTCTTAGCGAAATTAGGGTGTTAGCTATAAAAATGGGGGGGATAGTTTGAGTTATATGAATGTTTTGATATTTATTCCTGCTATGTAAGACTTTGTGCTGGAACATAGCATGTGTGTAAAAGCTCTAACCCAGAACATGCACATAGCATGTGTGTAAAAGCTCTAACCCGGAACATGCACATAGCATGTGTGTAAAAGCTCTAACCCGGAACATGCACATAGCATATGTGTAAAAGCTCTAACCCGGAACATGCAC
>NW_022196897.1:8453345-8470022 GCF_008632895.1 Mastomys coucha
CACATAGCATATGTGCAAAAGCTCTAACCCGGAACATGCACATAGCATATGTGTAAAAGCTCTAACCCAGAACATGCATGCAGATGGAACTCTAGTGACTGACATTTGCTTACCACCGTCTCTGCTGGCAATGTCGAATATGTTGACTAGGAAAACTAGGTTTGCAACTCAGGTGTCCTATCTCCACTGTCTGTCTGTCTGTCTGTCTGTCTGTCTGTCTGTCTCTCTCTCTCTCTCTCTCTCTGTCCCTCTCTCTCCTCTCTGTCTCTGTCTCTGTATGCATGTATATAAATTTTATGTGCATTGGTGTTGTGTGCATGTCTATATGAGAGTGTTGGATCCCTGAAACCAGGAGTTACAGATAGTTATGGGGTGCCATGTGGCCATTGGGAATTGAACTCAGGACCTCTGGAAGAGCAGCTAGTGCTCTTAACTGCTGAGCCATCTCTCCAGCCCAGACTATCTCTTAATTTTATGCAATAATATTACTATGTGTCTATGTATGTGTAGGGGGCATATGTATGCCATGGTGTAGAAGGCAAATGTTTGATTTCTTCTTCCACCTCCTTGTGGATTCCAGGACTTGAACTCTGGTCGTCATGCTTATAGGGCAAGCACCTTTACATGCTGAAGCCATCCAGCTGGCATACACTCCACTTTTAGTGACTGTATGAAAACCACAAAAGAAGAGAAATAAATTCTAGCTTGGACAACTTAGAGAGTTTTAATGAAAAGTATCAGTATGCCTGGGTCTTTCAGGAATCTATAGAATCCGACAGTTTGAGAGGGAATAGGGTGTTTCTAGAGAATGGTAGCTATACTGAAAAGGTGCCTTAAATAATACGTGCATAACCACTTGCTGGTCTCGTGGATGCTCTGACGCTGAGCTGGAGCCACAGCAGGACATGTCTGTCTAGGAGTTACTCAGCCCTCTTCTCTATTACTCTCCCTTGTGGCTGCAGCTTGCTCCTCTACCTCTCCAACAGAGACTACAAAGTGTAAGCAGAGCAGACCGTGTAATAAACGTTAACAACTGCTAGTCCACGTTCCAGGATTTGCCTGGTGTGTGATTTTAGGCACTTCCTTCTATCTCTGAGCTTCTCCTATAAACACTTATGTCATGAAATAGTTATAAAGACCAATCGAGACTCCATTGTAATGGTCTTAATGTGGGGCAGGTATACAGTGAGCAGTTTGTCTATTAGTAGATGTTTACTTGATCACTGAAGTCATACAAAAGGACTCGGTGCCCATTGCAGTCTCTCTTCTGAGCTAGGACATTAGACCTCCATTGAGAAGATCAGAAGAGTGAGCCAGATCAGTTCGTGGTCAAGACTTCCTCATTTATAACCTACTCCTATTGCCTTCAGAGCTCAACAGGGTTCCTTCCTGCCTTTATAATCCCGGCTCTGCCATTGACTGTCACACTGGGTTTTATTTGCTAAGTTTTTAAAGCTGTTTTGTAATGATTCACATCATATGTTGACTGGTTTTTTTTTTTTTTTTTTTTTTTTTTTTTTTTTTTTTTTTTTTTTTTTTTTTTTTTTTTTTTTTTTTTTTTTTTTTTTTTAGTCTTAACTCTCATTGGCAACACAACTCTAATTTGTAGGCGATATTCTTTCTAGAAGTTTCTTTGTGTGAGCTGCTTGCTCCATCCATTGTATTTCATCTGTCACTGACTGTTAGAGTCCACCTCTAAACTCTAATGTCCACTCCATGTTCTGTTGGTTTCTGGACTCCCCCATCTTTTAAATTCATCATCTTGAAAAGTATGACCCAGATATTGCAGCAAGGTGAGAGTTCATGCTAAGTTGAATATAGATGTTGCTTCAGAAAATACAGGATTAGCTATCAGAGAAGGGTGATTTTAAGGTTTTTGTTATTGTTGTTGTTTGTAATGTAGTTATACAAATAGTACCTTTCATTATTACAAACATGTAGAAATACAAGATGAAATATAATAAGTAAAAGTTAAAACACATCAAGTTTGGAAGGAAGGAAAGAAAAATCCCCAGCTTCTAGAAGTCAAACGGAATGGCACGTGAGACCCGCCGTGGATATCATCAGAAACAAAGACTGGACCTCCTGGCCAGGACTCACATACTTACATAGCAATCAGAAAATTGAGATAAAGATGGACTACAGTAGCTGATCACCTAATAAAATGAGAAGGGAGTAATGGTGGGCTGTGCATGCACACAGCCCAGGGAGATGGCAAGGAAGTTGGCCTTGAACCAGGATGTTGGGACACAAAAAGAAAATTGTCTGAGAGGAATAAAAGCTCTAGATATGCTGTGCTCTGCATAACTTCATGCACTGACCCAGCTGGGGCAACTGAAAATGAAGACAGGATAGCCATTGTGGACAGGCTGGAACAGATGGGCTCTGCTCACTTTATGCAGGACTCCAACTATGCCCCAGAACCTCAGTGCATTTATGTTATACATCTGAATGGAGGAGGCAGGTTTATTGTATGCAGCCGAACAAGGGAGCAGCTCTAGCTGACTTCAATAGGAGGCCTCTGTTAGGGAGTAGTCTCCCACTGCAGTTATCCCAGAGAAGGAAACTGTGGTTGATAGTTTCTACATTGTTCACCATTTCACCTTCAGACCAGGGGAAGACCACTCATAGCTCCAAGCCTCACCACCACCCTCCCCAGCAGACCCCTGGGGAAGGCTTTGCCACTTCTGTATCTGAGGCACTGAGGTCCTGGATACAACTTTGCCCACTTCAATAATCCAAGTCACTTGGGACTTCATCTGCTCACCACATGGATAGGAGATATGCAGAGGATGAAACCTAAATTCACACTCTTCACATTGTGAGGATTCCTTGGCTTTAGGAGTCGATCTATGCTAGGTAATGCTGCAGGAACAACCTGTAAACCTCGGAGGCACTTACCATAACTAAGGTTGATTTTTTGCTTAAATTGCATGTGCAGGGCATATTGGTTGGAGTTCTTGGCTGTCATAGCCACTCAGAATACTGTGCTAATGACAGCTCCATCTCTGTACACCAGCGACATGAAGTTAAGGAATCATAATAAAACTTGCCTAGTCTTTAAACTTTCTGCAGGAGTGATATTTGTGCTTAACGAAGTCACAAGGTCACAAATAATTTCAAAGAAATAAAGCCCTGACATATTTCTGAACAATACTAGGGACAGCTATACTAGCCCTATAAATCAACATAAACATTATCATGATTAATTAACTGGAAAGAAAAATATATTCAAAAAGAATATAAATCTAAGGACATATTATAATCAGAGGAGAAAGAGAAAGAAAATGAAGGAACAATTCCAAAACACAATAAGATAAAATAATTAAGACATTTATGTTTAGTAGGAATTCCAAATGGGGCTGGAAAAACTTGCAAAAGAACAGTAGTGGAAGAGAATGCAGATGAGGATTCTTTTAGAAATAAAGATGGAAAAGGATACAAAGTCTAAAGCAAGATTAAAAAAATATCCACTATAGGTTCACTAAGGACAAACCACAGAACATCAGAGATGAGGAGTGAGAAATTGTAGGCACCCACAAAGAAAGAATATGAGGCCAAAAAGCCATGTATCAGTGCTGTCAAAATTCAGAGGAAACAGTCACTAACAGGTAGTGTTTGGTTTGTTTGTTTGTTTGTTATAAGATGTAAACAAGATTAGAATATTTACATTCACAAATTCATTGGAAGAGCTAATAAAATGTACTCCACTGGAAATGCTTAATGAAAAATTAGCAAGCCAAACACATAATGCTTAAAACCAGTAACACAGTAAAACCAGATGAAGTTAGGTATGGAAGACTGGTCCAGTATTAAATCAAATTATGTAATCCCCCATTTCAACAGGCAAACAAGGAAAATAGTGTGATTTTATGAATGTCACATAAAAATCCAATACCATTTTATGATATTAAAAAAAATAGCTTTAGCATATATGTGTTCAGGGCCTTGGTTTGATCTCTAGTACTGAAAATATGCAATTGAGCAAACAAACATTAGCAATGAAAAGCTCCCAGCACAGTAGAATAGAGGTGAGCCCCAGAAAGAGCTTATGTAAGACCCTGCAGCCGGGCTGGCGAGATGGCTCAGCGGGTAAGAGCACTGACTGCTCTTCCAAAGGTCCCGAGTTCGAATCCCAGCAACCACATGGTGGCTCACAACCATCTGTGATGAGATCTGACACCCTCTTCTGGTGCATCCAAAGATAGCTACAGTGTATTACGCTGGAGCAAGCAGGGCCTGAGTGAACAGGGCTGAATAGCAGGGGCTGGAGCAAGCAGAGGTCCTGAGTTCAATTCCCAGCAGCCACATGATGGCTCACGGCCATCTGTACAGCTACAGCATACTCATACACATAAAATGAATAAATAAATCTTAAAAAAAAAGACCCTGCAGCCAATGGTTACAATGCTGTTTCTGTGAGAGGTACCCATGGAGAGTGTTCTGCCATGCTCTTGTTACTCAGTGTAATTTTGGACATGCTAGCTAGAGCAATGGACAGAATAAAGCAATTAAGGCATGTGTCCTGGGAAAAAAGAAATAAAACTGTCTCTGGTTTTAGAAAACATTGTGTGCCAGAAAATCCCCAAGAATGTAAAATAGCCAGAGCCAAACCACCCCCTAACCCCAGAGAAGTTTCAGTGAAGTTCATCGGGGTCCTTGGACAGAAGAGCAGAGCCAAAATCAATTGCACCACTGTACTGACAGCAGACAAACCAGAAGCCAAATGAAAACCACTGCTGTTGATAACCTCTCCAAGGAAGACACGCGTAAGGACAAATGCTTTAAAGGCGCTCAGGATCTGTTAGCTCAAAACGATGCTAGTGAAAGAAATCAAACCTGATAATTGACAAAACATATTTTATTCATGACTGGAAGACTCAACAAAATAAAGCTGTCAGTTCTTCTTGAACATCAACTTTACAGGCTTAAAAGAGTTCCTATTAAAACCACAGCCAGGTTCTCTGTAAATATAAACAAGCCTGAGACTGTTGTCAGAAAGAATGAAACGAAAAGAGTCATCCTATGTGATTGTAAAGCTTTCTGCAGCGCTGCAGTGATCAGGCCTACGTAATGGTATTTTTGCAGAGCAGATAGATGCAGGTGTCAGTGAAACAAAGCAGAGAGCCTGGTAACACAAGCACACACACACACACACACACACACACATCCACACACACACACACACACAGGGCAGGGAGAAGTTCATCTAATTTTTGACAAAACTGCTTTGTTCAAGCATTTTCTCATAGCAATGGCATGAAATGGCAACCATTGCAGAGATGAAGGACAGGAAAGCCAAGGATTCTGCGTGTGCCCAGGGAAAATGACATATGAAGAATGATATGGTGGGCAGATTGTCAAGATTCTGGGGAAAAGATAAAATTCTGAGGAGATGGGGTGGGATTGGGTGTGTTGAACCATCCATGGATCTGGACGATGCTGGTTTTCGGGAGATGTACACATTCAGGGCTGGGAGGAGGGATGGCGGAGGAGCCATGAAATAATGAAAGCTGAATTCTTCACTTAGAAGACTGCTTTCTGGAGGAAGGAGTCACATGAATAAAGGCATGGTGAGAGGATAAGATGGTCAAGACATTTCTGGAAAATTGAAAGGCGTATAGCTTTGAGCAAATCCTGTACTGAAGTTAAGGGCAAGGCAAAATAAAAATAGCTAGGAACGCTGAAACGTCATCTAGAGGAGTTAACAACAAACCTTCCCCACCTGGCATATGTTGAGGGAATTATAAAAAAGAATCCAACCTGCAAACTCGCTCTCCCACCACACCACATCTTTGAGCCAGTGCTGTTTGTCCCCAGTACTAAGCTCCAGCGGGTTTTTGTTATTTTCTCCCAGCAAGCTACATCTAGCTCACATGCAACTCTTCACACACTCCCACAATCATTCATCTAAATAGCGCCTATTACCCAGTAAATAAAGCATGACACCCAAGGCCTTAATATCCAATCAGATTTATATAATAATAAAATCACAATTAACATGGTGCCAATACAATAATTTTAGAACCAAATAATAGAGACGATATTCTAACCCAATTCATCTACTTTGTAAGAACCTGCTTGGTTGTGTAACCTTGTGGGGTCAGGCTCGTCCCCAGCATCTGTCTCCATGATGACCTCTCCTGCTCTTGACCCTTTTCCTCCTCCAACTCTAGCTCCACCTCTCTATTCCTGTCCAATCACAGGCCTGTCACTGTCCTAATGTGATTGGACAGAGAAAATGCTGTATCAGGCATAGCTGTGCAAATCTTTAATCCCAGTACTCTGGAGGCAGAGGCAGGTGAATCTCTTAAGTGTAAGGTCAGCTTGGCCCTGTGAAGGTTCTGTGCCCCAGTGTAGGGGAATGCCAGGGCCAGAAAGTGAGAGAGGGCAGGGTGGCAGGCATGGGGAGGGGGGAGGCAACAGGGGTTTGTTTTTGTTTGTTTTTTTGTTTTTTGGAGGGGAAACTGGGAATGGAGAAATTCGCATGTAAATAAAGAAAATATCTAAAAATAAAAAAAAAAAACGCAAACAAACAAACAAACAAAAAAAAGTGTGAGGTCAGCCTTATCTACATACTGAAGTCCAGACTTTTTAGTGCAACATGGTAAGATTCTATCATTAGGAAAAAATGTAAAAAAAAATCCTTGTATTTATTTGAACAACATTGACATTGAACAAATGTTAGTATGATAAAAGAATAGAAGATCACTAAAATCAACCAACATCACTTCCCAGTGGTGCCGTTTCCTAGGTATTGGTTCTGGTGTGGAAGCCTGCTGCCATCACTGTTACTTTATAATTCTTCCAGGACACAGTCTTATCCTCTTCTCATTTATAAGTAGCGGAGGCAAAAGGGGGTGAGTTATGTACACTCAGAGACAAACATGATAAAGCAGGATGTGAGGTCAGGGCCGTCTGAGTTCCACGGTCATGGTCTTTAATCCTCACGGCAGAGTAGAGCCTCCTGGGTCTGTTGGTAAGTGGAGTGATCTCATCATTTACAGATGCAGTGGGAATCTTGCACAGGTATAACCAGCAACATCCACATCTTCCCTTTGCATTTAATGGACTTCACTGGCTGCAATGGTATAAGCACAGCGCCCCAAAGCAAAGCTCGTATACATGTTTTTGTTAGGTTATGTGCTAGATGTCATGAGGTTGTGTGTCTCAGGCACCCAGTCTTCAGCTTTCTGTATTACCTGGGAAAGTTGTAGACATCCACACACAATTTTAGTGTGTGCTGAATGAAGCTACGAACATGAAATCACATTTTAAAAAAAAATCTTATTCTATGTTTAGTGGGAAATGAGGGTGTGTGATTTTTTTTGAAGATCAGAGAAAACCACCAACTTATTGATTTCCCATTTGTAATTCTTGTTTCTGTTTCCTCTGATATTAAGATGATCCTGGAGCCTGAATATGCCAAGGTACATGCTTAGCTTCCTCACATATATTTTAGCCTGGATTAAATAGCCAGCACTGGAAAGAGACAGTTCATTGTTTTTACCAGCAACGTTGTCCAACTAAACCTTCTATTTCCACACTCTCACTCACAAAAGATTGCCAGCCTCATCCATTGTGCCTAAGATGACTCTGGAGCATGCACTAGAAAAGTATATTTAAGATGTGTTGCATTTAGAAGCTGGAGTTCTGAATTAAGTGTTTTGTTGAATGGCCTCCCATTTCTGGATGTATCCAGATGTCAACACTGTCAGGAAGCACTGAAGTGAGTCCCAGATAGCATTAAACACAGAGAAGCTGTGCACTTAGAACAACGGAGTGCTGCCAGGCCTCTGCGGGCAGCCTGGAAAGGGAACTCGCCCAGCTCTTACACAACAGTTTCATCTGCTCAAACAACAAAAGCACCTGTTGCTGGGCAGGCTCATAGCCTACTATAAAAACATTGAGAACGTTCTGATCCTGCCTTTGACATTCAGGGTAGAAATTACTCAAAGAGCCCGGGAACTCTCATCCTTGCTAATCTTCAGTTTCCTGATCCATGAAATCCTGACATAGGAAAGTCTGAGAGGAATTTTGGCATGATAGAAATGACAATGAGTCACAGGGTCTCCCAGCAATATTTTATTGCTACTGATGATGTTTCTACATCAGTAGCCTGCTTATCATTTTGTGTCATGATAAAATGACAGTAAATGTTCTTTGGTCATAATAAACCCGAAGAAATGTATTGGCAAGAAAAGAGTCACCAAACCTGAGACAGGTGCCTTCATATTCTGAGATACTCTTGTCAGCCCAACAGGCTCCTGTGTTTGAACACTCAAGCTGGTAGTACTCTGGGGGAATTTAGAGAACCTTTGGGACTTCCAGCCAAGGGATGGCACCACTCACAAGGGGCCTTACCCCCTTGATCACTAATTGAGAAAATGCCCCACAGCTGGATCTCATGGAGGCACTTCCCCAACTGCAGCTCCCTTCTCTGTGATAACTCTAGCCTGTGTCAAGTTGACACACAAAACCAGCCAGTACACATGGTCTCTACCAGATTGGCCTGCAAATGTCTGTGGACATTAACCTCATTGCTAATTGATGTAAGTAAGCCCAGCTCATCATGGGCAGTACCATCCCTGGGCAGGTTGTCCTTGGCTTTATAAGAGAACGAACATGTAAGCAATGTTCTTCCACAGTTTCTGCTTCAGCTCTTACCATGCCTTCCCCCATTGATGGATTGTGACCTAGAACTGAAAGCCAAATAAACCCTCTCCTCCCTGGTTGCCATTGGTCATGTGTTGATTACAGCCACAGAAAGCACAGTAGAACACTGAGATGTGTAGATTACAGCCACAGAAAGCACAGTAGAACACTGAGATGTGTAGATTACAGCTACAGAAAGCACAGCAGAACACTGAGATGTGTTGATTACAGCCGTTGGTCATGTGTAGATTACAGCCACAGAAAGCACAGTAGAACACTGAGATGTGTTGATTACAGCCATTGGTCATGTGTTGATTACAGCCGTTGGTCATGTGTAGATTACAGCCGTTGGTCATGTGTTGATTACAGCCGTTGGTCATGTGTAGATTACAGCCGTTGGTCATGTGTAGATTACAGCCACAGAAAGCACAGCAGAACACTGAGATGTGTAGATTACAGCCACAGAAAGCACAGTAGAACACTGATTGATTACAGCCGTTGGTCATGTGTAGATTACAGCCACAGAAAGCACAGTAGAACACTGAGGCTGAGCCTATCAGCCAGTTAACTACATTATCCAAGTGAAGACATGAAAATGAGCCATTGAAAACCAGTGAATTGTGTTCCTAACAAAAGATAGCAAAGACGTTTCTACAAGTTATACCTTCTACCTTTCTCCTTTGGCCTGCCCCACCCCTGCTTCTCTCCCGTCCTCAGCCCTCCAGTTTTTCTTTTTTCTTTCTTTTTTTTTCTTATTTTTGCTCAAAAATTTTTGCATGCAATATATTTTGGTCATTCCCCTCCCCACCCCCTCAGTTTTATGAGACCATGTTTCATCTATAGCCTAGACTGGCCTTAAAGCCAGGGGGTAGCATCATATTGCTACTGTATCATCTACCACTGTATTGCTGCCCAGCTGCTATCTAGCTATTCTTGCCTTGGTTCCTCATCTATAAAGCAATGTGTAGGTAGAACTTATTTCATGGTGCTGTTGTGAGGATTAAATTAGTTAACTTTTACACTGCAGTGTAGTTTCCAAACTACAATAACTGTTGCAAGAATGGAGTGGTGTCGTTGTTGAGCCTCACACAGAGCTATAGTGGTTGAGATTAAACCGCACCCAGAACCTGAACAGTTTGCCTTTTCTCCATTCACCTTGCTAGAACTACTTAGTAATCTGCTAGCTCATGGCCTTGCTGCTTCTCTTGGTAACAGCAGTCCTCAGAAAGAGGCCATGGTGCTTATTCAAACTCCCAGGTCACTTCACACCAATTGTCTATTTAAAACCTGTCGGGGTCATCACCAGAGCATCACAGGGAAGTGAGAGCACAAGCCCATACTCTAGGTGGCTTTGGCACCTGACTACACTGTCTCACCCTTCAGCGGAAGCCCTGATCTACGTTCTCTACACAGCCCAGCTGATTGCTAGCAATCTCAGGGCCTGTGAGCTTTGCTTCCTTGGCCTTAGATAGTCTTGGGACACTTGAAGAACAATGTTTCCTTCGTCTGATCTTCATTCATGTCATTTTACCTGAAGAGGGTCTCTGGGAAATCCCCTTTCTGTTAAACTCATCTGTAACCTGCCTGATGTCCAGACAGAATACTGGTGACTGCTGGACATAGCCTTTCAACGTTTGTTATTAATACGCTGCCCATCTCTCTGACTAGGAAGATGAGTCCACAAACCTATTTTATTCATTGCTGTTTTACAAGATGGGATGCTCACTCAACAAACTGTGTTATATAAATTGAGTTCGAGTAGATAGTAGAATGGTTTCTATTGGATTTCTTATACCCTGTCTTAATTAACCTGAGGAAATAAGAGTCACAGGAGATTTATTTTCTTGTCCCTATAATCCCCAAGAGGCCAATTTTCACACCTACCCAGCCCAATCGATTTTGCTTTTATACCTGTATTGTGTGTTACTGGTCTGTTTGATTAGTGAAGCTCAGTATGATACCTGACTTTATGTATTCTGATAGAGTGATTGATTGATTGATGATTGATTAACTCTAGGCTTTTCTTCCTGACCACTTTGCTCCCAGAAATAACGACTCTGAGACTAATTATTTAATTAATAAATGCTTAGGCCAGTAGCCTTGGCTCTGTTCCCCAACTAACTCATATCTCAATAATCCCGAGTGTCTAAGTGTGCCACATGGCTGGCTACCTTTTTCTCATGTGTTTCTTGAGGTGTTTCATGAAGTATCTCCTCATAGCTCCTTGGCAAATCCCTGACTCACCTAACTCCCAGAATTCTCTCTCTCCCTAATGGATGTCCCACCTTCTAATCCTGCCTTAGCTCATTGTCCATATTCTTTTTTATCGACAGGTGATGCCAATAAGAGATTCTCTCTATAACTGATTGAATGATTTTTAAATAGCGCTCACTATGTAGCCCAGGCTTGCTGGAACTCACTAAGTGGAGCATGCTTGCCTCAGACTTACAGTTACCCTCCTTTTGAGGGTGTGTATGTCACCATGCTTGATTTATATAATGTACCCTGTTAAAAAAAACTTTTCTTTTTATGTTTATGGGTATTTGTGTGTATGTCTGTGCACTTTGTGTATACAGCTCCTGTGGAGGCCCAAAGGTGCTAGGCTCCCTGGAACCAGAGGTATGTAGTTGTGAGCTGCCATGTGGGTGCTGGGAACTGAGCCTGGGTCCTCTGGAAGAGCAGCCAGTGCTGTACACTGCTGAGCCACCTCTCCGGCATGAAAACAGGCAATAATACAGATTTTAAAACCCCAGATTAGAATGTGTCTTGTATGATTCTACTTATATAAACCTAGGAAATGAGATCTAATCCACAGTGACAGCCAGCAGACTCATGTTTGTTTGTTTTTTACATTTAACACACAATACAGGTATAAAAGCAAAATGGATTGGGCTGGGTAGGTGTGAAAATTGGGGGGGGGTGACAAGAAGTATTGGGAAAGACCTGAGGGAAATTTGAGAAAAGTGCTGATGTTTTTGTATTTTGGTGATAGTTTCATGGATTTATGAATAGATTAGATCTCCCCAAATTGAAGCTAGATGTTATAGCACACACCTGTAGTCCCAACACTAAGGAAGCTAAGGCAGGAGGATTTGGGGTTCAAATCCAAACTAGGCTACATATTGAGACCCTCTCCAGAAGCAACAAAATAAACTTGTCAAATTGTACTCCTTAAGTATATACCATTTGTTATATATAATTATTTTGTTCAATAAAGCTGTTTTGAGTGGGGAAAAATGACAACTTGATAGTCACACTATTTCTGGTGTGACTTCCATTCCTTGAATTACCTACTCAGTGATTAATGGTGCTTGAATTTTGAACATTAATGACTTCCCATTGGCGATAACGTTTATTTAGGTATCTTCAGTGTGGAAGGGAAAACTGCGTTTGCAGTGGGCGAGGGTAGGTGCTCATCTGCTTTCTAAATTTGGTTCCTTGAGTTCAGAACCAAGTAGACAGAAGTAATTGGTGATGTCTCTGGGACAACAGTAAGATGGCTGCTGCACAGAGCATCCAGATGTGCACCTGGAGAGGATTAAATGTCATCACCAAGGTTGTTGAGAGAAGTGCGGGCGCTCAGGCACAGGTGTCGGACTCAGGACAGCCTGCCTTCTGGCTCTTAGCACTATTCTTTCTCTCTTTTTTCCTTTTTGAGCTTTAAAAGCTTTCTTTCTTTCTTTTTTTTTTTTTTTTAAGATTTATCTATTTTTATATGTAAGTAAACTGTAGCTGTCTTCAAACACACCAGAAGAGGGCATCAGATCTCATCAGGGATGGTTGTGAGCCACCATGTGGTTGCTGGGATTTGAACTCAGGTCCTTCAGAAGAGCAGTCAGTGCTCTTAACCACTGAGCCATCTCACCAGCCCTCCTTTTTTTTTTTTTTATTAGATATTTTCTTTATTTACATTTCAAATGATATCGCCTTTCCCGGTTTCCCCTTTGGAAAAAAAACCCTGTTCCCTCGTCCCCGCCCCTGCTCACCAACCCACCCTCTCGTGCTACCTGGCCCTGGCATTCCCCTACACTGGGGCATAGAACCTCCACAGGGCCAAGGGCCTCTCCTCCCATTGATGTCTGATTAGGCCATCCTCTGCTAGATATTCAGCTGGATCCCTGAGTCCCACCATGAGTACTCTTTGGTTGGTGGTTTAGTCCCTGGGAGCTCTGAGGGTACGAGTTAGTTCATATTGTTGTTCGTCCTAAGGGGCTGACTTTCTTTCTCTTTTTATCCTGTGCTTGAGATCAAACCCTGGGCCTCCTGTGCACTAGTAGGAACTGGACCACAAAGCCGCCACATACCCAGCCCTCCTCCTCCCATTCTTTCCTGGCAAATTATAACTTTTCCTCCCCAGCAGTTTCTAAAATATCTGTTTCTCACAGATTTCTGTACATAGCTTCTTTTTCTCTCATGTGAGGGAGGCCTTCTAGATGTTTCTTGGCACATAGGACTCATTGTTGTCCTCTCCCCCTATTGTCCTTGGAAAAGAGGCACCAGCTACTCAAGGCCAGATCAACAGAAATGAGCAGTAAAAAAGTCTTATAGTAAACTGCACATGTCAGAATAAGACTGGGGTCTCAGCTCTTTAAGAGGCCTCACTTTACTCAAAGCATGTGTCTCTTATAAATCGATTGTTTTACCATTAAGTAGCAACCTTAAAAAATTTTTTTGCTATGTGCAACTGAACACCTGCTGAATGTTCATCTTCACAAAGGCATTCAGATGATCAGTGAGATTCTCCAGTGGGCCAAGCGAAACAGGTGTACCCACAATGAAAACACAGCACTTCTGAGATTCTTGAGGTCAGTGCTTAAGTTTTATTTTTGAGATTATAATGTAAATACATCACTGCTCACTCCCCTTCCATCCCTCCAAACTCTCTCGTATACCCTTCCTTTTTAGTTAAGTAGCTCGTCACATACTCAGTGCATCAATCCATCCTCTTCCCAGGTCCTGTGGCCTGTTCATTTATCACTGGGATCTAAGAATACATTTTGATGCTAATACCTATTAAAGGGATACCTTGGGTGCACTCTTTATGATATTAATATTACTCCTAGCTTATTTATTATAAGTTATATGTATAGTGCATATTTTTGTATGCATTTATATATTTGTATATATTTACAAACCTGTACCACTTTGTGCACACATATATACATACATACATTCATAGTTGTTCCTCCATATCTGTAGGCTCTACATCTATGGTTTCACCCAAGCACAGGTCAAAAATATTTAGGGAAAAAAATGCAGTTTGTATTGTGAATGAAAAAAGGAAATAAAAAAGAGGTCATGAGTGCTCTGAGGTGTGGGGGAGGAGAAGGTTTACTGTAGATAAGAGAGGAAGAAGACCCAAAGGCACCTGAAGGGTCCAGACAGACCTGAGACTGAGCTGCTCCATGTGAGGGAGGCTTAGGGAAAAGGAGAGAGGGAAACCAGGAGCAGTGGCCGGGGGACGAGAGGCCAAAGGGGTGAAAGAGGGCATGTAACCCAACCCAAACAGCTGGGCTGACCAGGGAAGAATAGCTGGAGAAGGACTCTAACAGAAAGGCACTGAAGGCCTTTCTGGCCAGGAGAAACTTGTGGCCAGAGTCTGCTTTGATATGTTAATAGGGTTCTCAGCTGTTTGTCCCAGGTTTGAGACCCAACCTATTGAACAAATGCTACAGACTTTTCTTGTCACTAGTCCCTGAGCAATATAAGGAAGGGTTTATGTAGTAGTTACATTGTCTTAAGTATCACAAGGAGTCTCAAGATATTTTAAAGTGTACTGGATGGTGTTCAGGTTATTGGAAACTACTCTAGCATTTCACAGAAGAGACTGGAGTACCCATCAACTTCATTATCTGTAAGATTCCTGGGACTGATCCCCCGCTTCCCGTGTGTGTGTGTGTGTGTGTGTGTGTGTGTGTGTGTGTTTCTTTAACTGGAGCACCTAATCCCTCTATATTTGTAAACATTCCTAAGTGATGCAAGGTAAGCCTATTCTAGCAGACAGAAAACTGTATGAAAGTAAATCTCCTGTGTGATTTTTTTTCATTATTATCCTTGCTTATATATAAATGATCACTAGCATGTGTCTTTGAATCTAGCTGTGGACACTGAAACTTTTAGTTTTTGGTTTCTTCTTCCAACTTTGAAGACTATTTAGATACTATCAGCAGCAAGTTAGTAAAGGAAATGGATACTTGGTTGAGGCCAAGCTTACCACAAAGTTCCCCCGCAGTATCATTCTTTATAAAACAAGAGCAGGCACCACCAAGGAGACATTAGTCATGTCTGCATAGGGAAATCCGTAGCTGCATGACCAAACATTGTCTGAGTCTGTACAACTCAGAAACAAAGACCCTGTGCAATTGTTCTGGTTACTATAACTTTGCAGCTTGATGGACCCAATGCCACAAAAAAAGTCTGCTAGAAATGCAAGTAACCAAAAAATATCTTGTTTGTTGCTGATGCAATTCAGTCCTATGTCCTCTGATTTGTTTGTCAGTCTTCAAGAATCATTTGTGACTGTTTGTGTCTAAGTTAGCCAAGGTTGTAGCTTTGGTTCCATGTGACTCACAAAACATGGCTTCTGGCCCTGATTTCATGGCTTCTCCGTTCTGGTTCTGTATGTGATCTGACCTTGTTCTTTGGTGCCAAGCACCAGTGCTATGACTGAGGCCCCTCTAGCCTGTATATTTCCCCTGAGATTGAGATTAGTATTTGAAGTCATTTACTTGACTTTCAAACAGATCCGAAATGACTGTGACTCCCTCTGCCACCATCTGTGCCCTTCAGTAGGACTCTTCCTTAAGTCAGGCAGTTGGCTTTATCCTCTGCCAGTTGCTCGTGTTGAACCTTCGCCATTATTCTTGAAAAATGGGACAAATTCTTTTGGTCTCATTTTGTCTGGACAAAGTATACTTTCAAGATATAGTTAATCAGAATCTATCAGCATCTTGTTTGTTTGGTTTATTTGGTATTTCCGTTTTTGTTTTGTTTTGTTTTTTGTTATTTTTGTTGTTTGAAGCTTTTTGAGAGTGTGTCTTACTGTAGCTCCAGCTGTCCTGGAACTCATTTTGAAGACGAGGCTGACCTCTAAATCACAAAGATCCACCTGCCCCCTCCCTCCCAAGAGCTGGGATCAAAAGCCCAGCTTGATTGACATCTTTATTGAACACCTATAGACTCTCCTTGTTGTCAGTATTCCCTAAACAATATAGTAATGCAACTGCTTCTGTAGCATTAATATTGTACTATGTATTAAAAGTAATCTAGCGATGACTTAAAGTATCCAGGAAGGTATGCATATTTTGTATAAGGGATTTGATTGTCTCTATATTTTGGCATCCAGTGGGGGATCCTGCACTGATTCTCTTGATACTTAAGACCACTGGGTAGCCAGGAGTCTGAGCACTTCTCACCAACTCTGACCCTCCTAACTGGTCTCATCCACTAACCTCTCTATAGATTTTTGCCCTAGCTTCCTTTGGTTTCTTAGTATTAGTCCTCACCCCACTCCCACCCTACCTCCTGCCAAAAAGCCAGCATTTATCAATGCAGTTCTGTAAGCAGGCCATCTTGCCTTACATCCCAGGCTCTGTCTGGTCCTACCACTTGTAGCTTTCCTAGTTTCACCTGAGTCTCCTCCCCAGGTCTCTTCTGCCTCCATGTCCCCTTCTGTCTCTGCTGTTCCTAGTACTCATCGGGCAAGCTTCTACTTTATGTTCCTTTTGCCTGAATTGTTATCCCTCCTGATATCTGCTAGTAAGTCGGCTTCTACACTTTTTCCAAATGTTTCTTTTTTTTTTATTTAAAAAAAAACCCTTTTATTGCATTATGATGAGAAAAGTTACATGATTTCAATTTATCTGCATTTGTTAACATTTAAAAACATATTTTAATTAAATAGAATTGAATCACATTCTTGTTTCCCTTTTGTACAACTGCTCTTCCCAGAGACCCCCCCTTCAATACCTACAATATCTTTTTGTCATATTTCTTAAAATTTATAAAATATTATAACAATAA
>NW_022196897.1:8472453-8483684 GCF_008632895.1 Mastomys coucha
TCCTGCTGGACCCAATTACTCCCAGTGTTCCTGGGTGTGTCAGAGTGCCTGGGAGTGGAGATTCCTCTGGGTGTTGTGGGACTGGCTGCTGAGCTTGCACCCAAGGTCTGCTCTAGACCCCAGCCCAGGCAGACCAGAAGGAACCAGAGTCACTGGGCTGGTGGAGTTCCTGTGTGCCTAGTTCTGCTGGTCCCAGTTACTCCCAGTGTTGGGACAGATGTTTGTTCCTGCTTACCTATGATCCTGGGAGTGTCAGAGCACCTGGGAGCGGAGCTTCCTCTGGGTGTTGTGGGTCCAAATGTTTCTATCTCTGCAAGACATCAATTTCCTGAGTAAAACCGCACCCCCCCCCAGCCTGCCTCTCTCTCCTCCTACCCACCCATTATATTTTCCCCTATTATTTGACACATTTCACACTTATTTCTTTATGAGTTTATCTCTTGTGTGGCAATCCACATTAACAGCTCTGAGCTGTGTAGTCACTCAGTCTATAATCCATCCATGAGCACACACACTTGGGGGTAATGGTAGCCTTGCCACTGTGTAGATCTGCCACAGCTCCAAGTTCATCCACTGTTCTCTATTGCTAAAGAATTTATTTGACGATGACTAAACTCATAGTTCAGCCAGCTTCACTTTGGTTGTTTTCAGTCATGGACTGAAATGGAGTTGAGTTACCCTGTTCTGTGGAACATGGACATGGGTTATTATTCTCCTGTGTGTTCTGTTATTATGTAAGCAGAGAGTTTCTACAAGAGCAGAATGGCTATTGTAGACGATAAGGCTGGGACAGGAATAAAGCCTGAAAGAGGTAATCCTGTCTGTCCTGTTTGCTGGAGCACAGGATAAAGAGTGAATGCATATTATGGTCAGGGCAGCACAATACAGTAACTTCACCTGATACGTTCCTTAGGTAACAAAGCAGCTAGAGGTACCTGCAGGCCTTATCGATTTTTTTTTCTAGAGCTTTTATTAAAGAGTGTGAACAAAGGTTATTTAGCAGGGACACGTATTGCCAAACTTAGTGATTTATGGTAAATCTGGAAGGAAAGGTTATGTTTTCCAGGGAGTGATAGGAAAGGCTTGGGGATAGAAATCCTAGCAGCTTGGTTTGTGTCTCAGGTCTCCCCTGCCTACTGCCTGCAGAGCTGCCCCAGTGGGGCGCACATGATTCAGCTGCCTGCAGACACTCATCCTTTATTGTGATCCTGTGCTTGACATCAGAAGAAGCTTCTCTTAAAAGGCATTGTGAGACCTCAAAGGGAGATGGGGAGGAGAAATAGTCATGTGTGAGTCTCTTATATACCTCTTTACAAAGTAACAAGGGAAGAGTAAAATGTTACATATTATGCACACACACACATATATGTATGTATGTATATGTATGTATGATAAAAATCCTTTGGTGGCAAGATGGGGAGGAGGGTCTTGTGAAATCACATTGGAAGTGAGATTTGTCAAGCTCAGTCATAAAGGTTTATGTCACAAGAACAAGCTCCATTGGGTAACCTTTCCTTAGAGTCCCCTTGTACTAGAAGCTAGTCAGTTGGGAGAGACAGTGTCTTTCTTATCCTCCTTCACCTGGACCACACTAGCAGCAACTCCTTCTCTTCTCCCATGCTCTTAAGCAAGACATGGCATACAGACATTTGCCTTTCAAAATGTAGGTAGATTCACCTTCCAATCTCCTGTCCCCTCCCCACTGGGATATCCCATATCAGCTAAGAGCACTCCATCAACCTTTGTTCTTCCTTCTCCATTGTGCTACCCCATTCTCACACATCCACAAACAGGATCTCGGGTACCCATCCCAGGGCTCTGCAAACCCACAGCTAAGCGGCAGCACTCCTGAAAATACTTGGTTTCTCTGGCCAGGACAAAGAGGACATTCCAGTTTTCCTGCTGGGCCAGGGTATGGAGAAGGACAGGGACAGAGGCTTAGATGAGGCTGCCAGCAGATCTCCCTCTGGTGACTTGAGGACACAATAGGAGCCATGCTATGAGCAGCAGGCAGAACCCAGGGTTGAGGAGTGTATGGAGAGCCAGGAACAGAATGAACTGCCCTGGGGGCCAGAGCCCTTTCCTTGCCCACTTCATGATGGAATCTGGCTCCATCTACCTGGGTCTGTCTGGGAGTGCCCAAAGACAGCTGTGAACTTTTATAATAGCCCTAAAAAGGATGAAGGAAAACACAGAGGAGTTAGTAAGTAAGCAAATGACAGAATGATTACTGGAGAAGAGTCATGGGAAAAATAGATATAAAATAGTAAAAAAAAAAAAAAAAAACAAAAAAGTCTGTGATATAAAAAGTGGTGCCCTATTTGCAGTTCACGGAGGTTCACCTTTGCTTCTAGCACATAGCCCAAACTTAATCAGACTGGTCAGGAAGATGCTATGGTACCCACCACCCTCAAGAACAGTTAAGGAATGCCCTGCTGGTGGTATAAATCCACAGCTATGTGTTGGTCGAAAGGTAAGACCTTGCTGTGCTTAGCTCTGGCTAAAAATGTATGAGCACCTAAGTCCTTAACACACCAATCTGCCCTGGGCAGGATATAGGGATTTGCATACCTTTTGCCAACACAGTTTTAAAGGTTTAAATCTGGCTAACACACTATAAGACAAAACATATTACTTCCTCATGCTTCTAGAAGTATAACCTTCATAATGTCCAGGTATGAGCATAAGGCCAAGTTTGATTTTCAAGTTTTCTGAACTGCTGGTTTTGTGCTAGCTCATCTGATTAAGAAGACTGACCCCTGACATCTCAGCTTGGAGCAACGCTACCAATATTACCTGTCCCCCTCAAGTTCTGCCTTCAGCCTCTTTCTACTGTGCATGGTAGTTGGCAAGATTCTTCTCAGGAACAGGCATGGCACATCCCTCCTCAGTACCAAGAGTTTCTTTGCTCATCTAGCTTGGGGGCCTGGATCCCCTTCCAGACATCTCTGCCACACAGTATGACCCTTACTATTCCATCAGGATTGGCACACATAGCCCCACCCTTCTCTTGGGTCAAGTCACAAAGCATTAAGAAGCTGATCTTTCCTAAGAGTGTGGGCATTGGATGTGTTATGTCTTTTCCCAACCCGTGGACAATATGGCAACTCTGTATGGGTTTATTGGCTGTTGTTTTGTTTTTATGGTTGTTGTTTGTCTCCTTTAAGAGCTTCAAAATGGGCACAGGAATTCCACCAGCCCAGTGGCACTGGTTGCTTCGGGTCTGTCTAGGCCGGTGCCCTAAGCAGATCTTGGGTACAAGCTCTGCAACCAGTCCCACAACACCCAGAGGAAGCTCCACTCCCAGGCGCTCTAACCTCCCAGGTGCTCTAACATGCCCAAGATCATAGGATCAGAGGTAAGGAGGACACATATGTCCCAACACCAGGAGCAACTGGGAAAAGTGGGACCTAGGCACACAGGAACTCTGCCAGCCCAGTGGCATGAGTTCCTTCCAGTCTGTCTGAGCCAGTGCTCTGAGCAGACCTTGGGTGCAAACTACGCAGCAAGTCCCATTATACCCAGAGGAAGCTGTACTCCCAGGCATTCAAACAGGCCCAGGATCACAGGATCCCAGAATCACAGGATCACAGAAATAACTTGATTCTGAGGAGTTTTGACACAACCAGGATCACAGGAAGGCCTCAGTCAGATTTAGCCAGGACAGGTAGCACTAGAGATAACCAGATGGTGAGAAGCAAGAGTAAGAAAATAAGCAACAGAAACCAAAGTTACTTGGCATCATCAGAACCCAATTCTCCCACCATAGCAAGTCCTGGACACACCATCACACTGGAAAAGCAAGATTCAGTTCTAAAATCACTTCTCATAATGATGATAGAGGACTTTAAGAAGGATATAAATAACTCCCTTAAAGAAATACAGGAGAACACAGGTAAACAACTAGAAGCCCTTAAAAAGGAAAATCAAACAGGTGAAGGAAATCCAGCCCTACAAAGGATAATAGATGAAAAATATCAATATAAGGAGCAAAACTATATCATAGAAGAAGCAAGAAAGTAATCTTTCAACAAAACCATCCAGGATCTAAAATGGAAATAGAAACAATAAGGAAATCACAAAGGGAGACAACCCTGGAGATAGAAGACCTAGGAAAGAGATCAGGAGTATTGATCACTAACAGAATACAAGAGATAGAAGAGAGAATCTCAAAGGCAGAAGATACCGTAGAAAACATTGACACAACAGTCAAAGAAAATGCAAAAAGCTCCTAACCCAAAACATCCAGGAAAACCAGGACACAATGAAAAGACCAAACCTAAGGATAATAGGTATAGAAGAGAGCAAAGACTCCCAACTTAAAGGGCCAGTACATATCTTCAACAAAATTATAGAAGAAATCTTTCCTAACCTAAAGAGATGCCCATGAACATACAAGAAGCCTACAGAACTCCAAATTGACTGGACCAGAAAAGAAATTCCTCCTGTCACATAATAATCAAAACACCAAATGCACTAAACAACGAAAGAATTTTAAAAGCAGAAAGGGAAAGAGGTCAAGTAACATATAAAGGCAGGCCTATCAGAATTATACAGTCTTCTACCAGACACTATGAAAGCCAGAAGATTCTGGGCAGATGTCACACAGACCCTAAGAGAACACAAATGCCAACCCAGGCTACTATACCCAGCAAAACTCTCAATTACCATAGATGGAGAAACCAAGATAGTCCATGACAAAAGCAAATTTACACAATATCTTTCCACAAATCCAGCCCTACAAAGGATAATAGATGAAAAATATCAATATAAGGAGTAAAACTACACCCTGGAAGAAGCAAGAAAGTAATCTTTCAACAAACCCACACAAACATAATTCTACCTCTAACAACAAAAATAACAGGAAGTAATAATTACTTTTTCTTAATATCTCTTAACATGAAAATTAATATTACCAATCAATTGAAATTCAAAAGTATGAGAAATTAGAAATTTGTTGGCGGTCATCCAGTGGTCTCTCTAATTTGGTAATTGGAGAAATAGGTCCCATATTGTACAATCCATATACACTTTCTGCTTGTTTGTACCTGACAGTGTCTTGCTGTGTACCACATAATGCCCTTGAAATCATGCTTCTCCTATCTCAGCCTCTCTATTAGTAGAATTGTTTATTTGATGTTTTTACACTATACTATGGTTTTCAGAACAGCTTACACATTTCAAATGTATTTATACAGCCAAAAGAAATGTAGACAATTAAGTTGGGAGGTGGCTTGTAAGAGAACAACAAAGAGTGAGACTAAATGCTTTGCTTGATGTTTGTAACTATTGTATCAATTTTGAAGAAAGGGACTTTATAAGTTACTCTTTCTCTGAGATGAATACTTTTCAAAACCATCATAGCCAATGAAACAGATTCTTACTCTCACCTAATGTCTGTGCCACCCTCCAAGCAGAACCATTGTTCATTGAAACAGTTGGTGAATGACTTCACTGATAAACCATCTTACTGCACACATTTCTTAAATGAATATAACCTGTTCTCTGTGGACTGAGAATGAAGACAATCACTCCAGTCAAATAGTTTTGACCATAGCAGGAAATCTGTATCCAAAAATCGTAAAAATTGTGCCCACAATTCACTCCTTGGTGTTGCAGAACAACTCTTTTTTTTTTTTTTTTTCTTGGCTGGAGAGACAGCCTTGGGTGCTGGGAACCGAACTCTTATATTTTAGGTTGAGAGCTTGGCCTTTAACAGCTGAGCCATCTCTCCAGCCCTCAACTCTTAGCTTAGCTACTATAGAGGTAAAATCCTTTGGTGATGTGAGTGTCATTGAAGTACAGCCTTACTACAATGAACTCCAATGTCTAAAAATTGTTCTTATTTTGGACTTGTACCAGAGTAAGAGCCAAGATTTTAAGTACTACTAAAAACAAAACAAGCAAAAAAACTTTATCTATATATGTTCATTTAAAAGAAACTAGTAGTGATGTATTATTTTAAAATATACAGCTAATATGTTTGGAGTTATTTAAAATTTATATTGAGAAAAATATATATGTTTTCAGTATTGCTATAGACAAGCAACTACATAAGACTGTTCAATTAATTGTTTTATATCAAACAACTTTTATAATACTCATTTTTATTGTTATAATGTTTTATAAATTTTAAAGACTATGACCCCCCCCCCCCAAAAAGAGCTTCAAAATGGAGGCCAAAGAGATAGGCATTTCTCTAAATGGCCTGTATCTTTTCTCTCCCTCTGGAAACTATTTTGAATCTGGCCTTCAAACTCCTGAAGAAAACTGAGAGGAACTGCCCAGAGAGGAACAATTGCTTAACCACATCTTCCTGGGTGCCCATTCTTATTGCTCATCTAGTAGATCTTACAGGTCTGCAGAACCAAAGAGCAAGCATACACTGAGGGTTGTACTGGCTGGTTTTGTGTATCAACTTGATATAGACTGGAGTTATTACAGAGAAGGGAGCTTCAGTTGGGGAAGTGCCTCCATGAGATCCAGCTGTGGGGCATTTTCTCAATTAGTGATCAAGGGGGTAGGGCCCATTGTGGGTGGTGCCATCCCTGGGCTGGAAGTCTTGGGTTTTACAAGATACCAGGTTGAGCAAGCCAGGGGAAGCAAGCCAGTAAGGAACATCCCTCCATGGCCTCTGCATCAGCTTCTGCTTCCTGACCTGCTTGAGTTACAGTCCTGATTTCCTTTGGTGATAAACAGCCATGTGGAAGTAAGCTGAATAAAAACCCTTTCCTCCCCAACTTGCTTCTTGGTCATGATGTTTGTGCAGGAATAGAAACCCTGACTAAGACAGAGGGTGTTCCTGAATATCTGTCAGTAGCAGCATATGACTAGTGTTGAATTGATATTGGGGACCTACCCTGTAGGGACCTGTAATGGCAACCTGTGCTTTCTTAAGGCATAAGAGTGGCAAAGGCCAGTCAATCAAAGATGGATTATAACTGCTGCCCCAAGTCCCTCCTTAAGTGATAGAGAGGACATGCTTTTGATGAGACTCATAGACAATGATTACTAGAATTACTGGGACAGGAGATGAGGGCTGGGAGATGGAAATTGAAACACAACCAGGACAAGGGGGCCAATGTGTCAAGTTTAGGAATAAGAGTGAAGAGAGGAGTGGATGGAGAAGTCCCCAAGCACAATATGCTTTGGGGTCCAAGCAACCCATACTTATGCCCTTTTAAAACAAGCTTGAGGGCTAGAGAGATGGCCCAGTGGTTAAGAGCACTGACAGCTCTTCCAGAGGTTCTGAGATCTATTCCCAACAATCACATGATGGCTCACAACCATCTGTAATAGGATCCAACACCATCTTCTGGTGTGTCTGAAGACAGCTAGAATGTAGTCATATAATTAAAATAAATAAATCTTAAAATAAAATAAAATAAAATAAGCTTGAGTTTACATTGTGACACACACCTGTAGTTTCAGCTACAGGAAGTCTGAGGCAAAAGGGTCACTTGAACCCAGAAGCTTAACATTCAGAAAGTAAGAAGTGGTTGGGACTGGAGAGATGGCTCAGTTTTTAAGAGCACTTTCTATTCTTGCAGAGGAACTAGGTTCAGTTCCCAGCACCCATATGTTCACTGACAACTAGTTGCCTATAATTCCAGTTCCAGGGGATCTGATACCCTTTTTCAGGTCCCGGCAAGCATATGGTACACATACAAATTTCCATAGCACACACACATATACAAGAATAAAAATAATATAAATTTAAAATGACAGTAACTATAATCAAAGTGCATGTTATACTTAGGTTATATTGTCAACATTAAAAATAAGCAATAAAAATTCAATGAACTTGGAAAGGTAGGATGTCAGTTCTGTGGCATAGACTCACAAGATGCTGATCTGTTGACTAATGTCCGCTGGTAGTGTTTGTTGTCCAAGAGGGCTTTATTTCTTTTGCCATTAGTTTGATTTGTGATGTATTGAGGTCCCCTTTACCTCAAAGCCTTCTATGAATATTTTCAGTGAGCCCAATTTTTGTTGGTGGGTTGATACCCAAACATCTCTACTCCAACTCGAGGAACTAGCAAGCTATACATTTCCAGGAAGAACTCTTTTCCCAACAGTAGAAAATAAAATAATTCTAAGTAACTCAATTTATGACACTATTGGCAGTTTTTTAAATGTCGATATAGTAATATAAAAACAACTAACATCACATTGTAGAAACTTTTTTAGGTATGTTCTCATCCATGTGCCATGATTATTTGTTTTCACTGTGTAAATTCTTCCTGTTTTACAAATGAGATTTTAGATAGTTTCCATTTCTTACTAGTGGCCACAATTTTGCTCGTATTAATTATTTTTCTCACCATTATGATCAAATATCTGATAGAAATGCTTATGGGAGCTTGAATTTCTTTAGCTCATAGTTTTGTAGCCTCACAGCTTGATCACGGAATAGCCATGATTATGGGAAGAGTTCTCACCTATGAGAGCCATGAAACAAAACAGAAAGCAATGAAGCTTGCCAAGCCACAAGCTTGGGTCTGCTTTCACCAAGTATTACCACCAGCTAAGGACCAATGTTCAATACATGAGCCAGGGGTTGGGGGGTGGGAGCAGGAGGACGGAGTGGGAGTAGGGTGGAGGCATCCCCTATCAGACCATAGCAATGCCTACTGGTCAGTGAGAGTGAAGACAGCACAGGACACATACTATTCCTGAGGAAGCTTGTATGCCCTTTGTTAAAAATTATAGCCAGAATCTGATATGATGGCATACATCAGGACTGCCTATTATATTTGTTGTTGTTATTGTTGTTGCTATTTCCTATTATTTATTTGTTTATTTGTTGTTGCTGGGCTTGGAGCCCTGGCTCTGGACTTGCTAAGCCAGTGTTCTGCACCAAGCTACAGGCCAGGCTAAGCTACACTAATTATATTCCTGAGAGGTCAGTTTCCTCTGTCCCTCCCTCTCTTCTCCTTTCTTTCTTCTTTTGTTCCCTTCCCCTCAGCTTCTCTTTGATCATTTTTTCTTTTCTCAAAGGATTCTAATTCTTTTGTGACCTTTCCTCTTTGCTAGCCATTATGGAATTTCAATTCCTGCTGTTTTATTAGTAGCCAAAGAAAACTTCCAGATTCCCTAGCTGCACCCGAGACTTAGTTTCTTGGTCAGACTTTCATGACCCATGGAGAAGTGCTTTTAAAAGAGCACTGTCATCATTATTATCAACTGTAGCCCGTGCAGTCGTCTCGCCAGCAAGAAGACACGCAGACACTAGGATCCTTCTACAGCAAGCATTTATTGCATCATGAAGAGGAAGACCCCGAGCCACTAATCGGCACTGCTTATATACACCACAGTGCGGCGTGTCCGCCCATGATTGGCTGTTTGCTCATCACCCCATGTGATGCCCCGGGATGGGCCGTGACTTGGCGCCTTTTCACTCTACACACATGTGCAAACAGTTGTTTACCAGGAGTCTACAGCGGATGTAGGTGCCATCTTGTCAAGGCAAATGCCTCTCCAGCTCTACCGCTCTCCACATCTCCCCCTTTTGTTTTAGTTAAAAGGGAAGGCCAAATATAGCAAGTCAGAGAGTGCTTTTGCTCTGCCAGGGCCCCTGTCTTAGGTCATTCCGCATCAAACCTGCAGCCTTACCCGTAATAGGATTACCTCCCCGCCTGAGGGCTCCGTGTCTTAGGTTGGTCTGCGTTTGGGGAAGGTTGCCCGTCTCTGGGTACCCTGGAACTGGCGTAGCTCGTCTACTCTGACCCTGCTGGGTGGTCGCTAGCAAAGGCGCTATTGGCCAGGGGAGGAACGAGATGGCAGGAGGTTTTATGATTTGTGTAGCATGGGCAACCACACCACGGGAGAAGTTCCCTGTTCAATGGCCACGAGTGCCTGAGTAATGACTACCTTGTCACGTTTTTGTTGGGTTTTGAGCTTACAGATCAACCAGAGCAAAAACACCAGGCTGCAGCATAGGGCTGCACCAAACAGGTTGACTCCCACCCATTCCTTAAAATAAGAAAGGGCTGAAGAAATCCAGGAATCGAATCTTTCTGTAAACGACAGATCCAGACGTGTAGAGTTCGCTTGTATGATGGCAAGCCTCAGTCTCCTCAGAATATCTTCAAACTCGGCAGTCCAATTCTGGAGTAGAAACTTAGACAATGTTTTAGACAAATTTGCTGCCTGGGTAAAATTATCATACTGTATTGAGGTGACGCACACCCCAGGCAATTTTAATTCGCAACCCAATTGAGCTATCTGCCACAGGGTATCCACCTGCTCTTGTACAAGGTCAATATGCTGATTTACCAGCATGAGACCCCCCATTATCTGGGAATTCGCGGTGGCCTGCACATCCAGAGCCACCGTCACTCCTGCAGATAACTCATTAAGGGTATCAGCTGTCTATATGAAGGTAGACAGGGCAATTGCTGATGCTGTAACTGAGGCGATAACTGCTGCTGCAGCAACCACTCCCGCTATAATGGCAGAAATTCCAAAATCTCTTTTTACTCTGAACAACTATAGACTTCCAGGGGCCTCTACTGGGACGGGCACAAATCAAGGCATACGGGTCACCATAGCAAAGGGAAAAGCAGAAGCATTCCAGCAAAGGGTATAAAAGCAGCTTCGGGAAGAGCAATGCAATGTAAGACATCTCTCCCCCATAGGTTAACAGGAAGAGGAAGCACATAAGGTGCAAAGTTTCCTGTCTGGCCCTCTGGCGCACACCACGCCAGGGTGTGTGAGCTGACTGCAGGGCTGGCCTCATATCCCAGTCCCTGCAAAGAGTGGGAAGATTGGGTTACAGGCCATGCCTTAGGCCACCAGTTGGAAGAAATAATGCTTTTGTCATTTCCTGTGTCCAGTATACTGGTAAAATTCTTTCCCTCTATAGACAACTGTAACGTGGGCCTGGTCATAAGGTCAACCACCAGATGAGCAAAGTCTGTCCCAGATGAGCCAAGCCCCATCGGTGCCCCGTGGCAGTCCTGTAGAGGGGAAACAATCATGTAAGCTGGGGAGGACTATTAACTGAGCAATCCTATCCCCCGGGGAGATAGAGAAGACGCCCTGCGGGCAAGAACAGAGAACCTGTAGTTCCCCAGTGCAATCTTGGTCAAACGCGCCAGGGTACACCACAAGACCTTTCAAGGTGAGGGATGAGCATCCCAGCACAAGGCCAACGCTTGGCTTCTGGCAGAGGACCCTGAAAGGTGACTGGCACAGGCTGCATGCCCATGTGCGACATCAGTAAGAAT
>NW_022196897.1:8484526-8514370 GCF_008632895.1 Mastomys coucha
ACTGCCTCAGTCATCCGGGCCACAAAATCAGAAAATGGCTCTTGAGGGCCCTGCACGACCTTTGTCAAGTGTCCTCCTGCCTCACCTTTCTTCGAGAGAGCTTTCCACGCCTTGATAGCCGATGCCGCGACCTGGCCATAAGCTCCCCAATCATAGTTCGTTTGGTTATAGACGAACTGTCCTTGCCCCGTCAACAAGTCAAAGGTCCAGTACCTTTCATTGCCCTCCGCATTGGCATTAGCCCTGGCCTGAACCTGGGAGGCATCATGCCACAAGGCCTTCCATTCCATGTATTGTCCCATACTAGAAAGCGCAGCCTTCACTGTGTTCTGCCGGTCATTGGGCGTCATTGCCATGGTTGCAAGTCTTTCAAGTTGCATAATGGTAAAATTGGCATCAGGCCCATATTTGCTGACTGACTCAGCAAGCTCTTTGATAGGGGTGTATTCTACTAGAGCATGGACACGGCCACCATCACCATCCTCAAACACTGGAAAGGCACGCAAGAGCTCACTCTTGTCTCCTTTAGATAAAAAGGAAATCTGAACAGTGTCTATCATTGTATAGCGGGGGTGCACTTGGAAGAGCAGGCGGGACAGCATAAAGCGTTCTGCGGCTCTGATCTCTCGCTCCCTTTCGCTTTCAATTCTGGAGAGGCGGCAAATGCTCATCCGGATGATACCTCTCTTCCTTATAGCGAGCCGCTTCTTCCTCCAAGTCCTCCTCCTCGGAGGGGCTCAATTCCTCAGAGCTATCAAGCTCGAGGGCCTCCAATTCCTTAACTGGGTAGAGGGGCTTCAGTCTCGAAGCTCCATCCCTTTTCATAGTTTTCTCTCCCAGGGCATTCTTTCCCTTATCTCTCGCTTCCGCAGGTCGAGCGGAAGGGTCTGTGTCCTTGGGTAAACCCTTTTTTCTCTCCCTTTTATCCTGGCTAGCCCCCACTCTCTCATTATACTCCATTTCTGACATCTTGTAACTCCTCAAGTGCCCCCTGTCCCGACGCTACAGAGGCGTGGCATTTCTCATCCTCCAGGCAAGAATGTATCAAGTGCCAAATGGACTTCGTAACAAGCGCCACTAGCACAATTACCGCAGCTTCAGCCACGCTCTCTAACCTTGAGGAAGGGTCGGAGGAATTAAAACCAAACAGCATGCCTCTCAGAGCTTACCTTGTTCTGCAGTTCTGAATCCTCTCCATGAACGGAGTGTCTCCTCGGCACCAGCGGTTGTAAGGCTCCCCCGGCGTCCCAGGTTTCGGCACCAGTTGTAGCCCGCGCAGTCATCTCGCCAGCAAGAAGACACGCAGACACTAGGATCCTTCTACAGCAAGCATTTATTGCATCATGAAGAGGAAGACCCCAAGCCACTAATCGGCACTGCTTATATACACCACAGCGCGGCGTGTCCACCCATGATTGGCTGTTTGCTCATCACCCCATGTGACGCCCTGGGATGGGCCGTGACTTGATACCTTTTCACTCTATGCACATGTGCAAACAGTTGTTTACCAGGAGTCTACAGTAGATGTAGGTGCCATCTTGTCAAGGCGAATGCCTCTCCAGCTCTACCGCTCTCCACAATCAACAGTACCTTGATAATCTCATTATTATTACTGTTATCATTATCATTACTTTTGGTTTGGTTTTGTTTTGAAATAAGGCCTTACTTTGCTGTGTAGTTCTGTTGACAGGCCTAGAACTCACCATGTAGACCAGCACGAGTTAACAGAAATCCACCTGCCTGTGCCATCTGGGTGCTAGAATTAAAGGCATTTGCCATCATGCCCAGATGGGATTTTACATTTTTTTATAAATTATTTTATATAGATGAGTGTTTTGCCTGCATGTATGTCTGTGTACCCTGAGCTTACCTGGCATTCTGAAGGTCAGAAGAGGGTGTCAGGTCCCCTGGAATTAGAGTTACAGATGGCTCTGAGCTGCCGAGTGGGTGTTTGCAATCAAGCCTGGTTCCTCTACAAGAGCACCTGTTTCTCATAATGGTTGAACTCTCTTTCGAGTTCCAGCCTGATCATCTCTTTAAAAGGTTCTCTTCTAAGTGTCTTAAATTGGAAAACTACAGAAGAAAACACTATATTAACCATTGCCAAAACTAAACAAATCTGTTTAATTATTGGAGAGATGGCACAACATGATAGGTAAGGTCATTAATTGAGTAAGTCACTCAAGGACTTCTCTATGGAACGAGAACACTCTAATGATGAAATGAGTTAATATTTTGGAAGGGTTTAGATCAATGCCCAGCACCTAACAAGTGTGATATGAGGTTGTATCAAGTTTTATGAAGAAAGAGTTGGTTCTGTAATTGAGACCACTTAATTAACAAACCTTTTTAAAGAGGTAGTATGGTGCTTAACCACACATCCTTTCATTTCCCAGAGCTAACCAGTCACTAGAGGCTGGAGTTGCCATGCTGATTTCAGTGTGTCTGCTGTGTTTGTGTATGTTTACAAGCAAGAGTACAAATGTGTGTTCAATGTAACATTCTACTAAGCAGGACTGCGTGCATCCTCTCCTGGTCTCATGGCTATCCAGCTTTATGTTGTTGAGATAGTCCTCTGGGGAAAGACACAATTCTTCTTCATTATAAACAGCTGTTTCATATTCCATTATATGAATATGCTACCAAGAATAGACACATGCGAATGGAGCTCCAGTGGCTTTCCTGGAGCAGAGCCTGTTCACAAGGTTTCATCTGTGATGGACAGCAAAGACAGCCAAGTACCGGACATGCATCTTAACCCTCTCCAAAGGAGTGGGTGGATTTCCTCATTCAATGGGCACTGTTCTCAAACCCTCACCATGACTTGAAGCCATTAGATTCTCTGGCTTTCCCTGTCTGATGGAGACAGATTAATAATGTAAGTGTTTTCATTTCAAGTTGCATATTCAATTATAGAGGCCATTCTAGCATTTATTGACCTGTGGAGTTTCTTCTTCATTGACTTATGTGGTTATTTGGAATTTATCACTACCCATTTTCCATTTTACTATTTTCTTATTGATTTATAAATAACCTCTTACAGGGTGTGGTTGACTTTCTTTCCTTACAGTCTCATCTACAGTATCAAATATGCATTTTAATATGGAATAATAAAACAATGTCTTCCTCTGTATTCTATTTTTCTTTTTAAAGCCCCTTATGTCAGTATACTAGAATGCACCATCCTGTCTTACTGGCCTTTAAAAGTTTGATAGTTTTTCCTCCTATATAGATCTCGAGCCTAACAGGAATTTATTCTGCTTATGGCATAAGAAAGGGATATATTTTACTTTTGCCATATGGAAAATCAATTTTTCTGGGGCTATTTATTGAATTGACATTCCTCCATGAATTTTAGAACCACTCCTCTCATATTTCAGGCCTTCATAAAACCTGTCTCTCTCTGGGCCCTGCTTTGTTCTGCAATCTTATTTGTTCTGTGCCAAAGACCACAGTGTTTCAATAGTGTTGATAGAGGGCGGAGTGAGCACTCCCTCTTATCCATGTTCCTCAGAATTGATAGTGTTGTTATAAATGGCATGTCCTATTTAACAATATTTTCTATTTTTCTAGCATCGGGTTGCTGTATGTTTTTTAACTGTCCTAACATTCACATTGTGTCCTCGTGAACTCAGGAATGAGCTGCCATCTTTCCCATTCTTCTCAGGACCCTCGCCCATGTTCCACACCCCTTTGGTGCCTGTCTTAGCACCCAGTACCTGCCATTTCTTTTCCTTGGGTTAACTGTGCTAGGTAGCCCTTCTGATCTACAAACTGCACACATAAAATAACCTGAATTTAAAGATGAGGCTTTTAACATTTCATCATTGAACATTAAGCTTATCCAAAAAGGTTTTTTTGTGTGTGTGTGTGTGTGTGTGTGTGTGTGTGTGTGTGTGTATGTATGCTTAAGAAAATCAACTTGAACTGGGCAGTGGTGCACGCCTTTCTCCCAGCACTTGGGAGGCAGAGGCAGGTGGATTTCTGATTTTGAGGCCAGCCTGGTCTACAGAGTGAGTTCCAGGATAGCCAAGGCTACACAGAGAAACCCTGTCTCGAAACAAACAAACAAACAAACAAAAAAGAAAGAAAGAAGGCAAAGAAAAAGAAAATCAACTTGATTCTTAAAGTATTTTTTAAGTTATAAATATATTGTACTTCCCTTTGCCTTTATCTAAATCTATTATGATTATGATTAGGGTTATGTTATTTTATATATTAAAGATTGTGCAAGAGAGCTGGCATGTGGTCAGGAGTTGTCTCGTGATTCTTTGGTGTCTATGACTCCTCCAGTACTTTATTGTAGATGTTTAGTGATAGCGCGTCTTAAGAATGCTTGGGTGTGTTAACTCTAATTCAGCCAGACGTGGATTAGATGTTAGTTTCTCCTCCATGCTGATATCAGCTCACCTTCTACCAACTCAACTGAGACATTTTATATAATCAGACAACCATGGTCCATCTCTTCTGGCTTAGAAAATAAGCCCCCTTGGGGCTGGTGAGATGGCTCAGCGGGTAAGAGCACTGACAGCTCTTCCAAAGATCCAGAGTTCGGATCCCAGCCACCACATGGTGGCTCACAACCACCCTTAATGAGGTCTGATGCCCTCTTCTTGTGTGTCAGAAGACAGCTACAGTATGTTACGCCAGAGTGAGCGGGGCCGTCCTGAGTTCAATTCCCAGCTCACAGCCATCTGTACAGCTACAGTGTACTGATACACATAAAAGTAATAAATCTTAAAAAAGAAAAAAAAGAAATGACCCCCCCCCTTACCCAAGTATGTATTATTCTCTTGGTCATTCCCTTTAAGGTGAGTAAACTGTTATGGAAGATGACTAAACCAGGTCTTGTTTGTTTTATAAGCAATGTACAGAATAGTATCAAGGAGTTTGAGTGGACCCTTCAGGCATTTCTTGCTCATTGTCATAATAGACATTTATTGAAACATCAGAGTCCCACTGAGTAGATTGATTTGAGTTCATTTATCAAATCAATCCCCTGTGGTTAGACATTCCCCCTCATCCATATTGATCTGATAACTTGAGCTCCCTAGTAAGAACGTCTCTGTGCCTAAATGTGCAGAGTTAGAATTATTAATTGAAACTGCATATTTTGGGAGTTTTGAATATATATTTACAAAGAGCCTTGCCAGCAGAAGTAGAAGAGTATCTTTCCCATTTTTCATTGTACTGCTGACTTTATTGTAAATCCCTTTGCCAATTTCATAGATGTTAAAAATGGTCTTTCTGTTTTCATTTTAATAATTTTCATGAGTTGCAAACACATTTTTCCCTTCAGAAATTACTACAACAGCTCTTCATATATTCAAGCTATTGGCCTTTCACCACTGGTGATGCATATCATGACTTGTGCTTTGTATAATCTTAATGTGGATTTGGAGGACCTGAGGATCTTAAATCAACTGGAATTGTTGCTTCACCTGCCTGTGGAGCATTCCCTCTAGGACTAATGTGTTCTCATTCCAGGAGGCAAGCGTGTGTCACAGGAACACAACCACTGTACAGGGAGAATTGAATTCATTTAAAGTAAATACATTTGTGCATCTATGAGGTACTTTATACTATATCGTGTATTACCATCTAGTGAGAGAAACTGACTTGTTTACTAGCAACTGTGGTACAAAAGTAAGAGCCATCCATGCCTGCAATCTCAATAAAACACAATATAAGCGTGTTTGTGAATTCCTCAAACCATGATGAAGTTCTGTGGTGGTGTGGTTACGGACTAGAATGGTTGATCTTGACTGTCAATTCACTTAGATTGAAGAGTGCCCAGGAGATTAGTAAAGCCATCTGGGAGGGCATTTTCAAAGAGGATTAATGAGTGTGGGAAACACTATTCTGTACATAGAGGTCTGGTTGGAGGAAAAGAGGAGGAAAGAGATAACCTGTGGACACACATTCTCTCTGCTTCCTGACTCCCACGGGGTAAGCTGCTTGGCTCTGCCATGTTGTCCTTGCTACAATGAACCTCAGAAGCTGTGAACCTAATCAGAACTTTCTCAAGTTGTTTTTCTAGGTATTTATCACTATAGCAACAAATCTGATTAACATAGAGAAAGAAGCTTGTTCAAAGGAGGTGTGTGTGTGTGTGTGTGTGTGTGTGTGTGTGTGTGTGTGTGTAAGTATTGGTAAGAGGACATTGTAAGTTGGTAGTTCATTAGACTGAATGCACATGACAATGTCCAGCATCCTCATAGGGCCTGAAAAAGCAGAGTGACTTCAGCCTTTGCCTAGGAGACTAAGTCACACTGTGAATATCCTTAGCAACTTTATTACAGTATATGAGGTGTCCCATGTTCTGAGTGTCCTACAATACTGAGGTTTGGAAGATAGTAAACATATACCTATAATGGCACAGGAATTACTTGCCAAGTGTACTTTGTTTTATTGTGACTAAGATTCTTGGATAAAATCCACGATGCATTTGTAAAGCCATCGAACAAATCTCAATTGTTTAGATTCTTCTTTTTGTTTTTTTTTTTTTTTAAGATTTATTTATTTATTATATGTAAGTATCCTGTAGCTATCTTCAGATACTTTTTCTTCTCTCTTTAGCCCCGCTCATTCTGGCCCTACTTGCTCCTGCCCAAAGATTTATTTATTTAAGTACACTGTAGCTGTCTTCAGACACCCCAGAAGAGGGTGTCAGATCTCATTACGGATGGTTTGAGCCACCATGTGGTTGCTGGGATTTGAACTCAGGACCTTCGGAAGAGCAGTCAGTGTTAACTGCTGAGCCATCTCTCCAGCCTGATTGTTTAGATCCTTTTGTTGTTCTTGTTTTTGTTTGTTGTTGTTTTTTGAGACAGGGTTTATTTGTGTAGCCCTGGCTGTCCTGGAACTCAGTCTGTAAACCAGGCTGGCCTTGAACTCAGAAATCGACCTACTTCTGCCTCCCAAGTGCTGGGGTTAAAGGCATGCACCACCACTGTCTGGCAATTGTTTAGATTTTTTTTTTGTTGTTGTTGTTTTTCAAGACAGGATTTCTCTGCATAGCCCTGGCTGTCCTGGAACTCACTCTGTAGACCAGGCTGGCCTCAAACTCAGAAATCCACCTGCCTCTGCCTCCCAAGTGCTGGGACTAAAGGCGTGCGCCACCACTGCCCAGCGATTATTTAGATTCTTAAAGAAGAGTTCTACAGGTTCTGAGGTTCACTTCAGAACCTTGCCGTGACTTTCAGAGCTCCCAGGTTTCCAATCATCTCGCAGCCCAGCCTTGGGCTGTGGAATTCCTTCCATGTGCCTGCATTCCCTTCAGTTGGGTTATAGATGCCACCTTCTTTCCTAACTACCCTCAGTATGCTTCACCTTGATCTCTAAGCCACATAGTTATCTGAAAAATGTAAAGCCAGCTCAGGTCACTTGATGACAAGAGACAGGATAGACAAGATGGAATGCAGACTTTCAGAAGCAGTGTACCTCAAAGGCTGGGATCTGCAGAGTCTGCAGAATGGATATGGATTTGTATCTTAGTTATTAGCCATAACTTCAGGGAAAGCTACTTGGATCTTATGAGCTTCAATTAGTATTCCCCGTACCAAGACATGGAGTCACAGTAACACTTGGACGGGACTGTTGTCTGATGGGATGGAATCCTTACAATTTGACAAGGATGTTGACTGATGAGATGGAATCCCTGCCCCGTTTATGACATGCAGTAGATAGCCCATAAATGCATTTCAGTTCTGTTCTTCATGCAAAATGAGATTATGGCCCAAAAATACATCCTCATGATCCTGGAGCAGCCCACACTGACCTGCTGAAACCATGTGGGTTTAGTTTATCACTGTGCCAATAAAATGCTGTCATCTATTAAGAGAATTCCTTCTGTGTTTAAGAATCTTTAATACCTTTCTGGAATTAAGTTGAAAGCACCACTTCCCTGTTTGCAAAGGCATGCATCCCACGCTCTCTGGACTGTTCACGTTCTATAACTGGACATGTGGACCCAGCTGGCAGCTGCACTAGCCAGACCTGAGGTAACTGGAGTTTAGGCCCAATTTGTTTCCACTTCAGGGTCTTTAAATTCTATTTCAAGCACACACACACACACACACACACACACACACAGAATGTAGCTGTAGGAATGAAAACCAGGCCCCTTGGGTGTCAAAGCTGTGATATTCAACTGCTGCAAGGCAGTTCCATACAAACCTCACCTGGGAGTTGTTTCAGGCCCAGCCTTCAGGAATGGCTGTAGACTTTTCTTATGGTTTAAGCTAATTCATAGTGCAGTCACCATAATTCACATTTGGAGCAAAACATCCCACAATCTGTGATAAGATAGGTTTGAAAGATTTTCTCTCCACTCCAAATTTTTGACCTCGTAGGAACATAGGGGAACTCTTTCCCTGAGGATCTGACATGGGATGGCAGCAAGGAATAACAAAACTACTCGTGCTTCATATACAACGATGCCATGGGACAGGCTTATATTAATTTACAAGCAAGATGCTATGAACCTAAGTATGTTATCTAGAACTGAGAGCTCAGATAGTCCCTAACCTAAAATGCCCTTTAGATGACTAATAAATATGTACCACTTCATTCAAAATATATTTATGAAGAACCTGCAATAGAGGCTGGAGATTGCTCAGCTATTGAATGTATAGTAGATCAGAAGCAGAGACAGGGAATCCCCAGAGCGACCTGGCTTCCAAGGCTAGTTATATCGGTGCACTCTGGGTTTGATTGTGAGACCCTCCCTTAGTGAATAGCAATCAAGGATGACTCCTTGAATCAGCCTTGGGTTTCCATGTGCGTAAGCATATACATATAAATCTATGCATTCACACATATGCACATACACACATGAAAAATGGGGGGGAAGACTTATGATACAATAGGAACTTTGAAGCCAGGCAGTGGTGGTGCTGGTGGTGCATGCCTTTAAACCCAGCACTTGGGAGGCAGAGGCAGGCGGATTTCTGAGTTCAAGGCCAGCCTGGTCTACAAAGTGAGTTCCAGAACAGCCAGGGGCTATACAAAAGAAACCCTTTCTCAAAAAAACAAAACAAAACAAAACAAATCAAAACAAAACAAAACAATAACCAACCAAACAAACAAAAAAACAATAGGCACTTTGACAGATATAAAGACTACGAACAACAACAACAAAAAAAACAAAAACAAAAACTTTAAAAGTTCCTTAGTCTTGGGGCTGGTGTAAGGACTCAGTGGTTAAGAGAGTCTGCTGCTTTTTTAGAAGACCCAAGATTGGTTTCCATCACTCCCATATGGCTGCTTATGGCCACAGGCATCTCCAGTTCCAGGCAAACCTGCCACCTTCTTTTGACCTCCATGGGTTTCTACATCCACATTGTGCTCATAAACCTGACCAGACACACATATGTACACATAAAGATATAAAATAAATGTTTTAGAAAAATCTCTATGCTCATGAAATTTATTCTAGCTTAAAGGCCATGAGTACAGACATTTCTGGAACCAATAGCACTCGAGTAGCACTCCCCTCTCTTTGCAAAGGCATGATTCCCATCCTCACGATCTATAACGGGATGTGTGTCTCATAGCCAGCTAGCAGCTGCACTTGCCAGCCTGGTGACAAGAATTAGGATATTGAATTTGTCCCACCTGGCGAAAAATGTTAAAGAACAGAAAGAAAACAAGGACAGGATACAAGATAATAGGGAAAATGGGTGTTGAAATTCTAGGGGAGGCATGCAGGGAAACCCTCACCAAGAAGCTGGCTTTAATAGGGACCTGACTGGTGCCATGGAGGGCTGTAAACCTAAATGGCAAATACCTTCCACTGGATTGCCTTAAGTGCTGCTCTGATGCCCTTTGGTTCCTGGTTGGCACTGAGAAAAAGAATATCTTTCTGATGCTTGGTCCTTTCTCTGGAACTTTTCCCACCCCTGGGAACGAACCTTCAGGGCCTATCATCATCCATGTGTCAATGACAGAGCTTGAGTATGTTAGGCATTTCATGTACCCTTTGAGTTTGAACCTTTGTTTCAGGGAGGGAACAGACAATCATATATTCTCTTTTCTTATAGGTTTTTTTTTTTTTTTTTTTTTTGGAAAGTGTCTTTTTTTTGTTTTTGTTTTTCCTGCTCTTTGTTATTCAACTATTTTTTCTAGGAAGGAAGATGCCTAATGAAAATCTCACATTCACTCTTCTTTCATGTTAAAAGATTTCCTAAAGCATCTGAAATGCTTAGAAGTCTGTTACTATCAAAGAGGGAGATACAGACATCTACCTGATGGTAGATGTTCATACATAGTTCCTGGCTTGGCTCTTTCACAGAACTTGAGGGTCTCTTCCTCTGGGCCACTCAGCTTTCTAGGAAAGTTGCCCTGGTTCTTACAGTAGAGTGGGATGGGCCTAGCATTCTCCTTTAAGGCTGAGCATCCTGAATCCAATCTTCAGCTAAGCTCTTTGGTCCTGTTCTATGAACACAGTGAGGAGTTCCTTGGTTGAGTGTGGAGGGAAGGGAAAGATAAACATGTCTCTTGTCATAGGGGAGAAATGACGTTGTATGAAGCCTCATCCTTACATGCCCACCCTCAGAAGGAGCCTGGTACCCATGGGTTTCTTTGTTCCAACTCACTACATGAGTTCTTTCCTTGAAGATTTCCATGTTAGCTTTCTCTCATCCACATCTTATCTATGCTCCCCTTTTTAACTCTTCCATGTATGCTTTTTCTTATGTCCTTACTATTTCAGTGGAACTTCTAGAGGGTATCTTGTTAGGGGAGATGCCATTTTTAACTGGATGGTGTCTGTTTCTTTTCCAGTCTCTTCCCACTGACACTCACCCTCGTGTTAGTTTACTCCCCATAGCTTCTCACCAAGACACAAACTCTAATAGCCATAAGAAGTCTCCTCAACTTTGATTTAATGTCTTAGTTATCCATGTTCATATACCAGATGTGTATATGGCAAATGTGTGTGTGGTTTTTGTTTTTGTTTTTGTTTTCTGTCACTATGATAAAATACCCTGACAACAACCAAACTAGGGGGGAAAAGGTTTATTTTATCTTACAGTTCCAGAGTGATAAGAGTCCAACATGGTCAAAGAAAACATGACAACAGGAAGGAAGACATGATAGCAAGAGCAGGAAACTGGGTGATCACATTCCATCCACATAAAACAAAAAGAAGAGCAAATGGGGGCAGGCCATAAAGCCTCCAATCCTGCCCCCAGTGATGTCCTCACTCCAGCAAGGCTCCACCTTCTAAAGATCTCATGCTTTAACCAGCCAGTGCTACTGGCAGGGGAACAAGTGTTCAAACATATGAGCCTGGAGACATTTGATATTCAAACCACAGTAGCAAGAATGGTGACTTGGGACTACTAATACTGTCATTTACTGGCTTCAAACTCTACAATTGCAACAGTGCTTGGTGGGGACATGTCCTTTCTCTCACAGGGCTGGGGAGTCCATGACCAAGATGTCCATTCAGTGTTCATAGCTAGACAAGGATGTGTTGCTAGAGTGGTCAGACAGGGCTTCCATTCTTCTACATGAGACCTCTTTCTTCTTTTGTTTGTTTGTGTTTTGAGACAGGGTTTCTCTGTGTAGCCCTGGCTGTCCTGGAACTCACTCTGTAGACCAGGCTGGCCTCAAACTCAGAAATCTGTCTGCCTCTGCCTCCCAAGTGCTGGGATTAAAGGCCTGCGCCACCATTGCCTGGCTAGAGACCTCTTTCTGAACTTAGGTTGGAGTCCTCAGATTTGGGTTCTGAGAAGGAACATCAAACCTTCCTCATCAAGAAACAAATCCAATGTGCCAACAAGCATCAGGTCTTCATTTCTCAGCGCACTGGCTGTTTCCTTGGCCAGAATGAGACATATGCCCCCTTGGAACTCAGTGGACATTGAGTGATGGTGTTTGTGTCCCCCACTTTGTTTAGTATGTCAAGGTGCCAGACTCTTGAGGGGGGTTTAATATGATATAAACATTCAATAGCTATGCAAAAGCACACAGAAATGTGCTCCCATTTCCACTTGATATGTTCCTGAATGAACTACTAAGACGAGCACTGAATCTTATACATTGCTATAACAATCATGTTCCCAGTTAATGAAATACATGTTTAAAATAGCCCTGCAGGGTCAGAATCCTAAATATGCCTTTCTGAGGACATTACATACTGTCTTTTGCTATAGGTAATAAGGTTAACTCCTTGTCCTTTTGATTCCAAAAATGCAGGGAAATGGCCTGTTTAACCCCTGCCCAGACTCCAAAGAATGACCTGGGTGCTTATACGATAACCATTCTGTAGAGTAAGCATCTCCCAGTACTTGCTTTTCAAGTTTGTCCCAAACATCTCTAACTGCTGTGTGGCAGAAGTGGCTGTAGCCTGTGCTTTCCATGGTTCTTGTTCTGTCAGCTGAAAATTGTGTGTTCCTTTACATGCAGGTGTTCTCTACCTCCAGTATGGAGACGAAACCAAACAGCTGCGGATGCCTAATGAAATCACGAGCGCAGACACCATCCGAGCTCTCTTCGTAAGTGCCTTTCCACAGCAGCTCACCATGAAGATGCTGGAGTCACCCAGTGTTGCCATCTACATCAAGGATGAGAGCAGAAATGTCTATTATGAGTTAAATGATGTGAGGTCAGTAGTTTCCTTTGGGAGTGTTGTTTTAGAGTGTGAATGTTTCCACCTATTTTTGAGGGTCGTTGACCACTGTATTGGATATCTAGTATTTGTGCTCAGTCCGAATTTCTCCTCCTCCTGATGGTAAGAGTCCAGTCATTACATTTGGTGGGACTGCTGCACACAGATGGGAATTCACCCTCTGGTTGCCTAGAGTTAAGTACAGATGTAAACACACTTCTGGGTAGACCTTTGAATGTGTTACTAGCTCTGCCTATATTAGAGCTGAAAAGGATATAAACTATCCAGCAGTGCATTTTATCTAAAAATCAAGAAAACTAAAGCCCAGAGAAGTGGTCAAGAAGTGCCAACAGCTAAAGGCATACTTAAAACTGAATTTTTCAAACTCCTCCATAAAATACTCTTTCTCCCATGACAGAGCCTATTTTAGGTAATGATCCTACCGGCTCTTCACCTATTCTTTCTATGTTTAAAAAGAAACAGTAGACTCAGTATACAGAGGATGCTGAGAAATAGCCTCACATTCCATTTCTAAAACGTTCATTCCTTATTCAAAGATGTCACATGCCTCATGGGCTTTCTCCAGGAAACTCAGTTAGATAGATTCACAGGAATGCTGGCAGCAAGGAGACCAAAGCAGTGGTGTTGTCTATACAACCAAGGGACCCTTCTGACCTGCCCCAGGAAAACAACCAGAAAAATCTAAATCTATATAAACAAACAGTTGCTGGTAGAGTACCTAAATACTTTAGAAGTCAAATGATTATATCATGATTAATCCAACCCTTTCCTTTTATGGAATCAGGAACTCAGGTGTGTCAAAGTTAAGGGTCTTATTCAAGAGCACACTGATAATTAAACAGTGAAAAACCAAATACACACACACACACACACACACACACACACCCAACCCTGGCTGTTTCTATGCTCAGTCCAAATCATGAAGGGCAGGACCTAAACTCTTTGTTCCCTGCCCTGGGGACATCAGGCTCTGCTGTTTCTTCACTGTGGGAAGAGAGAGGAGCACATTGTAAAACTCTGTCTGCAGAACACGAATGCAAGCCAATCCATACCGAACAGTGATCCCAGATGATGTCCTTGACATGTGCCAAGGTGTATGAGTAATTTAGGGCTTTCAGAATTTGACACATGCCCCAAGCTACAGGTGCTACATCTGTTGTGCAACTTCCTGCTTTTGGAAAAGAGGTTTAAATATTTATTAGCACTGAAAAGTCACCCTTATTTTTATAGATAAATTATTAATCAAGCTGTCATCATTTTTTTTTTATTTTGCAAAACATAAACTTAAACCAAGGTAATTGAATTATATTTGAAGCACATACTTGTAATAGTAGAAAGCCACGAGGCACTTTCACACATGGACAGACCCCTTCAAGGCAATTGTCTTACATTTCTGCATTTACATGGAGAGGCATCGAAAATAGCAGTAGAGATTAAGGGTGAAATAAGCAAAAGCACGTGATTATCAGGTTGTTAGGAGGCAATTGGGAGCAGCTGAGCAGCTCACTTTCCGCCTATAGAAACGCTTTCAAGTGGCCATGATTTACCATTTTCTACAGCTTGTCCCAAGACTTAAGCTTTGTCCTATAGCTCCTGGAGCTTGGTTTTGCATTCTTCAGAAATGTCAGGAGGAGACTCAGGAAGAGCTAAGATGGAGAACAGTCATGGTCCTTCCTTAATGGAAATCCAGCTGATAAAACAACTAAAGGCAATGCTTGCTGAAAGAGAGCTGCCTTGTAAGCACTAATAACTTGAGGGCTTAGCTCAAGAGAAGAGCATTTGCCCGCCAAGAGCAAGTCCCTGGTAGCCCATATGTGTACACATAACACACCCACACATGCGCACATGCACGCATAGACATACACACAAACTAATAGTGCTCAAATATATTTTCTGTGCCATTTGTTTTTTATTGCAATCATGATAACTTCTTGCCTGCCATTTTCTCTTCTTAGGTTGCTTTTCAATTTCTTGAATTTAAGTGTGAAAAATGAGCCTAAAAGTGTTCAAGATAAAATATTTTTGTTTGGTGAATATATTATTAGCCCTAAATGATTATATGTATGCTCCTCATAGTATTATTTTATTTTTAGCTTTAATAGATATATTTGAATTATATTTAGCAGTGAAAAATTTTTTTTAACCACAACATTATATAATACATTTTTTTAAAAAAAGACTATCAGGTAGGCCTTAACTAAAGACAATAGCTTTAATCTTCTGAAGTCATGAAGTTCCCATTCATGTCTTTCTGTGTTCTCGAAGTCAGAGCCTATTTCCTGACCATTTCACTAGTTCCTTATTGTGTTAGCTTCATAAATTTTCCTTAGGGAGGTTCTGAGGAGAGTTCAGGTCAGGCTGCTGTATGGCAATGTCACCATAAATGCAGTCTGACCTTTTGCTGTTGGCTCATCTCAGATGAACATGTCTCTGAGTTAATCATAACCAAGCTCATATATTTTAAATACATTTACAACCACAGTGAGTGAGATTCTCAGGTTCATCACAGGTCGTAGGTCACGTCTGCAAGCCAGAAGCAGGGTTCTTTTCATGAACTACCACATCCTAACTGCTGTCTCTCTCCTCTTTGAATTAACCGGGCCCTGTAGTAACAAGGGCTGCCTGCTCTCTCTCCAGAGCTCACTTCTGATGAGCTACTACTCGACATGTGAAGCACCATGCAGGCTAGAACTAGTTGGTACTTCAAAGCTATGACTGGCAGATATTTAGGGAGAAACAGGACTCAGCCAACAATCCTCCACTTCATTTAAAACACAAACGGGACCCGAGGATTCCAATGGTTGTGTTCAGCCCACTCAGTACAAGAACATCTACAAAAAAGAGACTGTCTGCTTACCCACATCCCCTCAGCTCCAGCCACCATTGGATAGATAGGCTGCAGGGGCTACAGGTGACCCTTGCAGAAGAGCCTAAGGAGAGAAAAGGGCTTCATACATGGGCTGCTCTTGTGTGATTTGAAGGTAGGCTTTGAGCAGGCTTTCTTCTGCACTCTGATTTCTTGACTCTAAGAGATGGGATCAAAAACAGAAACGACTCAATGTATTATATTTCCTTTGTGTATCAACACGTATGGAGGCAAGTTTTTTTTTTTTTTTTTAAAATGCACTGTGGGAGGAAAAGAATGCATTGTTAAACATACTGGGCTTGTCTCTTTGATACTTTTTCCTACGTTCTGTACACATTTTGTTTCTCTTGCTGAGCATGTTTGATAGCAGAGAAAAATCATTTTTTATGTGTACACTCATTGGATAAGGAGGAATGTTTAAGCAAAGTAAACAATGAAATATTTCAATATTACTGGAGTCTCTTGAAGGAATTGTAAATAGTGGAATTTTGCAGCTTTTCAGAGTGCTCTTTTGTTGCACTCTGAAGCTTAGAAGCAAGTTCTTGTTACTGGTACACATGGGTGGGCATTGATGCTGCAAGAATAACATGTTCCCTAGGAACAAGGGAAGAGAAGAAAAGCCAGAGTTGTTTTTCTTCTCCTTTTTCTTATTTATCTTTGCCCATGCTATGGTGAAAAGACTTTTTGTCTGGTTTGTGGTAGACAGCGGCAGCATGTCTGTCTGTCTTTTGCCTGATTGCTTAAGGACAGGGAGAGGAATGACCAGAGTCAGGCTCCTTCCGTCTGCCATAGTAATGGATGTATTTGATTCCAGGAATATCCAGGACAGATCCCTTCTCAAAGTCTACAACAAGGATCCTTCACATGCGTTTAACCACATGGCAAAAGCTGTGAACGGAGACATGAGGGTGAGTACCACTGTTCTGGCTCCGACTGTCTCTTCTCACACCCAACTACCAAGGTTCCCAGGTTCATGCTGGTAATCTCACCTGGTGATTTATTGTTCATTCACTGGTAAAACAATCATGTTTCCTGGTCATTTGGAGCAAAGGGATCAGAGTGGGGCAGGTTCTGCCTTCATTCGCTTAGCATGGATCTTATTTTTCATTTCTATCCCTTTGCTTGTATATTTTCCTTGTGTATTTTTAGTAGTGCCTCCCAAATGCTAGCAAGTGCTCCTTCGGAGGCTCATTCCCAGAGTTGAGATAAATCTTCACTTCAAAGATAAGGGATTCTTTAAAAAAAAAAAAAAGATTTATTTATTATTATTTGTAAGTACACTGTAGTTGTCTTCAGACACACCAGCAGAGGGCATCAGATCTCATTATGGATGGTTGCGAGACACCATGTGGTTGCTGGGATTTGAACTCAGACCTTCCGAAGAGCAGTCAGTGCTCTTAACCACTAAGCCATTTCTCCAGCCCTCCCGAAGGGCTTCTATATTGGCATCCTTGCTCTGTAATGCATTAGCTTACCTAGAGAATCTGTTGCAGTATTTTCATTGAATAGGAAAAGGACAAACAAACAGAAAAGAAGTATATGAGTTAAGTGGGGAAGCAATTCTTGTTCTCAGAGTAGCCAACACCCTTGTCCTGCTGCACACTCGCTAACTCGGGGCTGTTTGCTCTTCATAGTAAATACTACTAAATCTCTGAGCCATGTCAAGGGCAGAATATAAATACCTACATGATTTGGGAGCTGAACTCTCTAGATTTAGGTAATCTCAGGAGATTACCCAAATATTTATAATACTTAGGAATGTTTAGAAGAAAAAGTTCCAGAAAACTATGTAAGAGTCTGAAGATGGAATTAGGGCCAGTCCACTAGGAATGGATGAGAAGCTAAAATAAAGGTGGGGGATAAAAAAGATCAATTTTTCAAACTGCACCCTTTCCCCAGTACAGGTACAAGCGTACACACAAACACACCTATAAGACACTAGAGTTCAACTTTAAAAAGATACTTTTCTGTCAATGAAATAAATCTAGGCATTGTTTCCTGTCGGGCTTCCCGTGAGTGAGCTTCTCTCTGCTTCCGTACATTATTATACACGCATTTCTTTTTGCTGCTGAATCAAATGATGGCAAATTTAGTGTAATAAAACAACGTGTTTACAGCCATGTATGTCCAGAATCTGTAGAGATCTTGAGTATTACCAGTCTAAAGGTATAAGGACTGACCAGTCAAGAGGAATTCTTTTCTAAAGACTCCCTCTCTCCCCCTCTGTGTGTGTGTGTGTGTGTGCGCGCGCGCGCACGCATGCATGTCCACTATTTTCTGGTCATCACCCATACTGATTTGCAACCCTATATTCAGTCCAAGTAAAATATTCCTCTAGCCCTGCTTCCATTGTTAAATCTCTCGTCTTCCATTGTCCACTTTTAAAGACACTTTGCAAGTAACGATAACCTACCTAACAGCCTTGGGAAAATCTCCCTACTCTCCTTTAGGCTGGACAGCAGCCTAATGTCCATTCCCCTTGTACCCAACGTCACAGGTGCAGGGCATTAGGATGCAGAATCAATGGAGGACTACAGCTCTATCTTCCACATGGGGCATTTGAGTTTAAAACCAAGAAAGGGGTCAGGAGATCCAACTAAGGGCTCTAACAGAATTTCTGAGCAATTTTCAATTGTAATGGAGTCAAGGCACAGTGGGACCAGAACCCACCATTTTGGAGGGAAAGGGCTTTTATGTGTTCAGCCACTCCCACCTCCCACCCTATGTATAAAGTAGTATGAATGTAACCAAAAAGCTGAGGTGCTACTGTTGGGTTAATGGTGTCCTGCATCTACGTATTCCCCAACAGGGCTCCGGCCATGGCTTGGAGGCATGACTCGGAGTTTTGATTCTGCTTATCCCACACCAGCACTGGGCCGGCGCTGGGCTATGAGAAGCCACGGGACTCTGCTCCAGGGGTGGGAAAGGGCAATCTGAGGTCCTAGGGGACCTAAGTAGCTGGCTTGAGGAGTGGGGGTCCACAGCCTGGATCTAGCCCCAGGCCCAAGGAGAAAGGAGGGGAGAGCTCCAGCTGGGTCCAGCAAGGAGAGTTCTTGGCTTGGTGGAGGCCAGTGGCTGGGAGCGCTGAGAGGCCTCCTGTGGGAGATTAGATGGCTAGCTCTTTAGAGGAAGCTCTATTGCTCCTCATGGTGGACCCTGATGAAAAGAGACAGTCTATGGTTTTAAAGCATTTATTTTCATGGTGGAGAGGGATGATGAGTCAAACTGTACCCCACTTTCTCGGGGGGCCTGAGCTTAAATACCTTTTGCAGGGAGTAGTGTCTGGGAAGGGGAGTTTATTTGCTAAGCCTCCAGGCCTTTAGGTACCTCATTAAAATGAAGATCTGTTTTGAGGCTATGTGACCACAGGTCACGTCCTCTACTTGTGGAGGGGCTTGGGATGTTGCCCTTATGTGACTGATGGCCACAAACCTATGGAGAGCTGTGGCCATGTGCCAGGAGCCAGGGGCCCATTAGCATGGCAAAGGCCTACCATCCCTTGCAGGGTTATCCCCTGAAGGGTCACTGGGGTTTCAAGCCTGTGCTCTCGACCTGGGACTAGGCTGTCTATCATGGTCCTACATGCTACCTAAGAAAAATCTAGAATTTTGAGATTTGTTCATAGCCAGTTATACTTTAAATGCAAACCAGAGCCATATGAAGACACTGGACCATACTACTAATGGAGTTTATGTGGACATTATGAGACCCTCCTTTAATCAGCTCTGCTGTGCTCTTTCTGGGGAATATACATAATCTTTGCTCCTTGGATATCTTTAGTTTTAACATACCAGCCTTCCTTGTGCCTGCAGTTCTGCCATGCTTAGAGATGTTTCTGTTATGCAGGGTCCTTCTCTAGATAGGCACTCCACCGTTGTTTCTGGGAGCCCTGTGTATGGCTCAGGAGGACACCTCTTTTAACTGTTTTTTTTTTGTTTGTTTGTTTTTTGTATTTTGTATTTTCGAGACAAGGTTTCTCTGTATAGCCCTGGCTGTCCTGGAACTCACTCTGTAGACCAGGCTGGCCTTGAACTCAGAAATCTGCCTGCCTCTGCCTCCCAAGTGCTGGGATTAAAGGCGTGCTCCACCACTGTTTTATTTAACTCTTAAGCAGATGCTGTGCCTACACAGGACCAGAGGTAAGGACCAGAAACATCAAATATTAACCATATCCACGGACCGTATTAAGATGCAGAAGCTTTGCTCTGGACCCCACCAAATCCCTTCTCAGCTTTTGCTTCTGAGTAACGCATAACTGATTCGTTCCTATAACTGAGACCCTATTCCCAGATTTCAGAAACTTTTTAAAGATGTGGAAACTTTTCTGAGCCCCATCCTTAGGCTCTGCAAGTTGGAACTGCTTCTTCTCTCCCAGTGACTAGAGCTGCATCGAGAGAGGGCTGGACATTTTGCTAAGCCCTGCCTGTGGTCCAGGTGTGAGGCTTCACTGCAGTGAAGAACAGAAAGGAATGGAGCAAGGCTCAATTTGCTATTGTAGACTAAACCAAGCTGCATGGTAGACCAAGGTACACTACATCCTCTTGTGTGTTGGCACTGTGAGTGTGGCCTTGAAGAGGTTCAATGATAAACATCCACATGCTGCAACAGGAATGAAATTCTAGCTAGCTCATATAAAACATATGCAATCCAGCTATTTTATTTACAAGCTGTAAGCCTAGATTTTCAAACTACTCTAACTTAGCAATGAAAGACCCCCAGAACTGGGGAGATCCTTACTCAAGTCTCGGGACAACGCGACCACCCAATGACTCACGAGAGACCGAACTTGCTGCAATCACATGAGGTTTATTGGGGATACCAGTACCGGGGTTGATCTTGTGACCATGCTGGCCAGAGTTTGACACCGGAACACAAGAAGTGTGGGGTATTTAAGGGAACATCCATAAGCAGGGGGCGGGAAGAGGGTTACCAAGGAAATAGAACATAAACAGGGCAAACTTTCAGAGGTACCTGACCCAAGGTATTCAGTTAGGAAGGGGAACACATCCATTCTAGGAATGTAATCTTCATCTACTGGTTGACAGGGTGGAGAGCCTCGTAAACCAGTAGACCTTCATTCCTAGTTCCGCCCTCATTGTGGATCATTCAGGAGGGGCAGGTATTGGGAACCAGAGCCCTGAGGCTCTAGGTTCCTGGAACTGGCTATTTTATATTTCTGGCTGGCTACAGTGGCCCTCCATGTCCTTTTAGGTAAAAGTTATACACCATCCATTTGTATTAAATGCCCCCATTTTAAATTCTAAGATTCTCCTGCCTCTCAGCATCCTAGCCAACTGTCCCTTGTTACTTGCAGTTTGTTTCTCCTGGCCATGTGCTCATGATCCATCTCCTCTCACTGAGGCTTCGTCCTCTTCCTCTGTCCTCTCTCCCCTGTGATCTCCAGCCAGGTACCAGAAAACTCATCCACATCTACCTGCTGCTCAATCACAGGCTTCAATCTTTTAATGGCCAATTAATTTGGGGGGCTAGGTTACTTAGCATCACTTTGTACAGAATTTAGCATCTGAATGCAAGCAGAACCAGACCAACTCCCTATAACTCCCATCAGCCACTGCAGTTTCCTGGATGTCCTTGGATTTCACTCACCAGCCTCCAGAGACAGCCTGGGCCAGCCCTGCAGGCTGACTATTCCTTCCCACTAAATATGCATATGAAAAAGACATGGGTTGAAATAAGCAGAGAAGCTGTAGCAGTAATGCCTGCATTCTGCTATGACCTCGAGATTTTCCTTAAACAAGGACTTTAAATACGGTGCCTTTGAGTCAGAAGAAATGTCAAGACTGTTCATCAGCAGGTTACAGGCAGTTCTCCCAGAGTGCTTTTATGATTGAATGGGGTAGCCCAGGAAGCAAGTTAGACCAAAGAATTAACTCTGAGGTTATGAGCCTCTGAGTGTACATGGAATTTATGTTGGTGGGGAAGCAGGCATCTAGTTGTTCCATTAACATGTAGCTGAGCATTGCTGAGGCCTCTCTGTCTAATGAGACTTGTTCTTGGATAAAACTGAACATACCTAACTGAGTTTCTGAACCTGCTGATTCTTTCCACGTGGGTGTATAGCACCCCAATCTAATTTAGTTACATGGCTTTTGTTCCTTACATCAGGTAGGTTTGATAATTTAATTCCCAGGGCAGTGGCCCCACCAAATGGAGCAGGCCCTTCTGAATAACTTATGTGTGCTTACTCACAAATTATATGTACCTCAAAGGTCATCCATTCTGTTTTGTGGCTCTCAAAAGAGACTTTTGGCTTCCTGTTCACTAATCCTGATGGTTATCTTACAATTTGGGGCTTCCCTATTTCTTGTGTACATCAATATTACTTCCCAGGATTCTCTGTTGTCGTTGTGAAATGCTTTCTGCCTACTGTGGATCTTACTCATCTGTCTTTAATCTTTTACTTGAATGCAGAAACTGCTAGATTTGCATTTAGGACACACTCACAGAATTAACCCTGCATCTTGAATTAACTACCAATACCCAAGTCAGTTGCTGCTTCCCAGTTGTTCTATTTGAGTTACGTGTTTGACACCAAAGAAGGGTCTCCTTAGAAACCAGTGGCTTCCATTACATACCATGGTTAAATTCTTTGCCTACATCCAAACACACCCTTGTTTCCCTTATTCTGTAGACCTTTCTGTTACAACCTTTTGGCAACGCTTGTATTACTATTTCTATAAATGCTAATTTATAAGTTTTTATTAGGCACTTGCAAATACAATTTCATTTAATCCTTAAGACGAAAGTTTGAATCAGACATTGGTATAAGTCCATGTCTGTATCGCTGACAAATACTTGTCTGTGTTAAGCAGTTGCTCAGCTAGAGGAATGGAGTGCTAGTGAGCAGGAGGCTGGCATAATCAAGGTGCTCAGCTCCTGCTTTAACTGCAGTGCCCACATTTCACAGCCTCTCCATTCTTCCCATGTCAAGTGTTTCCTGTTCCTGGCATCTAGAGGGACCTACATCTCCATTTGTGTCTGCCTGCTATGGTTTGAGTGTATTCCCTAAAGGCTTGTGTATCAGAAATGGGACATGCAATGTCATGATCGTGAGAGGTGGATTATTAGAGGTCTAGTGAGAAGTGATTGGGCCCTCAGAGAACCAATGCAAAAAAGATTCATTTAGTTCCCAAACAGGTCAGTTATGGCAGCCATGGTTATCATAGAGCAAGGCCACTCGCATGCTTAGCACCTTTGTTACATGATCAATACCCTTTCTGCTCCTTTGCCATACTGTTTTAACAGATTTGCCCTCACCATTCACCTACACCATGCGATCTGGATGTCCTAGCCAACAGGATGAAGGTTGGGGCCAACAGCAACCCGCACCTCAGAAAAAAATGCAACCCTCATATATTTTGCTATAGCAACACAAAATGGACTAAGCCTTCTCTTTTTCCACATCAAAGGACGGCCTTCTCACTCCTCCCTCTAACAAACGACTAGCACGCGGAAGCAGAGAAGTGTTCCAGGTTTTAAGGCTGTGCCATGAGGCTAGGTGTCCATCCAAAAGACAATGAGCCAACTGGCAGGCAGCTTCAAAGCTTTGGAAAGGGTTAACCGGCAACTGTATGGGTTACAATAACAGGTTGGCTTAAAACAAAGATGCTCACTAAAGTAGCTACATGTTAAATGGCATGGTGAAGGGTGTTTTATTTAAAACCACTCCAACAATGGAAGAAAAAAATAGAGGAATCAGCATTGAAATACTTAAGAGCTGGTGAGATGGCTCAGTGGTTAAGATCGCCGACTGCTCTTCTGAAGGTCCTGAATTCAAATCCCAGCAACCACATGGTGGCTCACAACCATCTGTAATGAGAGCTCACACCCTCTTCTGTTGTATCTGAAGACAGCAACAGTGTATTTACATATAATAATAAATAAATCTTTAAAAAAAAAAAGAATTAACCTGTTTCAAAAGCTAAGCAAAACAAAACAAAAAGAAATGTTTAAAAAGAAAATGCCAGGTAGTAGTGGCACATGTCTTTAATCCCAGCACTTGGGAGGCAGAGGCAGGTAGATTTCTGAGTTCGAGGCCAGCCTGGTCTACAGAGTGAGTTCCAGGACAGCCAGAGCCATACAGAGAAACCCTGTCTCGAAAACCAGGGCTTCATTACATTGTTTCATTCTTTTATGTTTTAAAGTTCCCACAGAAAAATGTTTTAAAAGTAATTAAAATTAAGGACTGCTTTTAGAACTTATATGAAAAACTGCTCACTGCGCAAAGCTTTTGGATGCTCTTTCAGAGGCAAGCGGACACATCTTGTCCTGTTCCAACCCTTTGGGTCATGTTCACTTTATCCCATAGACAGTATGTCTTTTAAAGGCACAGATCATAACATGCTTTCCTGCATATTGCCCTGAAAGCCAATGTGGCAACTGCAGGGGCAGTGAGCATGGAGTGCGGGCATGGTCCAGGACAAGAGGTGCTGCAGTGCTCCAGGTACTGTGAAGTTCATTTTCCACCCTTTGTGAGGACTGCTGTAAAAATATCCCCAGTCTCATCCCCAAGAATAGTTCCCTTCTCCTGGTTTATTTTTATCGTGTGGACACTGGGAGCCTTGTACATGATCATTTTCCTTCTTTGTATTGCTACTCCAAAGCTTAGAATTACATTTGTGGCCCACCCACAGCAAGACTGCAGGCATTTGCAGGCAGTAGTTTGTGTGCTGGCGTTGTTCCTGGTCTCCTTCTTTAATGTCACTGTTCTTCTCCTTCCTCTTGTCAGATATTCCACTTGCCTTTTATTTTTTCTTACAGAATTATAATAATTCATGTGAGTGTTATTAGTTCCTCTACAAAATCTATGCAGACATAAGTAGTGTTTTCTGGGTACCATTGTTCCTGATGTCAGATCACAGACCTTCCCGTGTAAGCAGCATGGGAAAGTACTTTATATTTTAACTAAGTTTCAAGTCAATAACTCTGCAAAATAGGTGTGCTGACTCCAGTTTTCTCAGATGCTAAATCGGAGGCCGAAGAAGCCGCTCCTCAGCTCATGCAGCTGGCAAGTATTAGAAACTGATGTTATGACTCACTGACTCTGTGCCTAGCACCTTTTTCAGTATTTTGACTGTATTCACTCCTATTTGATTTTCATACCATGAGAGAGAAATCTGTTCATGCACTCACACACAAAAGAGAAGCTAGTTTTTTGTTGTTTTTTTTAAAGATTTATTTAAATTTATTTATTTATGTATATGAGTACATGCTGTAGCTGTACAGATAGTTGTGAGCCTTCATCTGGTTGTTGGGAATTCACTTTAGGACCTCTGCTCACCCTGGTCAATGGTGCTCACTCTGGTCACCCCCACTTGCTCAGGCCCAAAGATTTATTTATTATTACAAATAAGTACACTGTAGCTGTCCTCAGACACACCAGAAGAGGGTGTCAGATCTCATTACAAGTGGTTGTGAGCCACCATGTGGTTGCTGGGATTTGAACTCAGAACCTTCAGAAGCGTAGTCGGTGCTCTTAACCGATGAGCCATCTCTCCAGCCCGAAGGAGAAGCTAGTTAGTCAGCCCATCTAGTACCACAGTTAGAGACGGAGCTGGATGCAGAGCCAGGAAGAACTTAAAAGCCGGGTTCTTGATCGCTTCTATGGCCATCACCATCTCCTTGGTCTCCATCAACAGTGGCCATGGGTCATCTCCACATCTGTGAGCTATCATTTCCTAAAGTTCTAGCTCAGAAGTGACTCTCTTCATCACTAAACCTTTCATTCCCTTCCTTTTCCATATCACTGTTTTTTCTTACAACTTCCATAGATACCCCTTTACCCCCATCCTCCTAGCTCGCTCTCCTCTCTTGCTTATGCTGTAGTTACGGACACACTCTCCTGAACACTACATTCCTCAGAGACCAGGTAGGTCCGGTCCCTCTTTTATTCATCTTCGGACTCCCTGTGGCTCTCTCAGTATCTCATTCTGCGTAGATCCTCACTAAATGCAGTCATGGGAAATATTACTTAGGTCAGCATTTTCCTATTGAGTTATCTACCATGGTCAATACGATAGTCTGTAAATGAGGCTGTTGGTGGTTTTCAGCTCATTCCCAGTGCTCGCCTTCCTATCGTTTCCATTCCATCACTGGAATATGACAGTAGTTATTTTCCCTGGAGTTTAAGATGAGAATAACAGTGTGAGGAGTCAGGCTTTCTCAGATGCAGCAAATGGTGGGCACTGCACGTTTGTCAGCCTTTATCCCCTCAAAACAGGAGTTCCAGGAGTTGACTCACCTTCCGTAGAAAGTAAGCTAGCTCTCTCCAGTAAACAAACCTAAATAAGAAACTGCATATTGCTCTGTACATAATTTGTCCTGAGGACAAAATTTGACTTTAGATGGAGTAGGTTATTGCCATTTCGAATATCTTCAAACTTATAAACTAAGCGTCATGGTTTTACAACAGTAAGCATCACCCCACTGTTATAAAATGTAGATCTCTCTCCCCTAGAGCTGTGGAGCCAGCTCTATCCACCAGCCATGCTTTCTGCAGATCCTGTAACAGTAAACAAAACAAATGTTGTAGCCACTGCTTCCAGACCTGGCCAACCAGGAGATCAGAATAGCCAATGCCCGACTCCCAGATCAACATCTGTTGTTTTTCTTTCTCATCAGCTCCAGGCTGTATGAAACCAGCCCTTCATTCTATCATTGTCCGTGAACACTGTGGGTCTTGGTTATGATCAGTGAGCTCCAGGATGCCCTATTCACCTGTGCCTTTAGGATGACCGTTTCGCAGATGATGAGGAATGACTCTTACTGCAGTGACTAACCAGCCTGCACATTTTAATGCAGAGTCTGTCCCCCACTTCTTCCCACCGTGTTCTCAGCTCTTCATTTTTTTTTCAGAGGCAGGAGGGCTACATGCACATCAGATAGGCAGCTTTCAACGGGTGCAAATCTCATCTTTCCTGCTGCATGGCCACTTGCCTTGTCCTTACACGTTTTTTTGTCATTGAGAGGTTATGACAACATGAGCCATATTGTATTTATAAACATCACGTGTTTCCTTGATCTGGCTGCAGTTTCTGCCAGACAGCACACAGGGAAGAAACATTTCTCGTTGGCTCAGCATTGGTTTTCGTTAGGCTGATTTCCGGAACAGGAAAAATGCACTCCTGCAGCTTTAACTCTCAGAGAGAAGTAATACCTCTGAATGTCCATAAAATAGTTTTAACGAGGGTGGCTATTGCTCCTTTAAACCACATGTTTTGACTAAAGGCTTCCTTCTGTAAGAAAGCAAAGCCTAGCATTTAGTCACCATGAAGACAGACAGAGCTGGAAGCATTCGACAGATGGGTGGTTCTGAGGTCTCTGCGAGTCTAGAAAGTTTCTTCTAGAAAAGAGCAGACCACGGAAGATGAAAGGTAAGATCTGATTTGCCTTTAAAACAGACTGCGATCCTTCGAGATTCCTCTGTCCGGGCTCTGGCACAGATTGTACCCTTTTCTAAACCCTTGCAATATGTATAATGTATTCTCTCCAGTGAAGAGGTTTGTAGGAACTTCTTGCATGCTGCTTTGAAAGCGATCTCATTGATATTGGAATTGCTATGTTTTTAAAGATCCCCTTTTGATTCCACTGGGACTGTCTCCAATCTACAGATCCGTGATCTATAAACCTGTTTCTATTTAACCTTGTAGTTTAGCAAAGCTTTTGAAAGGTCAGTGAAGTTTGCTTGAACAGGGCTTTTTCATTTATGGGTTTGTGGCAGTCTCCAGTATTTTCTTAAAGATGTTGTCTTTCATTCAGTTCTGAGATCACTGGAGAGAATTGAAGAGAAATGAGAGAAAGCTGTGCGTGGCTTGTAGCATTCTGGGGAAGTTTTTCCTGGCAAATTCATCTTAAATTCTTTAATAAGAAGATATCAGTTTAAGCTCGAGGAGGGAATGTTGAACAAGTGTCTAGTTTTGTCACAGCCTATTATGTGGTGTTTAATGGTTACCTGAAAGCCATTGACAGAAATCATGTTCACCTGTGACAATGGAGTACTTTTAAATGAATTTAATGTGGGCCATGCCCTTTTAAACTCCTCAGCTTCCTCTTAAAGGAACACAAACCTTCATGGATCTGCTCATCAATACTGAAGTGTTTGGATCCCACTTATTAGATTATTTATGCAAGACATTGTTAACCAATATGAACTGTATGCTGTACACACTGATACTCATTTGAAGACTGGAAAACTGAGGCTGAGGGAGACTAAAGTAACAAGATCACACGGTAGTAACCTGCAGAGTTGAGATTTAAACCCAGGCTTTCCCTCCAGAGCCTTTGTGTTTGTGTCTGCGTGTGACACTGCGTGGCCTCACCAGTCCCTGAGCATTTCAGTACAGACAGCCTCCATTGGGAATAGAGAAATTGTCATATTTACTCAGTGTCAAAATACCATCTTGTGCTGCGGAAAGTTTTGTTGTTCTTGTTGTTTGGGGGTCTCTTGTTTATCTGGTGTTTTGTAAATTGGGAGCCTTCAAAGCCTGACCTATTTCAGGTGTTCTGATGTTCTGTTCACCCCAGACCAGGTTACAAGTTAAGGTGAGGACAGGAAGCACGAGATGAGTGGCTGTTTCTGTTGCTGGCTTACACTGTTTCTTTTCCACAAACACTAAATTGCAGGGGAGAGGGGAAGAACAAAACAAAAAACAAAACCACCCGTGTTTGTGGGACAGAACAGGGAGTGAGTTTGGTAATGGAGCCGAGTCTTCACTAAAGAATATTGAAGGGGGAGGTTCCAAAGTTAGGGCTGCGGGCTTCCCTTCGCCTTCTCCAGTGCTCTACCTAGCCCCTCCTGAAGACACAGCTCAATAGCGGAAAATACTTAGTGTTTTGTTATGCAAAGTTCTCACCTGGGGTGCAGCTGCTCTGTGACACAGGTTTGGGGTTTCAGGATAAAGGCAGTTTGTATTAAACTATTAAAGCAAAATAGGAGCAATTCAAAGTGAAATTCCTTCTGTAAATTAATATATGCTATGTTGTTGTTGTTGTTATTGTTAGTTTGAAATCCAGGGTTGACCAAAATCCAGCCCACCTAAATATCCCCGGAAGCTGCTTGGTTTCTCTACAGATGCTCAGCAGCCCCCAGCCATCTGAACAAGCCTCTGCCCCTGTTTGCTGGAGCCGTTTTGCCACACCCCTCGGCTTCTCATACACCAGCCACACCTCCTTTCTCTGATGTTAGCAAAAGTGGCCTTTGACCAGGCACATGCATCCCTGTCTTCTGACCATAAACTTCTTTCCCACTGGTTGTTCCCTGGCTGCTCCTCCACTAATCTGCGTTCTCTGTGGGTTTCTACCAGGGCTGTGCCAGATTGTCCCTTCCTATCTCAGGCGTCCTAGGTCTGGCATCCTGCTCTGAGGCAGGCTGACCATTTTTTGTGCCTTTTCCAAAATATCTCAGGTGAGTGTTATTTTCATATAAATTTCAGCATATAGAGAATGATGTGTTAATAATGTGTTTCTAAGGTCCATGTCACCTACAGTGACATTTCTCTACTCTATGCTTTTCCCCCACGGTTTAGCAGTTTCTTTGCTTGTATATAATTTGCAGGAGCGAGAAATGTTCTGTCTGCTTTTGAGGAAATAGTCCTTTAGATTCATGTCTCAGGAACTGCACCCAACCTGGATGGTTGGTGTTCCTTCCCTCAGTGACTAAGCCTGACTAATTTGAAATCTTTGGGCTTAAGAGCTTAAAAGAGGGTCTTAGACATCAACTTTAGTAAATCATTCACCTGGAAGTTCAGATCCAAGAGGCTGAGCATGGTTGGAAAGATTTGGTCAGGTTTACAGACCAGAGAAGGATTGACATAAAAGGCAGGAGCAGAAGCTGTCAGCCCCAGACAAGCCCATTAACCTTATCCATGGCTATGGCATGCTGCCGTTGGCTTTTCTTCTCACCCCTCTGGGTGTCATCTGAAGTGTGTGTGTGTGTGTGTGTGTGTGTGACAGAGACAGAGAGACAGAGACAGACTATCATCTGGTACGTGTGTGTGTGTGTGTGTGTGTGTGTGTGTGAGAGAGAGAGAGAGAAAGAGAGAGAGAGAGAGACAGAGAGAGAGAGACAGAGACAGAGAGACAGAGAGACAGAGAGACAGAAAGAGAGACAGTGTCATCTGGAGTGTGTGTGTGTGTGTGTGTGTGACAGAGACAGAGACAGACTATCATCTGGTGTGTGTGTGTGTGTGTGTGTGTGTGTGACAGAAACAGAGAGACAGAGACAGACTATCATCTGGTATGTGTGTGTGTGTGTGTGTGTGTGAGAGAGAGAGAAAGAGAGAGAGAGAGAGACAGAGAGAGAGACAGAGACAGAGAGACAGAG
>NW_022196897.1:8514380-8515499 GCF_008632895.1 Mastomys coucha
AGAGAAACAGGTACTTGGTGCGATACACGTATGCCTTGAGGTTACTCTGTACCCAAGGTTTTCTTCAACTTCACACATTATTTTCAGGCCTCCAAGAGGACACGAAGCCATCTTACCCAGTTTTCCAGCTTGTTTCTTGTCAAGCTTGGGAAGACAATAAACCTGACTTCTCAAAGCCATTCATGGCTGAAGCTGGTGTAACATGGCTTCATTTATTCTCCAGAAAGTAGCCCACATCTCCCTTCTTGATTATCTTACTAAAGGCGAACCAGAAATCCTGTCAGAGGTAGGATTCATTAATTGGAAATGGATGTGCCTGCACCAAAAATAGATAGATTTTTGAACTAACCAAATTTAGATTATCCTGTATTTTTATGGAGGGGGAGTAGGTCATCAAGTCAAGAGAGAAACAGCAGCTGCTTCAAATTATGACATTCTTTGAAGGAAACAAAAAATATTGGCTTTACAAAGTGATAAAGTGTTGCGTGGCATCCTCGATGTTCAGTTTCTATTGTAGCAGATCTGGCCTGCCAGTGTTTTGTGTGCAGGTTTAATGCCCTACCCCCAAACTATGCAAAACTGTCTTTCCCCTACACCTCTGCACTTTTGTTTGTTTGTTTGGTTGGTTGGTTGGTTGGTTGGTTGGTTGGTTATTTGATTGGTTATTTGGTTGATTGGTTTGGGTTTTGGTTTTTTGGTTTTTTGAGGCAGGGTTTTTCAGCATCGCCAGCCCTGGCTGTCCTGGACTGACTTTGTAGACCAGATTGGCCTTGAACCCACACAGATGTGCCTGCTGCTGCCTCCCACTTGCTGGAATTAAAGTTGTGTTCCACCATGACTACTTGCACGTCTGTTTTTTAGGTGGCACATGGGAAAGGGGCCTTTGCATCCTTTTGGGTTTTTTTTTGTTTTTTGTTTTTTGTTTTAATTATTTATTTACTTTGCACTCTGATCATAACTTCCCCCCATCCTCTCCTCCCAGTCTCTCCCTCTCACCTCCCCTCCCCTCTTGTCCCTTTCTCCTCAGAAGAGGGGAGGCCTCTCCTAGTATTGAAAAAGAAAATAAAAAAATCCAACACGAACTTGCCCACGTAAGCCTGGGATTGAAAGAGTTAAATT
>NW_022196897.1:8515930-8519117 GCF_008632895.1 Mastomys coucha
CTAAGGGTCAGTATGAACTTTGAATAACACTCTCCCCTCTTGCTAGGAATTTCACTTTTTTTAGGAATCCTCAACTCTGATCTGCACGAAGGGCATTCAAAATAGCCAATCATGTATAGCCACACCAATTCCTTTGTCTCTCCAGACATTTTTCCTATAAAAAGCCCTAGCCCCTGGGCCTCGTGGTCGGATTTCCCTAGACTCCTGCGTGAGTTGGATTGGGAAATGAACCAGGGCCCTGAATAAAACTACCTCTGCATTTGCATCAAGATGGCTTTTCGCCATCTTTGGGTGCATGTCTCCCAGGACTTGAGTGGGAACTCCCTATGGGGTCTTTCAGTATCAACCAGCCTTGACATACCAACTTGCAATAGACTAGGTGCATCTTCTCCTATTGTGGCCAGACAAGGCAGCCCAGTTAGGGGACAGGGATCCAAAGGCAGGCAGTGTAGTCAGAGACAGACCCTGCTCCTGCTTTAGGAGTCCACATGAAGACCGAGCTGCACAACTCTTACACATGTGCAGAGGGCCTAGGTCTATCCCATGCATGCTCTCTGGTTGGCAGTTCAGTCTCTGTGAGCTTCCATGGGCCCAGGTTAGTTGATTCTGTAGATTTCTTGTGGTGTCCTTGACCTCTTTGGCTTCTTCAATCCTTCCTTCCCCTCTTCTCAGGATTCCCCAAGCTTCACTTAATGTTTAGCTGTGGGTCTCTGTATCTGTTTCCATCAGTTGCTGGGTGAAGCCTCTCTAGTGACAGTTATGCTAGGTTCCCATCTGCAAATATAACAGAGTATCATCAGTGTGTCAGGAATGGGCTCCCCTTCATGACATGGGTCTCAAGCTGAGCCAGTGATTGGTTGGCCCTTCCTTCAAATTCTGCTCCATCTTTTACCCCTGCTCATCTTGTCTGCAGGACAAATTGTGGGTCCAAGATTTTGTGGCTGAATTGCTATCACAGTCCCTGCATTAGAAGTCAAGCCTGTTTACAGGAAATGGATGATTCAAACCCCTTATCCCCCATTGCTAGTAGTCTTAGCTAGGGTCACCCTCATAGATTCATGGAAGTTTCCATTTGTCCTAGGTTTCTAGCTCTTTCCAGAGATGCTCCGCCCCAACCCGCCAATTCAGTTGAGTCTCCCAGTAATCTCTCCCTCAGTCCTTCCCCCACCTCTTCCCACACATTCCCATCCCTGCCCCTCCCCCACCCACTGTCTTTGTGGTTTTGAGATGGGCAGGGGTCTGGATATGCATCCCATGTTGGCCTACACCTGGCTTAAATTTTAGTCCTTGTATAATATTGTCTTTAATGATTTTTAAAAAAGATTCATAAGACCAAGGACATAGGAACTAATGAATGTTGTTTTGGTCACAGTAAAGCAGTTAAAGGTCAGTTTAAACCCAACTTAAAGGAAATTGTTAAATAAGTGATAGATAGTTTGGCTAGAGTGGGTTTAGGGCCTATATTGCAAACACACAGAGTTAATCCAATGGGTTCAGCCTTTGGGACAAAGTCTAAGCTGGGCTCATGGAAGATGTAATTATTACGGATTGTATACAGCTGAAAAGAATAAATCGTTTTGTTGCCAAAAGCCCATCTAATTCCATTTGAAGAGTTCTGAAGGCTCCAGCATTTTATTCCCTACAAAGATGAGGCATTCATGAAGTAATTTTGTGTAGATATATTTCCTTCAGGCCTCTCTTAATAAAAGGTGTGAATTTCCAGGGCTTCATTTAAGCCACTGAACAAGTAGCACTGAGTCACACCACATTCCAACAGTATGAACAGTATGTTGGAGTCATTTGCTAGGTCCACACATGTACATGATTTTGTTGTTGGGGGTTTTCTCCCCTTTCCTTTTCCTGTGACATCAGAGGTTATGGTTTGCCTGGTCGCTTTCACCCTTTGAACCTGTTACTTCTCATTTGCCCTTCATAGAGGAAGAACATAGCCCTAGAGAGCAAGACACACCCACAATGGGAAATTACCAGAGCATGTCTGGACATTATTGTGTATGTCTCATGGAACACTACCCGTGTGATCAGAGCTGGATGCCTGCATTTAAGATGAGCATACAGACCTGTGTCTTGCATTTACTTCCAGGGACATTGATTACAACATTTTAAAGATGTTTGGCACCATGTAGTTGTGGGTGAAGGAACATTGTAGATGCATCTCTACAAAGTAGATAAAATTTTTTGCTTTCCTTTAAAAGCAGATCTAAAAATATATTTCCTAGCAGCTGTTTAACTGCAAAACAAGAAGGAAAAAGGATCTGCCCCACTGCAGAGTAATTTGCTCAACGAGATATCTACTGGGTCAGACCTCATTGCTTCAGAAATCTGCTGAAAACTTCACTGTGTATATTTAGACCAAGGAGCCTATTAGCTTGTGATCTAAGAGAACCTCTGTATTCTCATAAAAATGAGAAATGTGGCATTATTGGCAACCAAAGCTATAATTATGTTAATGTAGCCATTTTAGGACTGAAATATGTTATTTTAAAATGTTTCTGTATTTTTATTATTCATAACAATGATCTGAAGACATTTAGAAAAATGCTAACAAGTTTTCTATTCTGTATTACCCCGTGGCTAGGGCATAAATGTGCAATTGTGAGCCACAATTTTCATTAAAAGATACATACACACACACACACACACACACACACACACACACACACACATATTTATATGTATATAAATGTATCTTCATAATATAAAAACTGACCTAATGAAAATTTAGGTCTTCACAGTGCTGTGGACTGAGCCCAGGGTCTTATCCATGCCACATGGCCACTTTTCCACTTAGCTAGCTCCCAGTCTGCTTCACATTTGATTTTTGAGACAAAGTTGCCCAGACTGTCCTTTAACTCACTTTGTAGCACAGGAAAACCTTGAACTTTCAATCTTCTGCCTCCGCCTCCTGAGTAGGTAGAATCACAAACTGCTGCCACCATTCCCAGCCAAGTATATCTTTATGTTTTAAGTATTCGTACAGTGAGTATATGTGCAAAGCCAACTTAACCATAGGTGTCCAGCAGTAAAACATGCCCATCTTCTTTGGATCTATATTTTTTGCTGTATATTAAAGACCAATAAGTAATATACAAATGGCAGCCTTTATCATATGCACCACACAGTAGGCTTCATCATGGAATTATCACACATGTCCACACAGTAGGCTTCA
>NW_022196897.1:8519127-8521985 GCF_008632895.1 Mastomys coucha
TTATCACACATGTCCACACAGTAGGCTTCATCATGGAATTATCACACATGTCCACAGTGAACTTTGTTCACTCTCCAAAGTTTAATTTTGAGCAATAGTAAAAGATAGTTTTTTGGTCAAGGATTGTGCAAAGGTACCTAAATGTCTGTTACCAATGTAAATGTATGATGGGCTAAGATGGGTTGGGAATAATTGAGGAAATTCTGAGAATATTTAAATTTACCTTGACCGTACCGACCCAACCATCCTTACCAACATCAGGAAGCAGACAGCCAATGGTATATGTATTAGTTCCACTACTGAGACAGAGATCTAGAAAAACAGAAGGGAGGATTTAATCCGGCTCACATTTTCAGAGTTTTTTGTCCATGTCAGCTGACTCCATTGTTTCTGGGCTTGCTGTCAAGAAGGCCGTTCTGCCAGAGGTTGTGGTAGAGGAGAGCTATTCACTTCATGGAAGGAAAGTGTGAAGCAGACAACAGTGGAGGAAGGAGTGCAGGGAAATCCATAGCCCTCAATGACACACCCCTAGCAACCAACCTAAAATGAGAGCGCCTCTGAAAATATCCACCCATTCCAATAATGCCATTGGATTTTACACCCAGCAATGAATAAATCAAAATGCATTGAGGAAGGCATCAAAGCCCCTGTCAATCAGCCCCTGTCAGTGATTCTGTCCACCAAATGTTCAACCTTCAACACATGGGCCTTTAAAGATTTAAAGATGAATCTCATGGCTGTTAAGATAGGAAGGGAAAGAGAAGGGTCCAAAGCAGAAATGTAGATCATTACTAATTTACTAATAAGTTACTAGAAATGGTTGGTATTTGAGTTTGCTTGTTGTAATGGTTGGAAATGAGTAGAGAGTCTATGGTGGTTTGAATGAGAAATGTCTCCCATAAACTCACATGAATACTTGGTCCCCACTTGGTGACACTGTCTCGGGAGGTTGAGGAGGTGTGGTCACACTGAAGGAAGTATGACATTGGGGTAAGCTACGACAGTATAAAGCCTCTCACTATTTTAGTTCGCTCTCTCTGGTCTCGCTTGCTCTTAAGATATGTGGCCTCCCAGCTTCTTGCTCATGACGACGTGCTCATGAGGACATGCCTGCTGTGTGCCATGATGCTGCCCTGCCGTCAGAGATTCTTAATCCATTTTGAACCATAAGCCAAAATAAACTCTCTCCCTTAAATTGCTATTGGTCATGATGTTTAGCACATCCACAGAAGTAACTAACAAGTCTTCTACACAGCATGGTCTAGACTGAGAACGCCCACTGAGAGTGGGAGTAAGGGGGAAAATCTTCTCTCTTTTTTAAGTAACAAGTTCTCTTTTTATATGCACACACACACACACACACACACACACACACACACACACACACACACACACAAAGCAGGATACACATGTGAGACCAGAATAAAACTCAGAGGAGTTGGTTCTTTTCTTCTACCACATGGATCCTCAGGATTGAACTCAGGTTGTTAAGCCTGGCTGTCAGCTCCTTTACCTGATAAGCCTAAGCAAGAATATTTTTTATATCTTCTTAAGTGTAAGTCCATGGCGTATACTTGAACTTTTCTTCTCAGAGATGAAGTCTTTAGGATAGTGGTGGTTCTCAACCTTCCTAATGCTGTGACCCTTTAATATAGTTCCTTATGATGTGGTGACCTCTAACAACAAAATTATCTCATTGATACTTCATAAGAATAATTTTGCTACTATTGTGAATCATAATGTAAATATCTGATATGCAACCCCCAAGGGATCATGACCTACAGGTTGAGAACCACTGTGCTACAAAAAGCTTGCCTACATTCAAAATTGCCATTCATTCATGAGTCCTTCCTTTTTGCCAATAGAATGTACTGTTTTCTTCATCCTCCTATGAATATATATAAGTAGATAGTATCCATTTTACTCACTTTGTCTTGCCTCACAATTCAGTGAGGGACCCATGAATATTTGTTGGTGGTATTAAAAATAATTTTTCATGCATTTTTATACCCCAGATAATGTAGCAGTGATTTAATTCATTTAATAGTCATGGCCTCAGAAGAATAAGTACAGGAGGCATTTCTGGAACAACTTAGCAACATAATAAGAGACTCTGGGAAACTCATCCTTGAGGCCATGGTGAAGTTTGGAAAACTATGGAGAAGAAAGTCCTAGGAGAAACCAAGCCTATTTATCTAGAACTCGGGGCTCTCCTACCACACTCTGCCTTCTTCCTTGAGCACCATGATGGGGAGGGGCAACAATTGCTTAAGTTGATTAAACTCTTAAAAAAATTGAAAGGGGATAGTAGGGAACTAATCACATGTGTCAATATACTAGATGGGAGATCATCAACATAGAGCCAATGTTTCAGTATCCTGATTTTGAGAAACTCCCTCTATTTGTTGACCCATATGTTCCTATCCTTCCTGGGAGAAATTACCCAATGTTGATTTTCAGAAAAGGGAAAAAATTAAAGTGAAAAAAATATGTGCTTGCATGTGTATGTGTGTACGTGTGCACACACAAGCACACACAAACACATACACACACTGAAAAGAGGGAGAGACTGAATGTTGGTTTGAGCAGTGGGAGAACAAATGTTATTTTGGTTGAACCTGGAGTTCGTTCTCCTTTGAAGTGAATGAGATGTTCTTGGTGCAAGTTAAGGACTTTGTAAAGTGCTCCCTAGATCACTTCATATGCCTTACTACAAATGGGCCCAGACTTGTTCTTTCTAGGGTACAGAATTTGACAAGAACACCTAGATAGTATCTCCCTCCTTCCCTGATATGGCCATTTTGTCACATGGAGTATGACATCTCTCTGGGTAGTTGCTGGGCTGCTGACTTCCCTTT
>NW_022196897.1:8521995-8540725 GCF_008632895.1 Mastomys coucha
TATGACTTTGCGGTGTGCAAAGATTCACCTGAGAGCAGGATGTCCACACTTCCGGCCGTGCACTCTTGGAATACCAAGAGACAGATCCAGTGTACAGTGGTGGGACTTTCTCTATCAGGATCAGCTTGGTTGAGAAGGGATGGTGATAGTTGGTTCAACTCCTCCATCTGCTGGAGCAGGGCAAGGCAGAGCAGGGCCAGGCAAGACTTGGGCAGAGATGCTGCCAAGCTTAGCCTCAGGGCATGCATGACTCCCAAACTGGTTGTCTTTGAGGCTGTTATTTATCCAAATAAGGCAAGGCCGTGGTTTTGCCGACTAGCTCAGATTTCTGAGCCATACTCACTGGCTGGCCTACTTGATATTTGAACTGAAAACACAAAGGTATTTCTTTGAAATGGAGCACTTTTGTGGGGTTCACGGATATCCTGGAGTCATTGTTTCGAAGACTCTCCCCTGCACTTTTGGATGAGGTGGATATGGTCTGGTTTGTTTTACCCTTCTCTTCTGGCTCTTGGAACAGGCAGCAGAGATGACTTTGTCCAGATATCTCTGGACTTGATTTTGTACCAAAATAATACTCAACCTCAGAGCCTTCTAAGGTGAGACTCACACACTGATTTCTGGATGCTAAACTCCAAGATTGTTCAGGGATCTCATAGCCTGGCATTTGCCTTTGGAAGAGACACTTGAAGTTCAGGGTCAGTTTGTTCATCTGGAAAATGGAGATGATAGTCATGATAGGAATACTTAGGAATTTAACAGGGTAAGTCTAGAAAGCCATTGTCAAATAGGAGATAGCTAAAGACATTACTTTCTTTTCCATGTCTGACCTCTCCTTTTATGAATGTATTTACTAACAGAGAAATTATAGGTGATTGTACTTACTCCCCAAAACTTAGTATCAAAAGTCTGAGGGTTTCTCTATGGTACTCATTTAAGTGGCTCTTCTTGAATCCTATTTTGAATATATATGTGCATATTTAACTTTCCCTTCTAAACTATGCCTTCCTCAAAGGCGAGGAGTATGTCCTGTTTTGTTGTTTTGTTTTAGACAGGGTCTCATTATGTGGCTCTGGCTGTCCTGGAACTCATTATGTAGACCAAGGCTATCCTTGAACTTAGAGATCTGTCTGCCTCAAACTCCTAAGTATTAGGATCAAAGGTTTATGCCACCATACCTAGTGAGGATTATATCTTAATAAATTCATTCTCCATTATTAGTTATAGCCCTGGGTTTACCACAGATTGTAGCTACTCAATAAACACTCCATGAATTTACAAAATCCTATTTTTGGAGTGGGTACTACAGGAAATTATTTAACAATTAAGAAACTCCTGTTAATTCCTGGTCTAGAGTTCAGATTCAGTGATTCATTCGAAAGTGATGATGGTGGGTTGCCCTCCATCATTCTAGACTGATTTTTTTTTTAAATTGTATTTATTATTATTATTATGGAGGTGCATGCAGGTGTGTGCATGATAGGGCCCAAGGAGATCAGAGGATAATTTCTGCAAGTTGCTTCACTCCTTATACCATGAGTTCCAGGGATTGAACTGCTGAGACATCTTGCCTGCTTGTCTACACTGAGTTTTGAGAGACACACTTGGAGGTCATTCAGGAATAATAATCTGATCCATATACTTCACAGGTGTTTTTGTATGTTCTGTCTTGGGCTCCAACTAAAGCCAAGCAACACAGATGGGGTTTCAAGGGCATATTCATTACAAACACAAAATTAGAAATGTCTTTCAAAGAACTGAGAAAGTATCAGCTTTTGTGTTGTAACACAGCATCTATTGTCAGTCTTATCTATAAGCATCCTTGTACTATGGATGCCCACGGAAGTGTCTGACACTGGAAGTTACTTTTAAGAACAGAGGAGACCCTTCTAAACCAGAAGTAATTGCTATGAGGGCTGTTTTGGTATGAAACTCTCCTGTTCCTTCACATTTACTGGCTAGGAGTTTGAATTTTGGAGACTTATCAATCATTGTCTTCCATTGTTCTCTCTAGGGGCTTGTCTCTTATACAATCCTTTCTTCTCCTGACACATTAGCCAGTGGTCAGTTGTGGATAAAAATGATTGCACAGCAAAGCACCTTCCATCACCCATGGCAGGCTGTTTAAAATGGGTTCTATGATGGAGATCACCTTGTGTTATGTTTGTTCAGCAAAGCAGTAATGGAACCAGCATGCGTCCCTCAAGAATGAGGGGTGGGGCTGCTAAGTGACCATTTGGTTTCCAAGTTCTGTCATTCATCCATATAACTATCACCATTTTTCTCTAATGGGCCCTGAAAACTCTGTCTCTATAATGTACAGTTGTAGTGCCTACAATTCTATATAAATCATTATGAACTCATCTGATAAGTTTAGACTTGCTATGTCATCAAGCTGAAATATGCACATGTCTTAGTTCTCACACTGTTGCAATCATCTGAAAGCTATTTGCTATGGTATCTAAATTCCTTCGATCATAGCATAGAGTCCAGAGAGGGGACCTGTGCCTCTGTCACTGGTTAGTGAACTTCTGAGAGATGCGGTGGTTACCTCTGAGTGCTGTGGTCCTTCGAGAGTCATCATTAGTAAAACTAGAGTCGTGATGCTCAGAGTTTAATCGGAAACATCATATAACATTTGTGTCCAGTTTTCCTTCCCATGATCTCAGCCCCACTAAGATCAATCTAGGTTTATCCAAAACTAATCAATAGAAATTCAAGAAATTTCTATTATGAAACTTACAGTTCGTAAGTTCTAAATAGCTTTTATTACAGTTGGTGGTTATAATTATCCCAAAGGTGTGACTGTTACTGATTGCTTTGGGGCACGTGTAAAGGACAGTGTAGTATATATAATGTTCTATACTCTCTACAGGTTTAGGCACCTAGTTAGGGTGTTGGAACTTATCCCCTCCAGATGAGTGTCACTAAAGTACTCTAGTTACTACATGCTTACTACATGCTACAAGTTATATGCTTGCTACATGATGCTGGACAAGTTTCTTTGCTTCTTACATATCATTCCCTAGCCAAGTGGGACAGGGGTACCTGCCCTCTGTGTCTCACCAAGTTCTGGGGCCCATAAAATAAAATCATAACTGAAAGCACTTTGTATAGTGCAAAACTGCTAACTGATTTTCCTATATATCTGCTCAAGGGCACATTTGTAAGAATTTGTAAAAAAATTCTTTTTACAATAAAAACATTGTAAGTTAATAATGCAATATAGTATACATTTAAGGTGTCTGTTAATTATTAAATAGGCATACCAATAGCCATTATTCCCAGGAAATAGTGTACGCCACTGAGCTGAGCACATACTAGCAATGAATCTAGAAGTTCTAAAAGGGATTCAAGAATAAAAGAACTTTGTCCATGCAGAAGCATGGGTGGACTCACTGAGATGGAGAAGTAGTTGTTTGCTCCATCTGTTGCAAATGCTGGTAAGAAGATATGATTGTACTGACTGTGCCTATTGAAAATACAGAGGGAGTTGTCCTTGGCTCATGATAACATGGAGAACCCAGTAGATCAAGTGTCCGTGAGAGAGGGGAGTCTTGCTTTCATCTACCCTTTCAGCTCTGCCCTCATTATGACTTGGAAGTTAGATGACGCACTTAATATTATGTTTTTATTCTGCCCCAGTCCAAACATCTTTAATCACTGCTGGGCACAGGGCTAGTCCACTGGATCTGGTGGTGTACGCCTCAACTAGAGTTCTTCATGTCAAACTATTTCTGGGAATAACACCCATGTTAAATATAGCCATAAACCAACCGCTGACTGGATCATCTCTTTACTGAGAATCCAATAATTTTGGCAACAGCCTGTCTGTCTCATGTCTGGGAGACGGTCCATTTATGAGCAAATGAAACATTAATAGATTAATAAGACCTCACAAGTGACCATCCTTGCCATTTTAACAGTATAAACAAGATGGGTTTGAAACTTTTCCAGCATAATAATCATTTCTTTTTATGATACTACTTTTATGTCTATAGGCACATGAGTTTCTTTTTGCATATATATTCCTTAAATTGATAATGAATGAGAAAGAGGAATTAGGAATAAATTTAACAATACCATTGGCCTTTCCCAAAGAATAAACATTATTTCCTACTGAGGTAATACTGGATATTTACTGGCAAGGCTTTTCTTAATGCTAACCCAAAAGATAGAAGTTACTTCCACCTCACTTGCAGTCCATCAAAAGCAGAGGGGATGTGAATAGCAATCTGACAAAAGCTGCTTGTCTCAGGGTCAACAAGACTGGGAACAGCCTCCTGATCCAACCAGACTATAGATGCCACCAGTTGGACTAGTGGGAAGGAGTTAAGTGGTCCTCTGGAGAGGGTGACCCACTCAGTGGGCCTATGTACAGCAAGCACTTTGTTCCAGAAATGGATGGTTCATTAGCCACTTCTTTAGAGTCTCGGATAGCAAACCCCTCTCCCCTCTCCAATCAACTTCCTGCTTACTAGAGAACATTCAACTAATCCTGATTCACCACAGGATTGGGCTGCCTTTCAAACTCCTGACATTGAATTACTACCCCAGTAATGAAGAAGCCGTGCTTGTGCTGTGCAGAAGAGAGGGCCCTGAAGTACTTTGAAAGTGAAAGATGTTTCTGAAGTGACAGAGGGAGGAAACCAGCGAAGGAAGCCAGACTGCCACCACCTCTAAGGTGAAATAATATGTTGATAAAAGCCGGGCAGTGGTGGCACATGCCTTTAATCCCAGAACTTGGGAGGCAGAGACAGGCAGATTTCTGAGTTCCGAGGCCAGTCTGGTCTACAGAGTGAGTTCCAGGACAGCCAGGGCTACACAAAGAAACCCTGTCTCAAACAAACAAACAAACAAACAAACAAAAGCATGCTTCACTCAACCAAAGAGCACCAAGGCTGTGTCACTTCTCTTTTGGGAGTGGGAATGGCATGGCCCCTGTTACTCAGAGGACAGCCCCTTGAAACAAGGAAGACATTGGAGAAGTCACTCAAAGAGCAGTGCTGTGCCCTATGCCATTAAGCAAAACCATTAAAGGTGTAGTAGGGTTGGACATGGCTTTCACAGACCACAAAGGCCAGCCTCTAAGTTCCCCGTCCTGGAAAGCCCTCCTGTGACCCAAGGAAATCTACAAAATGCATGCCAGATTCCTGGGAACCAAGAACCGAGCATGTTCGTCCTGTAGCCTGGGGAGAGAGAAAAAAAATCTGTGCTGATTAGATTAAAAAATCAAAACAAGGGTTTTCAAATCCCTTCTCCTCTTTCCCAACCTCTTAGATGGCATCTGTTACAGCCATGTCATCAAAACACAGTTTCTAATGGGACATCTTGGGAAGGCAGTGGTGTCGGGGAGACCACTTCCCCCCTCCCTTAATAACCACAAGCAATTGGTGGTAGTAAACAGTTCTTTGGGTGAGCTTGCAAGTATGACTGCCTTTGGACTTCAGAGACGTCACAGAATTCTTTTGGTCGGCAAGAAGAACCTCTGAGAATCTGAAAATGTTTTGTTTCATTGTGTTGTGTTTTTCTTTAAATGTCCAGGCAGCCATGAATGCGGTATTGGGGTGTGGCTTAAGGCCAGCCAGTGACTGAGGCTCCTTGTTGCAGGATTCCCAGATGAGTGTGGTATGGTCCCTGGAGGCACAGAGCCAAGGGAAGCCTTGGCTTTTACCTAGCTCACCTTTTGTTAGCCAGGTGTTGACACCTGTCCTCCAGCTAGCCACTTCTGGTATACACAAACCCTCTTGTCCTTTAGGCTGTTCCGTACATCCCCAGAGGAGGCCTCTGGAGAACCCTGGGCTCTTTCTTCCTCATGCCTAGGGTAGGGCAGCCAGGAGCTGCTTGCCTTTCTCAGACTCCTCTCGCAGCCGCTGCAGCTTGCTTGCCTTCTCTTTTCTCTCCTTATTTCAGCTTGGCTTTCCAGAATGATAGTTGTTGCTAGCCCTGCACTGAAGAGCAGAGCTCAGCCTGGTTACAAAACCGGCTGGTTAATTAGTAAACAAGCTCTTTTCCCTCCCTCTTTTTTTCCCCTCAAGTATCACAAACATGGGCAAGAGATAAGTTGCCTTTACTTGCCGGTAAACCAGACTTCAAAAGTCTAGCAGAAGATGAAGTTTGGGTTCTAGGCTAGTTTCCCGCGCCCCACCCCCACCCCCACCCATAACAGGAAAATTCTCCAAGAGTTGGACCTGAGGTAATTGGCACTCGGGGTTTTCTGTTAGTTTCCCTCCTCGGTGGCTGGCAGTTGGTCTGCTTTAAGGATCTGCTACGCTTTAAGTAGAATCTATTTGCTAGCTAATATAGCATTTGTTGTTAACCCATTTACCCGGGGCTCTCAGTAGTTGAGCGCCTTCCTCACTCTGTTGCCCTGTAAGCAGTTGTTGGAGGATTGAGTCACCCAAGCAGTAGCCTGTGGTTGGATGTGGGCTGAGGTTAGTCAGTGACTAATTTCCAAGGGGAGGAGAAATTGACTTATCATTGGGAGAGCTACTTTTTATCCATGCCGGTGGCAGCTTCGCTCTGAAGACAGGGTCAAAACAAACTGGTTTTCAGCAAGGCTCATTTTTGTATCTGAGCGCCCTTGTGGTGATTTGGACTCTGAGGAGAAAGGAGGTGTCAGCATTGTCCATGTGAAGGCCAGAGGATTCCGAAGAGGCTCTCAAACAAAGGAGTCCCATAGCTCCAGGCAGAGCCAATGGGCTTGATCACAGCGGCAATTACACAGGTGGTTCGCTCAGACAAAAAGTAAGTGGCTTTAATTCTTTGAGGTTGGAAAGGTCCTCTCAGGAGGCTTTTCTGTTTTCTCCGGTTACTTCATTATGTGATCTGATGGAGGAGGCCACGTACAAATTCTAGACTTGGAAGGGTGGGGCTTGAAATAGAGTAAACTGAACATAGTATTCCCTCCCCACAAAGCATGTCCGTATGTGTTGTAAGTGCTTCAGAAAGGGGCTGGATTAATGTTTCCCCAAAAGATTTTAAATGAACTTATTTTTTTCCAGGGTAGGTTTTCAGTTTTAAAATGTTCCTTCTTATCTTACTTTCAAGAAATATCCAACTGAATGACACTTGCCTTGCCTTAGAATTCTGGGGGAAATAAAATACTGCTGTATGTATAGCTACCTAATTCAAATGTAATTTGTACTGACCTTCAGTATTTTCTGGTTTGGTGGAAGAGTGGGGCAGTTTATTGAAGTGGGCATTGTGAGGAAGAACAATTTGAACACCTCCCTGTTTACCGGCACCCAAAGGACTCAGCCAAGACACAATAGGGATTTGGATAATAGTGGGAAGAGGGAAAGGGAGTCACCACACAGAGCAAGCAAACGAGGGAGAAAAGCCCGGCTTACACAGTCCAGGGTGGCTGAACAATTTTTGTGCCTGAACTTATGCAGACAAATAAAAATACTTGATGGAAATTCTGATGGGGAGTAGAAAGGTCATTACTCTGTGTGTAGGTCCTCTTTTTATTTTTGTAAGACAAAGAGCTGATGTTTACATAGTTAACAATGGTAAGTTTTCAGACAAGAAAGCTGCAATGATGTGCATAGCTACTTTTAACTTAGCAAGTAGAATGGGGTACAGGAGAAGCCTCAGATAGGTGGAAAAGTCAAAGGCTCAAATGGTCAGCTGCAGTCCTGTGTACACATGTCTTGCTTATCTTACCATGGAATGTAAGTCTAATTTTCCCCTAGGCCTGACAGTGAGTATTAGTAGAAGGAAAGCTCATACATATTTAATGTCAGGTCTTTGTCAGCAAGATGATAAAAAACCACAACCAAATAAAACTGTAGATGCCTGAAACTAGGAAGTTACAGTCATAAGAAGGGCACTAGCTTGAGCAGCAAAGGTTGTTCTAAATTACAAACTATTATTGCTTAGCTACCCCGCAGCCAATCAAACAAGCATTTTGTGAGGTCATTAAAGACTAGTTTTTAACAAATTAACACGAGGCTTCTTCCTCATTTCCCAGGCCTTCTACCATATCCTGAGTGAGGTACCTTCAGCTGAACTAGAGCATTTACTAAATAAACTGGAGTTATCTCATATTAAGGGTTTGCTCTTGTAGATCTGAAATCCATGTTTTCCCAGGGCTTAATGGGATTATCATGCCATTCTCTCTTGGGGCTCTATCTAAAGCAGAGGGTGAAATGATCGGGGAGATTTCTAAAGCCCAGTCTTGGGAAATCAGACACAGCCTGGCACAACAACATAAGCATTTTTACCAGAGGCTTCCGACTTCTACGCCACTGGTATGGATGAGAGACCTTCAGTCTCAGATTAACTGTTCTGTCATAATTGAATGCTCAGTGGCTAACTCAATGGTTCATTCAGTGGCCTCATTGGATCATGGAAAGATTATTTTGAAATGGCAAAGGCGGGATGATACCCAGCATGGTCAGCAGGTATGTGGTGCTCATGGGTATAGCTAGGATCATGCTGACTCATGGAGGCTCTGTACTGATGAGCACCTGGACGTTGGATGAGAGAGATGGACGTTGACTCTTCAGTATTTTGACTGGCATCCACATTCTTCATACGAATGCACGGCATAGTGTATCAGAACCATACTTAATTGATTTATTATTTCAGAATATATCCACACATGCCACCAGAAACTTTAATGATTTTTGTTTTCTAATCAGTTTTTTTGGTATTTTATTTTAAAAGATACTTGTAAAGTATAAATCTTAACTATAACTTTTCATATCACAAAACATGTTTTTGTTTTGTTTTGTTTTGTTTTGTTTTTTGGTTTTTTGAGACAGGGTTTCTCTGTGTAGCCCTGGCTGTCCTAGAACTCACTCTGTAGACCAGGCTGGCCTTGAACTCAAAATCCGCCTTTGCCTCTGCCTCCCAAGTGCTGAGATTAAAGGCATGCCCTACCACTACCCAGCAAAAAATGTTTTTTTAATTCTTATTTGAATACCCCTGCTGTTTCAAGAGATTGTTTGTATTAATCTAAGTTAATTCACATTTTCCTTTCATTAATATGAGTTTATTTAACAGTTCTCTGCTGTTTAGAATCCTGTCCTCTTTTTACTCTCTTCACAGAAAGGTGGCTATTTCTACTGTCTCTGACTGGGCTGAGATCCCCAAAATCTAGATGTTTCCTAGAGCTTGATAAGGAAGAAAGGAAAACAGAGCCGACCCGAGCAGTTGCTGGTCCCTAGTGGCTTCTAAACAGTTATTCCCAACAATAATGGCAACAGAATTTTCTGTTAGTTCATTTGTCTTGGGCAATGTGTGACACTCGCACACATGGCCCGTTTGAGTAAATGTGATGTGAAAAGTTTATCTTAAGACTGGTTATTTTATTGTATGTTATGACTGTTTGGGGTCATTTGGTCAGACACTCACTGACAGTTTAGTCAAACCCTCTCAGATTTCATGACCTATAAAGACACGTGCTGAGCATGTGTTTGTTTTTATTGAGTCCTGAACTCTGCAAGACAATGGGAGAGGCATTTCTAAGGGTTTGTTTCTGCACACCCTCTGTCCTATGGTTGTTCCTACCGTCTGGAGGACTAAAGGTATACTACCCTGACAATGACCTTGGGTGGGGCGCTTCTGGTCCATTGCCCTGCACACCTGAGTCATACATGTATCAGGTGAGCAGAGAGTGGTCATATGGGCAGGAACATTAGGGCACCTGGAATCCAGGACTAGGTATGAAGCACAAGAATAAGAACATTGTGGGAGGTTTGAATGTACCACAGTAAGATTTGGAGAAGAGAGAGCAGGCTAGCCCAGCAGACTAGCCTAGAGGAGCATGAACTCCATGTATGTGTTAAAGAGAAAAGAGGGTAGTGAGATAAACTATGATTGTAAGTCAGGAACCTGCTCCCTCTGGGGTCTCCAGAACCACTCAATCCTTAGGGAATTAAGAGGTCAATTCAGTGACTGCTTAGGAAGCGCCCACAAAACGTTGTGCTTGGTGGTTGCCTATTTCTGCCTACTTTGCATTTTTAATTGGTTATTTCCTATGTAAAACCCATAATAATACATAGAAGTTCCTGATCCTGTTGTGGATTCTACACTGTTAGATGCTAGGGACAGGATAAAAACCTGTGGAAGACTGGTTGGCTCATGCCCTGCTTTCCTTTTGAGGAGATGTGGGAAAGCACTCACCTTCTCAATAGTAGGAATTCCAAAGCTTGTTTGGAGCTGTATCCTAATGCCTGGCTCTTAGAAAGGATTTGGTAAAGGTTGCTCACTAAACAAATGTAATGATGGATCAGTTCCTTTTCTTCCAGGCATGGACTCTTTTTCATATTCAACCTACTCTCTCACTTCAGGCACACCATGAGTCTCTCAGGTGCACATTCTGGTTCTTTACCATTTGAGCTTCCTCTCTCCCATGTTCCTTGTCACAGCTATCCTCCAACCATTGATAACCCTCTGTCCTCTCTTGGAAGTCAGGGTGAAGGATCGTAGTCTCCATTCTCTCTAGGGCCTTGACCAAAACAGTAGTGTATCAAATAATCATATCCTGGATTTATTTGTATTTTTGTTTGTTTGTTTGTTTTGGATTTTTGAGACAGGGTTTCTCTGTATAGCCCTGGCTGTCCTGAAACTCACTCTGTAGCCCAGGCTGGCCTCGAACTCAGAAATCCGCCTGCCTCTGCCTCCCAAGCACTGGGATTAAAGGCGTGCACCACCACCGCCCCGGCTATTTGTATATTTTTACTTTGCCCTTGCAAAAGACAATAGCACAAATTTATTTGCAAAGCACAAATTTATTTCCCCTCTTTCCTCACTAACTTGATTCTTCTGATTGTTTAATTTTGAAGATGCATTTATCGAAGAGCAATGGGCATCTTTACCTCTTCCGGTCCATGCAATGCTGAAGCCCGGATAACTAAGCTACCTGGTCCAATGCTCCAGCTTATAGTGTCTGCTAGCTATGCCCATCACCTCTAATGACCCCATAGGCAGAACCATTAGGACTTTGCACTGGGTCTCCATCGCACTTCGGACTCCTTTGCATGGTTTACCTGCCATCTCACTGGTACCTCATTACTTCTCCTAACCTGGTGTGTTGTCTTCACAGAGGCTCAAATAAATTGTTGAATTAAACCTCCTTCCACACTTCTCCCAGGAATTCACTTAGCCTTTCCAGCCACAGTCCTACATAGCATTAACCTGAAAAGGTGGGAAAGTGCTTGTTAGTTGTTTGCCAGGGCTAACTATAGGAAAATGTGCCCATTACAGGATTTCAAAACATGATTTTAGACCCATGTATACATTAGCCTTACAGTTTAAATTTATTAAATGGCTTAAGAAGCCGTGACATCAATATTTAAACCATAGTTTAATACCTGTGTTGCTGTCATTGGGTATATGTCTGTTTTTTAAGGTTGCTACAAGGAATTACTGGAAACTTGAGGTTGTGAGACAAGATGCAGCAGGAGAGCTTGCCTGAGATATGCATGTGTAGTGACCAATATGACAAACAAGCAAACAAAACATTTTAGGTTTTAAATGCCATGGGTTTATTCTTGTATAGTGGTTGGGTTTCTAAAATGAGTTTCATAGACCTTTATCAAGCAGACTTTGGTGGGATCTCTGGGGGAATCCATTTCCTTATTGTTTGCAGTTGCTGCCCTTGGCCTCAGATCCATCTTCATCTTCTATGTCACCAGCCACCTTCTAGTCTTTCTCTCCAGCCCTCCAAGGTTGAGTTCCTTGTTTCCCTGTTGTCTATATAAAAACCTTGGTGATTGCAATGAGTCCACTTGAATAATATCTGTCACCTCAGGATCCATGACTTGCTCACATCTGTAAAGTCCCTTTTGCCAATAAGGGGACATATTCTCAGGTTCCAGTCACCTAGTGTGAGTGTCTGGTAAGAGGGTGAGATACATAGCTAGACTCCCTTATTAAGGAATTCACCTTGTCACATTGAGACATCCCTAAAAACATGAATATCTAAGTATGTTTTCTGATTCCTTGCTTTATTTCCAGATGCAGAGAGAAATTGTTTATGCAAGAGGAGATGGCCTTGTCGCCCCCCGACCAGGATCTACAGCTCACCCACCTCATGTAATTCCAAACTCTCCACCATCCACTCCAGTGCCCCATTCCTTGCCTCCCTCTCCATCCAGAATTCCTTATGGGGGCAGCCGTCCCATGGCTATTCCTGGCAATGCCACCATCCCCAGGGACAGACTCTCGAGCCTGCCAGTATCCAGATCCATCTCCCCAAGCCCCAGCGCCATTTTGGAAAGAAGAGATGTCAAACCAGATGAAGACATGAGCAGCAAAAACCTGGTTATGTTCAGAAATGAGGGTTTCTATGCAGACCCTTACCTCTATCACGAGGGACGAATGAGCATAGCCTCATCTCATGGCGGTCACCCTTTGGATGTCCCAGATCATGTCATTGCATATCACCGCACAGCGATCCGGTCAGCGAGCGCTTACTGTAACCCTTCCTTGCAAGCAGAAATGCATATGGAGCAATCACTATACAGACAAAAGTCAAGGAAATACCCTGACAGCCATTTGCCTACCTTGGGCTCCAAAACACCCCCAGCCTCTCCACACCGGGTGGGTGACTTAAGAATGATAGACATGCACCCGCATCTTAACACACATGGACCCCCTCATACCCTGCAGCCAGACCGGGCCTCCCCCAGTCGCCAGTCTTTTAAAAAGGAACCAGGCACCCTGGTGTACATCGAAAAGCCACGAAACACTCCAGGATTATCCAGCCTCGTAGACCTGGGGCCTCCTCTAGTTGAGAAACAAGTTTTTGCTTACAGCACTGCTACGATCCCCAAAGACAGAGAAACCAGGTAAGAAGACAAAGGGGTGGCTGAGGACGGTCTGTACTGGGGAGTTGCTGAAAACTGCTTTCTAGATACCAAGCCAGAAAACACAATTCTGAGTATTAGGGAAGGCTAACCTTCCCTGCAGAGTTCCTGAATGAGTGAGGTCGGGTCAATGAGGTCCACCAGTGACCATGTGAAAGGAGACAGAGCTACCACAAAGGCCAACGGCCCTACCTGTCCCTAGACTCTGGTCCTCACAGAATTGTCATTAAGGTGACTTGGAATTATTGGGAAGAAAATGGTGATTGATGGAAATCACGCAGATAGCAGATAGAAGAATCATAATTGCCTGCCATAGAAAATGAATAGTAGCCTAACTCTTGGTCACTGCCATCTGTGTTCCTGCCTATACAATGCAATTTCATTTTCTCATCTGGTTTTGGAAGATGAAAAGAATGAGTTTGCATGAACTTAGACTGGTTGGGTTTAATATTCAGGAGTGGAGTTGGAATAGGTAGAGTTTTTGAGTGAATAAAATACTCTGGGATGGATAGATGGATGGATGGATGGGTATATATATATATATATATATATATATATATATAGAGAGAGAGAGAGAGAGAGAGAGAGAGAGGAAGAGAGAGAAAGAGAGAGAGAGATCAGTATATATCAATCTTCAAGATTTCTATGCTGAATATATTTTGAAAACCCTCCAAAGTCTGCAAAGTAATAAGTGAAAAAAACAAATAGATTTTGATAGAGGAACGTTTCCTAGCCTAAATTCATTGAAAGGAATAAAATTAATTAAATTATAATCATAAAATTTAGCAGAGAGATTGACTTGAAAGGAACAACTTACTTGTTTCATGTGGGTTCAGAAAGGATAAAATATTAAGTTTTTCAGAACCTGCTTAGAGCTGCTGTTCCTCACTAAAAATGGATCCGTCTCATACTGTTATATAACCTTATAAGAAGTCCAAACTTGTGAATGGAATGTGAACTGTCTTCCTAACTTACTGTCTTCACACACAAATCAGACCAAAGTCCTGTCACCTCTAGCAGAATTTTAGCATGTGAGGCTGTCCCTATTTGTTCAGTCATAAAGAATCACACAGCACAAAGATTTCAGGAGAATGAAACAAGGATGAACATGAATGATTTGGAGTCATTAATGCAAAAACAAAATCCAGCTCTCACAGTTGGAAAAACAGCATGATGATGCCTCTGTCCTTTGGGTGCCTTAGGGGAGCAGAGGAGCAGAACCATGGGTTCTGGGTACATTTTCTCAACAAAGGAGTGAGTCATCCTCTCTAGTAAGTTATTTTTCTGTTGCTGTGAAAAAAAAAAATACCTTGACCAAAAGCAACTTAAAAAACAAAGAGCTTATTTTTGCTTGTGGGTATAGAGGACTAAATGTCCAAATATTGGGGAAACTGTGGTGGCCAGAGGCCAGAGCAGGAGGCTTGAGAGATCACATCTTAACTGCACACAGGAAGCAGTATGAGAACTGGAAGTGGGGCCAGGCTATAAACTCTCACACCCTGTTGCCCAGTTCTACCTCCTAAAGGTTCCCTAACATCCCGCAAACAGGAATGCCTACTTGGGGATCAAATGTTCAAGTACATGGGGGCCTTTTTCATTCAAACCACCATATCCTCCTCTCAGCACCACAAGTATCCAGGCCATAGTTACTTGGCCCCATTTGTCAAGAGATTTGGTAATGGCTATGGTGAGGCACTGTAATCCCAGCACGCAAGATCCCAAGGTGTAAGGACCCCTGCAAGGTCAAAGCCACCCTAAGAAACCCTGTGTTAAAAATCCAACCGTGCAAAGAAACAACAGCCAGCCCCACGACCTTTGAGGATGTGTGGAGTGTGTCCTGTGTGGGTCCCTGATCAGTGGGTCCCCTGTGTGGGTCCCTGTGTGCGGAGTGTGTCCTGTGTGGGTCCCTGCCAGTGGGTCCCCTGTGTGGGTCCCTGACCAGTGTCTCAAAGGATATTCATCCTCCATTTGCCAGTGTCTCCATTGGACTTTCCTTTGTTTAAAAGGATTTGCCAACCTCAATGACTTCATTTTTTTTTCAAATCTCAAAAAAAGTCTGTAGATTTCTTCTTTACATGTTATAAAATATTTTTTTATAAAATTTGACTTATGTTATATCTAAAATAGAATCTATTGGGAAAATTAACTTAAAAAGCTGAATGCTTGCCGGGCGGTGGTAGCGCACACTTTTAATCCCAGCACTTGGGAGGCAGGCAGATTTCTGAGTTTGAGGCCAACCTGGTCTACAGAGTGAGTTCCAGGACAACCAGGGCTATACAGAGACACCCTGTCTCAAAAAAAGCTGAATGTTCCCCTAAAGCAGTGTCACTGCCACCAGGGAGTAATGACAGGTGATTGTGATGCTCATAGCTTTAGCTTTCACGGTCCTCCCTCACCAACTGTGAAATAACAAAGAAAGAATTTTATTTCACACAGCCTGCCAAGTTGAATCCTTGTTTGTTAATTAACTTATCTCCAGAGATTACAGTTGGAGTATTTGTGTGTTTGTGGGCTGGTTAATGCTGTACACCTTCCACAGTGTAGACATACATACAATGTATATATGTATGTGTATATATACATATACATACATATACACACACATATAAGTCATATAAACATATGCATGCACTCCTATACACACTACAGGCATATACACATATACAACAAAGGCATGTATAAACACAGGCACCCCACAGAGGCACCTGTTCACCTACACCCCATAGACACACAAAAACACCACAGACATACATGCTGAAAACATACACATTCTTGTATCAGTACTACCCTAGTTAGATTTCTATTTCTATGATAAACACCAGGACTAAAAGCAACTTGGGAAAGAAAGTGTTTGTTTCATCTTACACTCCCGGGTGACAGGCCATCACTGAGGGAAGTCAGAACAGAAACTCAAGGCAGGAGCTAAAGCAGAGGCCATGGAGGAACGCTGCTTCCTGCCCGCTCACTCTGCTTCCCTATGCCACCCAAGACAACTTACTGACCCCATCTACCATGGTCGCATACACCACCTACACTTTGAGTCTCTGCTAATGAAAGGCCTCGTTCCTATCCTCACTGATTCAGCCTGGACATGGACATTTGTAAATAGTGGTGCCTCTATTGACAGGCAGCACATACACAGCTGTCACGTACAGGGGTATCTTTGGAACAAGCACTGTATTAAGTATCATCCATTTATCATGTAATAGAACTACCAGACCAACCACTAGATATAAGCTTGTTCTACTCCTTTTTGTAGATGTGGAAACTGAGGAGCAGGGAGGTTACACTGATTCTGTAAGACCACCAGTGCTATGAAATGGCTCTGTCTAGTGAGTGGTCAGTACCTTTTGTCAGGCATGCTGGCACACACCTGTAATCCCAAGGTCAAGACCCTGTCTCATATAATTAGGAAATAACTCAGTAGCATGTGCAAAGTAGCATGTGCAAAGAACAAAGAGGAAGAAGGAAGTACTGAATTTACTGGGTGCATGTGGGTGACTATAGTAACTATGGCTGATTGACAGCAGTGCACCCGCCTTCCCATAGCAGCAAAGCAGAGAGAAGTGAATTCTGAACATTACAGCCAGAATCCTTCAGAAATCATTTTAGGACTGGATGCTAAGAAACTGCTCCCAAAGGACATTCACAATCATAAACATGGCAGGATTTGCATAATTATACTGCTAAATATATGCATGCCATTTAAAGCATAACTGCCCTAGCTGGTATATTAGCACAATTACACAGAAATGGGAAAAGGAGAGAACATTCCTGCTAGAATTTAGTTTTTTTAAAAAAAAAAATGCATCTGAATACTATGTCAAAGGAAAAAAAAATGTAAAAGACAAACACCAGGAACAATTACCAAAGTGCAAAATTATATGCTATAGTCTTACTTAGCTCATGACATTATTTTAGAAATATTTAATCTGGGTAGTATTTTTAAAAAGTCTAACTTCATGAGTGTGGGATATAAAATGCCAAACCAATTTCTGTTGCAGTTTCATAATATTAAAAGCAAATAAATGAGAGTGCTTTTTTCTATGCAAGTCTCTAAGTGAGATTTTACATTTAAAATGCGAGCTGACAGAACACAGGGACGGAGCTGCAGGGAGCAGTGTTTCCTTCTGAAAGCCAGCAGGATGACTATAAGGTTCCTAAGAGCACTTCTCTGTAATAGCTCAAATAGGTGTAGGATGTTAGAAATCAGAGAGAAGGATCCTTTCTTTCTCAGGGATGCTAGGAGAGGACCATTGGCAGCTCGATTGAAGGAACATGATTTTGTAACAGCTCTGCTGACACAGAAGTGCTAAACACTGAGTCAACTGATGTCCGTTCTCACACTCAGCCATGTGCCTCCTACTCAGGGAGTCGGCTGGCCTCTTCTTTTTGAAGAGACTTCAGTAAATATCTAATAAAGGTCAGTGTGTACAATTTAATCTGGCTGTTGGTACTGCTCTCCTTCCGAGGAGTCCATGAATGTTTGGCATTCTTGTACCTGAGCTTCTAGGAAGATCATCTTGCATATTTTGGTAGCTTTTCCCAGACAATTCCTTCTGCTGGGACTTCTCCTAGCACTTGGGAGGTAGAGGCAGGTGGCTTTCTGAGTTCAAGGCCAGCCTGGTCTGCAGAGTGAGTTCCAGGACAGCCAGGGCTACACAGAGAAACCCTGTCTTGAAAGAAAGAAAGAAAGAAAGAAAGAAAGAAAGAAAGAAAGAAAGAAAGAAAGAAAGAAAGAAGGAAAGGGAGAAAATGGGTTCAATCATCTGTAAGAGATTGGTGAGGGGACAGTGTAGGAGATGGTGAGAGCACACACTTCTGCCTTCCCTTGCTTATAAAATTACTTCATTAAACAGCATCTTCATCCTTGGCCATGTCATATAAAAGAGCTTGCAAGAGCTGTAAAATTTGAGGGCATTTGTTTTTGCTGTTTTCTATTTGTAGTTTGGGTCATGGGTCATGTAATTGAAAGCATTTTTCTAGAAATAAAACTCAAAATTCCAAGGTACTCATTGCAGAGTCACTAATGGCTGTCCTTCTAAATGCATAACAGAATCTTTCAAACAGAATATGCTTCTTCATGCTTGGTAAACTAGAGCTGAGATCCCATTTTAACATTATTCTGTGGCCAAAGCAGGTAAGTTTATCAGAATAGTAAAGAGTCACATTAAGGAGCAAAGTCTAAACAAAGAGAAAACACGTGGCACCCTTTTATTGGGCACCCCTTACCCTTGGCCATTTATGAAGAAGAGCAAAGAAAACGTGTGTGTGTGTGTGTGTGTGTGTGCAGAAGAAAGCCTGCATGCTAGCTGGTAGCTTGAGTCTATTTCTGACAGTTTCCCATCACTCTCAATTTGTAAGAACTAAGTGTTGCTGTGTTGGTAGCTTTGAGGGGCTGGGTGGATTCCTGCTTTAGGAACTGATCAGATGAAACCTTAAATCTGATTTTGTGGCATTTAAAAGTGTTTGTTTGGCTAGCAGCCCTTCAAAGTGTCTCTAAACAGTGCTTACTCCTGCTAGAGCACAGGGAACCATGTAGGGTTATTCTTTTACTTCCCCTTGGGGTAGTCAAGGTAAGCCACCTTGGAAACTCTATACCCTAATGGTGCTCTATGAGGACAACCAAGCTGTCTCTGAACATGGTCAAGTGCACACCTCACCCCTAAAATAGAAACCTCCATTGAGACACTATGCTCCCAGGGAAATATAGAGCTTTTTCTGAACCACAGTAAGCCTGACAAACAGCTGTGTGGAGGGCAGAAAATGCAGGTTACAGCATCATCACATCTGTTCTGCCCTTTACCTCTTCATAAAGCAGTATTGCAGTTTGCTTGTTTGGTTTGGTTTGGTTTGCTTTGGTTTGGTTTGGGGGTTTCATTTCTTTTTTTTTTTTTTTTTTTTTTTTT
>NW_022196897.1:8540802-8561185 GCF_008632895.1 Mastomys coucha
CCAGGCTGGCCTCGAACTCAGAAATCCGCCTGCCACTGCCTCCCAAGTGCTGGGATTAAAGGCGTGCGTCACCACCGCCCAGCCCAGGATTTTCATTTCTAAAACAGGATTTTTTTATATATTCAGGCTGGCCTCAAATTCTAGACCCCCTTGCCTCAGGCTTCTAGAAACTACCATGCCCAGCTAACAGAGCATTATGATAGAGCTCACTGGAACTCCCATCAGTGCAGGGTTTTGCTTATGTTGAGGACTTTAAAGCCTGGACTTTCAAATGTTACTTCTCACACTTGTTGGCAGTGGGTTCATTGATGCATTGATGGAGTCTTGCTCGGCCTCCATTTGCCATTTGCTTGCTTAGAAAGTGTAGAAAATAATAACTCCATAAGAGTGTCTAAGAGTTCCTCCTTTGAGCAAACGCCTCTATCACACATGCATGCACCCACACACACACACACAAACACAGACAGACAGACAGACAGACAGACAGAGACAAAGAGACAGAGAAAGAGGCAGGACCAAGACAGACACAGAAACAGCTGCCTGAAGATGCAGGCAGACATTTTTTTAATATAATATCAGAAAACATCAAAAGGTATCATCATGAGGAGGGGTGAGAGAATAAAACCAGAAGATAGACTGGGGTGGGGGTGAGAGTGTAAATGAAGAATGGGATTTGCTCGCTCAGAGATTCAGATCAGAATATATAAAGTACATTTGCAAAGCCACTAACAAGTCTGTTGTAGGAAAGTCTTCAAGATTGGTGCATCCTGAAGTCTGGGGACAGCAGACGAGGCAGACGATGGGCATCCTTTTAAGATTACCCTCGACCTGCACAGCCTAGGTCTGGATGGCAAAGGTCCCTCCACAGGTGTGGTTGGCTTACCTGGATTACCATCTATCTGGTTGTGATGCTTGCTGGTGCCTGACTAACTGGGCCTTGTCTGAATTGCTTTCCCACAGAGCTGTAATTGTGGATCAATGGGTGTTTATTGAGGTCCTCTCTCACATAATTGGCTGTGAACTGGTTGCTTTGCCCTGACAGAGAGGAGCTTAGATGAGGTTCTCATACCCAAGGACCATAAACTTTGAAGGCAACCATAAAACATTCAAAGCTTAATATATCCGTCTAAGCTGTGCTCTGGTTAAGTGCATCAAGTCTCTGGCTGACAAGAACACCTACCATGGCATTTTGATTTTGTTTTGGCTTTGAGGACACTTGGGAGATGCTTTCCTGTCTTCTAGAGAGTGACAGAGTGTTAGCATCAGGGCATCCAAAGCCTGTGGATGGGTCTCACAGACCTGTTGCCAGGGCAACAGTCACCATATTCCCAGAATCCATTGGGCTCACCTCCCACCTTTACCTGCAGCCACTACATCAGAACCCATGTACACACACACACACACACACACACACACACACACACACACACACACACGGGGAATATTCCTCCATCTCTCTCCCCCCCTCCTCCCTTTCTACTACTGCCCCCTCTCTCCCTCTCAATTAAACCTCTTACACGTGGAACTGTTTGAGCCTAGTGTGTGGTGTGTTCTAACACACCACAGAGCCTCCTAGCAAAGCAGGGAGTAGGGAAGGCATGCCAAGCACAGTGCCTCTCTGAGTCTTGTGCTGCCTGGGGGAAGATGTCTTCCTGGTGTTTCAGAGTCCAGCTCGGAAGATAGGACACATTTTTTTTCTTGAAAACAATGTGGAGCAAAAGGACTAATAACACACTTTAGGGCAAAGAGGCTTCTGTGGGCCAGCTGGAAATCCAACCGCCACTTATTCCAAGTCCTAAACAATGAAAGTACAAGTAAACTTTTCAATTACAACCCTACCATAATTGGGGGGGATGCTTGTACATAATTAATTCCAACACAGTGATACAGATTGTAATTGCGAAGAATTCAGAAACAGGAGCACTTTCCTAAGTCAGGCCCATCTGCAAGCTCTGTGATAATCCTCCGAGTCTCTGGAATTTATGCTCTGCATATAATGAAAGAAAATGAAGGCCAACTGGTCTTTATCCAGAATTGGCTATATTTCTACTATTACAGTACCTATAAAATGACATCATGACAGGGTGTTTTGCCAGTCTGAAAAATCAAGTAGGTGCCGATACATTGAATTATTATTACATTTCTCAGGAATATAACCTCATGAGCAAAGAATATTTGGTAGGCATGCAATAGACCGCTGAGCTCATGTAACAGATATCTAATAAATATTTTGGCTATCTATCAGATATATGAAAACAGCTTTCCCTACTCCTATCCCTAAGATACCCTGTCCCAAATACCAGAGAATGACCATTATAAAGTCTGAGATACTTTAAACAAACCAACTTCTCCAGAGAAAAAGGTGCTACCTGTCACTAACTAGGTCCAATTAAAACATGACTGTTTCTCCAGAGGTGCTGTCAATCAGAAGCCTTGAGTCTGGCTCATGGAAAATGGAGTTGCCTAAGCAATTTAACATTCAGATAATTTCTATTGGTCCCCAAGCAGAACCTCTCCTAAGAGAAGAATCAAGGCTTAGGAACAGATCCAGCCTCCAGGAAGCTGTAGAAATCAGTGTGACTGCCCTGGAGCCTGAAAACAAGGTTCGTCTAATTAACTCAGGCTCTCGTGATGCCCACACCAAGTCTTAGCTTGTGTTAAGATTCATTGTCTCACCAATTGATGGTCAAGTAGATGACATTTATCCTTACTTAAACTCTAAGTCTTATTTTTCATGAATGATGTGATTCAAAATCACTGCTAACTCAATTCCTGCTTTCCGAAAGTGGTAGGTCTTTTAAAAAGTTAGTATTGCTTACTGTATTGCCGTGAAAGGAGTCATGTCCTCCTTGTCCACCCTCAGAGCCAAAAGGGGTTTGGAGGCCTCTTGTCCTGAGGCCTAACTTTACAGAAAATAAAAAGGAGACACAGTCCAGAGTGGAATAGCTGGAGCCATTTGAGTAAACTGAGGTCTCAACACTGCACTGCCTCTATACTGTTTGTAATAAAGGTAATAAATAGGTCCCTACCTCCTCCATCACCCACAAGCCACTAGAAAGGTGACAGGCAATAAGAACATTAGGGCTCAGTCTTCCTTCTTTTCTGAGTCTTTCTTTTTGAATTGGATTGGTTTGATATGGTATGGTATGGTGTGGGTTTTTTGAGACCAGTTTTCTCTGTGTAGCCCTGGATGTCCTGGAACTTACTTTGTAGACCAGGCTGACTACCTCTGCCTCCTGAGTGCTGGGATTAAAACCATGTGCCACCATTACCACAGCCCAACCTTGAGTTATTTTATTTCTCTGGAGTCTGTGCTAGGATTTTACAGCTAAAGTAGGTAGGAACCAGGCACAGGAGACACACCTGTAATTCCCAGAAGCTCGGGAGGCTGAGGTAGGAAGATCAGGAGTTGAGAACAATGCAGACAGTGGCGTGAAATCCTGTCACAGAAAAGGCTGGCTTCTATGAGGGTGTTCCTCCACCCACCCACCCACCCACTCCAGAAAAGGCTGGCATGGTGGATCTTGTTTTCATAAACACCCGAGGGCCTTTCTCCATAGTGTCTGTCAGTGAGAGATAAATCATGATCTGTAACAGAAATGAACAACTATTTTTACTAGTTTGTACCTGTACTTAAAAAAATCAAAAAAGAAATGCCATTCCAGAGCGTGAATATTGAGCACCCTCAGGGAAGAGAAAGAAACTTCAAAATATGATGATTTTGTGTTGGCTTGCTCTGGGGTATGGAAGCTAGAGTCACCTGCCTGGCAGAGCTAACAGGAAATTAAATGCTTCACCCGAGGCTGTGTGTCACCATAGCCAGAAAGCCATGGTCCCTGTACTCTGTAGACAAATTAACAATGTTTCCTAAAGAAACCATCCCTTGCTATTGTTATTCAGTGTCTGCTGTAATATCAAGGGCTCACCCATCATGGGTTCTTTGCAGTTCTAATGAAATAGGTACAAAACCCACTTTGTGACTCAGAATGTTCTGTAACCCATAGAAGTCTCTCAGCTATAACACCACAAAGTTATCAAGTTATGCTGCCATCCAGATCCAGGAAGCAACTGACTCTCATTACTTGACTTGGAGCTATTTTCAGGTCCCAACTAGTACAATCTGCACACAGAAAGGAAACTCAAGTAGATTAACTACTGGGAGTGTTTCCCCACGGTACTTACTGTGCTGGGAAGAGCCTCATCAGGCTTCAGTATACCTTGGGAGCCCTGGCCTGGGTGTGTCTGAGCTTTGATCCACTTTGCCTGACTTAGCACACCCTTCTCCCCGCACCGCCCCCCCCCCTTCAGTCAGGATCACTGAACCGGAATGGGAAGAATTATGCAGGCCAAATAAGTTCCTCCTAAATGCAATTCTAGGATCCCAACTCCTGCTGGATCTTAGACATGATCTTTCTAGGTAGTGTACCAGGAGATCAAGGACATCTCTGTTAACAATGGCAGAGCCTTTTGACCCTGTGACCTCTAAGTGTTGAGACTTGAGATCTGTGTACCTTGCTATCTCTGTAACAAAATATCTAAGACATATAGCTTACTAAGAGGAAGGGCCCATGGATCATGGATTCAGAGTTCAGTCCACTTTTACTTAACCCTGTCACCCTGTCACCCTGTCACCTTGAGCCTGAGCTGTACTTTCATCAAGATGAGGTGTGTGTCAGAAGTCTCTGTAATTCCTGGCATCCAGGGAGCAAAGCAAGGCAAAATGAGCCAAGGTCACATATTCCATCAAAGGCATACTCACCCACTTCTTAAAGTTCCCACTCCCCAGTCCTACCACAGGCTAGGAATGAATCCTTTAGCACACCAGCCTTTGGGAGGCATTGAAGATGTAGACACTAGCAGACCTTTGGCATCCCCTGCCATGAACCCCACTGCATGTGCTGGCCCCTGGGTCTGAACTTGGCAGAGACTCGCCTGCTTTGAAGACTGTGCCTTTGTGGTTGTGCCTGCCTGGTGCTTCATGCCACTGAACAGCCGCCTGGATGGCTCCTCTCCAGCCTCAGGACTTCACCCAGATGCCATCAGCTGAGAGAGGCTGTGCTTGACTATCATGTGGTTTCCTAAGCTGGCTCCCCACTCCAAGTCCATCTACTTCTGGCTGTTCTTAACAGAGAAGACAGGAGCTCCTATTAAAAGGCAAGTCCCTGAATGTCCTCACACCAGCCCCTGTCACATTCACAATCAGAGCCAAAGCCCCTAAAAATGGCCTGTGTCTGGAGTGATCACACTTGTCAGCTAGACTAGAGCCAGTCTGATTTATTCCTGCCAGCTTTACATAGTAACCAGCGACTCCTTTTGCTGGTTTGCTAGTAAATGATAGGATTCACCCTCCCCGTGTGCTGCCTGAAAAAGAACACACCCTGCTGCTGTCTGGCATTGGTTCCCATTGTCCTCACCTCCTTCATTCCACTGAGAGTCAAGGAATTAAGCACTCCACATAATCTTAGTTTGGGTGTCACTCCTCATGTCCCCCTTCAGGCTGTCTGAAGCTGGGGATCCAGAGAAGAACATTCTTGTGTTCTTGAGTCCTCCTTTCCTGTCATGGTGCCCACACCCAAAGTCATTGCCAAGGTGAACTTGGAGTTGATAATCAGCCATCTCCCATGGCTTTGAGGAAAACCAACAGCGTACTGTATGAAGAACTAAGGACTAGAAGGAACACCACCAACCCTGGTCTTTCCTCTTCACATCAGACTGTAGGCTTGGATAAATAGCCTTTTACCCTCATCCACAAATAGGGCTCCAGCCTTTCTTTCTTTTCTTTTCTTTCTGTTTTGTTTTGTTTTGTTTTGTTTCGAGACAGGGTTTCTCTGTATAGCCCTGGCTGTCCTGGAACTCACTCTGTAGACCAGGCTAGCTCTGTAGACCAGAAGTCCACCTGCCTCTACCTCCCAAGTGCTGGGATTAAAGGCATGTGGTACCACTGCCCCGGCTCAGTCTTACTTTCAAACTAGACTTCTCTACATATGTGTGTATTCTTGTGCATCATAAATTCAGTACAGGATGCAGGTGCAGCTTGGTGGTTCAGCACCCAGAGACAGTATACGGGCTCCAGGGTCAACCATAAGCATTGTGACATCAACAACAATGGTAATATTGTCCCATGCAGTGCATTTTAGGTAACATCTATCTTTTATCAGACTTGGGAAAACATGGCTGCCTAGTAAGACATATCTCACCTGTCTACTTGAAACCAGTAGAGAATGATATTGTAAGATTTAGAAGTGTCATGGGGCCATGTCTTGTCATTTGTTGCTCTTCTCAGACAATCAGAAAGTTAAAGCCTAGGAACTGGAAGGCTGGAAAGAGCCTAGAACCAAGAGTAGCTTGATAGGATTAGGGGCACGGGTTTTAGTAACACCTATTCTAGAAACTATTATAGTTTGGATCTGAAACCTTCCCTAAAAATACCTGTTGAAGAATTGGTCTTGTAGTGTTGTTGGAGGTGGTGTTCGAGGTGATGGAATCTGAAGGGAGTTGGGGACTGGGGGAAAGAAGTTAGATCATTGGAGGCATACTCTTGAAGGGAATATCACAATCCTTGTTCCTTCCCTTCCTCCCCACCTAGGCCTAACCCCACCTTCATGGCCATCATGCCACTGAAGAAGTCTCCTCCACCACAAGAACAATATATGAGACTTATTGTACCAGCCTGAGGCCATAGCCATAGTCTTTGGTCTAAACTTCAAAACATAAGGAACAAGGAAATCCCCAGAGACCATCTAGACAGTACTGATGGCTGACAGCAAGAAGCAAAGGCTGTATAATGAGAAGTCTGTATGAATAAGGGAACCAAGGAAAGGCTGATTAAAGATGATTTGGGAGTTACAAGTCTAGACAGTAAAGCTATTCCAGGTTTGAAGCTGAGGTCACAGCATAACAGGAAAAGTGTTTAAGAATCTGGAATATCATGCTTCTACAAAGCTTGTTGGTATGGATCTTAAAGCTACAAAAGATGGCTGATTGGAATAAGGTTACATATAGTGTGTGTGTGTGTGTGTGTGTGTGTGTGTGTGTGTGTATGTTAATAATCTGTGTTGTTCAGATTTCCTTTGCTGTAACTAAATGCCCGAGTTACACACCTTAAAAATCATAATGATTTATTTTGGATCATGACTTCAGTCTGCAGATGTTTGGGTCAATTAGCACAGTGCTCATTGTGAGGCAAGATAGTATGGGTGCTTTGGTAGACTGAAGCCACTTACCTCATGGCAGACAGGAAACTCAGGGAGAAGCCAGGGTCCCAACATCTCCTTCAAAATACTCTCCAATGATTGCTTTCTTTTGCTAGGCCTCAGCAGCTCCTAACAATGATGTTGGCTAGAAACCAAGCTTTTAGCAAATAAGCATAGACCCAGGTGATAGCAAGGAGGAACAACAAATCTAAATCTAATCTAAAATATTAGACCCAGAAGTGAATCTAAGGATCACTTAGTACTCTTAGAATAGCAATCTCAGCCCCTTTAGTTGTTACTGTCCTATGTAGCTATTTTTAAAGATAGGGAAGTGGCTAAGGAAGGCTGAGTTTCTGATGCACATTAGCTTGCCTGACTGGTTTCAGGCAGCTCCTCTGTATCCTTCTTGTATCTTGAAAAAGTATTCTTTGGGGGCCTGGAGATGCCTCAGTTCATCTATCACACAAACATGTAGACCTGGGTTCAGAGCTCAGCACACACATAAGAACAGGCAGCTTGCCTCCATAACCCTATCACTGCAGATGCAGAGACAGGTGGGTCCTTGAAGCTCATTGGCTACCTAGCCTCACTGAATTAATGAGCTCCTAGGTCATTGAGAAACTCAAGAATAAGGTGAAGGGTGACTCTAAAAGACAGACACTCAGCATCAACCTGGGGCTTCCATATGCATGTATACACATGTGCACATACACAGTCTCATCATGCATGCTTGCATATCTCCTTTGAGATTCACCATAAAGAATTAATGGTCTTCACTCAATCTAGTGTTTGCTTGGTTCCTAATTGGTATAAATTTGCTTAACTATACAAAGATAAGAAACATATTCGGGCTCAAGGCTTCAGTACAAAGATATGTCTGTAATCAAAAGAGGTTAAAGGTGAAACTTGAATCAAAAATCACATAAATGAACTTGCTGGCTAAAAGTATTTCCTCAAACATAAAAGGTTTTTTTCCCTCTGTTCCAAAGGCAGAAAGGTCGACCCTCTAACAATATGGACCTCTGCTTCCCCTTAACACACAGACCAGGGCAGGAAGGGATGACATCAGGCAGGAGCTGACTGAGGACAGGAACCACACTTGCCCTGAATTTTCCTTGAATTTTTTTATTCATGTCGTATTTGGGCCTCAAACAGATTTGTGCAGCCATGCTGACTTGCAGCATTAAATGACTAGTAAACTGTCTCTACTCATCACATAAATACAGTTTACAGAATGATATGAAGTAGTTTATGAGATCATTTTTGAACCACTTTTTTTGACAGTAATTACATCAACCCGTAATACCTTAAACCAAGTGAAATTGGCAAGAATTAGCCTAAGCATCCTTAATATTCCAATGGTTATCATGCAGAACTGCCACTGCAGTCAAATGACAGGGTCATACTTAGTTTCTCTTCTTCCACTACATGTCTCCTATTTTCCCCTCTCACATTAAACACACATCATAACATTTCATCACAGGGGAAGGCTGCATTAGTTTCCAGTTGCTGTAATTTACTTAAACCATAAAATTGTTTCCAGATTACCAACCATGAAATAGAAAGACAATCTTATTTATGAATTTATAAATCAGATAATCTCCCTCAAATGAATCCTGAAACCAAAAATACTTTGGTGATTAAATAGGAAGGAAGTTTTCTCATAACTGTGTGTCAAAAGAATTGTATATTCACAAAATGGTTTTGGCGGAGACATTGGTGCACACATTTGTGGTCGCTGTGCTGTCTGTCCATCACTGCCTCTACCACACTGACTCACATGGGAGGGAGTGGGAGAGAATTGTGACCCTTCTGCTGTCAGGTTCAAGTGTCTATAAGCTGCAGGGAGAATGCTAAAGAGCTACCAGCAGTATCTGACTTGGTGTTTTCTCCCTACTGGTCCTATTGACGCCATAGCCTGGAAGAGGCTTCCCAGGGAGTGTTCGTGCTCTAACTCAGGTTGCTATGTACAGAACCAAGCATGTGGTCACCTAGATTATGCATAGAAATTTTGCTCTAAGCATCTAAACTCTCGTGCCAGACACTTCTACATGTGTGTTGGTATCAGCCCTGAAGAGTCAGGCAGTGGAATGCAATCGAAGAATTGTCTTTCTCCATCTGCACTCAAAAACTATTATCGGGGGAAGCTTAGTGGAGAAATCCAACTCCCACTGAGCCAAAGAAAATGCAAGGAAGCCCTGTGGACCATCATGGGTCACAGCCAGCCTCTGCCATGATGTTCTGTAATTCTATCCTTGATGATGATCCAGTTAAAGATAAGGTCCTGTATCCAGGATGTTTGGTTTGGTTTTTAATGTGCTACCACCACCCACTCTTGGAAGACAAGGTGATGAGTGCTTTTGACCAACAACAGACTGACTAGAACACTGATCTTGATCTTCGTTTGGCACTAGATCCTGATCTTCAGTATGTTCCTGGCCAGTGTAACAGGGCCAGTGGATCCAGATTGCATCCAGAGCCAGTGGTATAGTAGGGAGATTTCTTCCTCCTCTTTCCCTCGTAGTAGATTCTTGGTTATTCCTTGTAGCTGTGCACCTGCCTGTCCTTGCATTTCTTCTCATCTTCTGTTCAGTGAGCGATAGGGCGAACCAATTTTCGCTCAGTACTGGCATTTCCCCCAAGAAAGTCATTTTCCAAATGTGTGTGTGCACCTGTGTCTCCTACACGGCAGACACTGTGACCAACCACTGTCCTTACCACCTCTGAGATGCTACTGTGACTTACCAATAAATGTGGGATTTCTGGCAGGTTTTTACTAACCTGATTTCCTTATTTAAAATGTTTATACACTTTTTGCTTGGCCTGTTGACCCTTTTATAGTAAAGAGGAGGCCAAGCACACAGTGATGCCTGAGATTAGCATCCACTGCTGTGCCTGGACATATCTGCAGCCAGTCTGTGGAGATGTGCATCCATACTTTGCATTTGGGATTATTTCTACCCCAGTAGAACAGAGATCATACTGTTCAGGCATATATGGCTTGGACAGGGTGCTTGCTTTTTGCAACCATTATCTACTCACACTGCATGACATATGTACAAGAAACCTCATGTCATAACTGCACCATCAGGGTAAACTGAAGAAAGCACATGGACTTGTCAAATCAGAAGCTGGCAGTTGCGAAGTTAAACTTAGTAATTAATAAGGCATTAAAGATTTTAGCCCAAAGGCAAGACTCAAGGCCTCAAAGCTCAAGGATGCTCTTGATGGTCACAAAATTCAAGATACAGATTTATTGACTCTCCATAAAGCCAAACTCACCAGTTGCTTTTCTGTAGTGAAAGGATGGATTGCTATTCTATCTCCATAAAGGATCTTATAAAGCAGTTGGCTTGTACTGAAGAGCCACATTGTATGAGTGTGCTGTTTGTAGAATTCCTATCCTACACCTACTCGTCACCATCACATGGTCCCATGATGCACCCATCATCAAAGATGGAGAAATGTGAGCCTGTTTCAAAAACCTGACCATAGCATCAGATAGCCTTGAAGAGAAAGGTGCAGTACCTGGCCATCAGCAGTAACTAAGGGGATTTTTATTAGTGTGCTCATGGTTGAGTTTCTTGGGTATATTTTTCTTCCTTGATCCTGTAAAATCCTCCAGGCTAAGGCTTCTCACCTTTAGACTGAGCATCATCTACTCCCCAACTCAAATTGATTTTGATTGTATTCTCTGTGGGGTTGACAAGAGGCACTTGTTTATCTGCTCTTGGGCTATGAAACAAGTCTAACTACGTGTACAACAGATACATGCATCATTCACCCCAAAACCACCTGCAGCTTCCCAGCTGCAAAGAGCAGCTTAGAAGCATGTAGGAGTGCAGGGCCTCGCCCAGAGGATCACCAGTCTCACCGAGGTCTGCTCTTGGGCAAAGCAAACAACAAAACAGGGCAAGAAGGCTGCATGAGTGTCTGAGGGTGATGCCATTCTCCTGGAGGCCTCTGATGGCCTGTGCATTGTCCTTTTTGTGAGGTCGCTGTCTCCTCTCCCAACTCTTATCAGTGAGTCTTGGCCTCCACTGAGGATCTCCAGTCTGCCTGTTTGGGTGGACTTTGGCCGCCTGCTGGGTGGTGCCTTTTATTACCCTCAGGTGGATCATTCACCTAGAAAAACCAGTCTGAAAGTCAACAGAGCTTTAACAAAAAATTCTCTTGTTTTGCAGAGAGAGGATGCAAGCCATGGAGAAGCAGATTGCCAGTTTAACTGGCCTGGTTCAGTCTGCGCTTTTTAAAGGGCCCATTACAAGTAGTAGCAAAGAGGCATCTAGGTAAAAAAAAAAAAAAAAAAAAAAAAGAAGCAAGCCATGCAGCGAAAATAATAATAATTCAAGCCGCTTCTCTTTAATCATTATGGCCATTCATTGAGTGAAATTTGTTTCTTCATGATCATTTTAGGGCTGACATATTTACATCTTTATAAATCACAGTGTGGGGTTGGGTTTTGTTTGTTTGTTTGTTTGTTTGTTTTGTTTTGTTTTGTTTTCCTTCCTGGTAATTCTTGGACAAAGGTACCACTTTGGCCCAAGAAGGGTTGGAGGGCTTCCCAGTGCATGTGGCTTCATGGACCACTTGCTGAGCAGTGCCTGTTACTCTCATCCACGCATGTCCACAACCGCCATCATCTGAAAATCACTGTGTGTCCAGCTGCATCCTACCTGTGTTAGCACACACCTGGGAAGCCTTCATCTCAGGCAGTCATGGAGCTGATGTCAAACACCTTCATTGCTTAATCCATCACTGCTAATTCTTAAGAATAGAAGGGTGAAGGAAAGATGGTAGTGCTTTGAAAACTATAGAGTTGACTCTTTTTTTAATTGTTTTCTTTCATTTAGTGAGAAAATGATGAAAGCCACATCCAACAGGAACCAAGCAGATGGTACAGGTGAGTGTTTCCAGAAGCTCTAGAGGCCATGAGTTTCCGTTAGTTCTGGTTGGCTTCACAAGTACCCAGTGTTTCTCTAAGTTTATTGGTGGGTTTCAGAGGAAATCACCATAGCCACTGCAGCTTCCTGCAGTATGGATACTACCTTTATTGGCCATTGATCCATTCTACTCACATGACCTTACTTCTGTTCCTGGTACTGATGTGCAGAGTGAATATGGAGAATGTAAAACATGGCGCTGACTGCTTAGAACTTAGAATTCACAGAAAAGTTGAAAAGTGTGTGTGTTGAATATCAAGAATTAGGGGATATAAGTTTACCCAACAGGGCTTGCCTTCCCATGGAAAGGTGACTGGGGGGTACCCAGGGTACCTAGAACTTGGCAAAGGGAAAGAAGTAAGGATCCTTCTAGGTACAGGCAACTCACATGTCCTTTAAGTGTACTGTGAAGCCTTTGGGAGATTCTCGTCTGTGGAAGGATGTTAGCCTGGGTGAACAGGAATAAGTAACCACGTCTAGCAGTCTAGACAGGAAAAGAGAATGAGCGTGAGCTAGGGATCTACTTTTAAATGCTAGCATTCTCCTGAAGGAGCACTGGCTCTTGTCACAAGTAGACCTTCCTAGTGTCATCATGTCTCTGTGTGGTGATAGCCAGATCCTGTGTTCCCCAGCAGGCTTCTCTGCAGACTATGCTGTCTTCCTGCTTGCTGGGTTAGAAACAGATGAGGGCAGGAGTACGCTTACATGCTGAGGATCTACAGAAGCAAACAGCCAGTTGTATGAAACCTCTAATTTGAGGGCAGCAACATTCTAGTTTCATGCAGCACAGGAATGTGGCTAGGATTAGGAACGTAGGTTTAACCCCCCCTACCATATCTGGCTCCACTCAGGCTGAGCATAGCTTAGCACTCAGTTTTATGGGTTGTTTCTCCACAATTTGACTTAGAAATCAATCCGTGGCCTGGGCTGAACCCTGGCAATTATTTCATAGAAATTACTAAACTTGTCTTCAGAGCAATTGCCAGTTTGCTTTGGGGATATTAATTCACTTATTTCCTTATTTATTATGAACTTAAAAGGACAACGTGAAACCACTAAACACTAAAGCCTTCAATCCCTCTGAAATCCACCCTGGAAATGAGGAGCATCCCGTGTGTCATCCTGATCAATGTGCACATGCGGGTTTGTAAGCCTTGACACCTTCTATATGTCTGTAGAGTAGGAAATAAGGACGTGTTTGGGAGTGCTTCCTGTGTGCCTGGCACTGGTCATGCATTAACCCATTGCTGTCTAACCCCATAATAGGTATCATTTTTATTTCCTTGTTGCAGATAAGGAAACAGAACACACAGCCCCATACATGTGACACACAGTTCATATCCCTACTCTTCTGTCTCATTATTTGGTGCTATGATATCCCAGTCCCTTGGAAATTAACACCAGCTGTTTGATTTCCCCACTTTGCAATTGTCATAAATGCCATCATGAGCAATGCAGAAGCAAGTGTAGTTTCTTTGGTTGTGTTTCCAAGTGTGTGATCACTAATTCTGGGGACAGACCATGGTAGTGGCCACGTGTTTTCTAAGTAGCCTAGGAGATTAGCAATGCCATTGGTGATGTGAGTGATTTTTGCTCCCTTGTCTCTGCCCAGTTTGGTCTTTCTCCTTCTAATGACTGGATCAAGGCTAGACATTGCCCACTGGGGTTCAGTTGTCATAGCAGTCTGCACAGTGCAAAGTATATCAATTCTTCCGTAATCCTAGGAAGTAAGCCATAAGAAAAGCAGTGTTATCCCTGTGTACAGACAAATAATAGACTTATATAGACACCAAGGAACTCATGTGGGCAAAGGTCACCAACACAAATGAAATTCAGACTTTCTGGTTACATTAGAAATGTAATTTACTTTAGCCATGAGGGAGCAGAAAGTATCTCCCACTTCTGAGGCATACTGTACTGTGCGTGCTACATTGTTTATTATCTCAGCTATCACACCTAGCCCTATGAGGAAGAGGCTGCTATTTGTATCTTATATGGAGAGAAATAGACTCACAGTAAGTTAAGACGCTCAGAGTCCCCCATTCCTAAACCTCACTCCAGTATTAGCCTATCACAACAAGGTACATTAAGTTCACATCCTATACATACTTGTTAAGATTCTTATTGAGATCTAGCCAAGGGCCAGTGAGAGCTCTCACTGGGTCAGGTTACTTAGACAAGCCTGTCGATTACCATCCTTGGGCCCCACATAAAGCTAGAAGGAAAGAACTGACTTCGGAGTATGCTGTGACTTGTGACGTCATGCTCTGTCATACGCACTCCTCAACCCCCCAACACATACATCATGATGATGATATTTATGATGATGATTTTAAGATGTAACTAACCAAGATCAATTACCTAAAGCAGACTCAGAATACAGAAAGGAGTAAGATTTGGGGGACAAACTGTATGTTGTCTCTTAATACTAGGCCCGACAAGAAACTGAATATGACTACCCATCTGGGTGTATGGCATACCAACTCCAGGTCTTGTGGCTCTAGTGTGACTGGGGACCTATTTGGAGTCCCCAGCAGCTAGATCTTTTCCATCCTGAGTCTGCATCTCATGGACTTTACTATAGATCCTTGCTAGCTGTTGGGTCACCCCCAGTGCTGTGTACTTGCTGAGACTCTAGATGGAGGCAGAGAAGATGGTCCTCTATACCATTCTTTTCAGAGGTCTAATTCAGTCAAGGACTGTAAGGCTGACTCTTTACCAGACACTGGGCTAAGCAGTTTCAGATGCTGACTTCCTGTAGTGTTCGTAGCCTGCCGGGTAGTGCCAATACCCATTTAAGCAAGTACAGAGAGAACACAGTTAAGTTACTTGCTTGCTTAAGGTCATACATGGGAAAATGGATCATGATAATGGCTTCCAGGGTCTGGCCTAAATAATGAGGTGACCTTGGCCCACTTCATTCAATGAATATTGACCTTGGCTAAAATCAAATAGTGAGAGACAGAAAGCAGTGTGGAGAGTCAAGTGGAGATAATGAGTTGGATCTGCTTGTAGGAAAGGCTGGTGGTGATGTGAGGCCGTTGGTATGTGGCTCCAAAGATGAATGTAAGCTGGGGGAGGGAAGGAGGCTGGACAGGTGACAGAAGAGGATGGGATTGGCCCTGAGAACAGGAGAAGAACATGCTTAAGACAGAAGGCATCCAGGTCTCAAGGGCTGGATTTAGACAAGAAACTGATGACAAGAGAGCAGCAGAGAGGGAAGAAGGCAAGGGGTGGACATTTCAGTGTGACAGGAAAGGAGAGAAGTGATTGACAGACAACATGAACCAATGGTGTGCTGAATGAAGTCATGCTCCCCACAGAGTCCCAATTGATTGCTCTATTACCGACCACTTCCACTTCAGTGTATCGGTAGGACTAAAACCTGGGGGAACCGGAGGTTATTGATGAAGATGTATTTTTAAACAACTTTAGATTCCATTAAGAAATTGATTTTTGAAAGTGTTTTTTTGAAGTCTGTTGTCAGCATGCAGTTGTAAAAAAAGTGTACGGACTGGAGTCAGCCACCTTTAAGAGTTGGCTCAGCAGGTGAAGGTGCTTGTTAAACAAACCACGAACCAGGCAACTCAAGTGGGATCCCAGCATCCGCTGAAACCTGGATGGAGGAATCTCTCTCTCTCCCTCCCTCCCTTCCTCCTTCCCTCCCTGCCCCCCTCACACGTGCGCGCGCGCGCACACACACACACACAGGCACACAAACATAAATAATAAGATTAGTGATGTAAGCTGGCACTCCAGGAATGTGCAAGGACCACAAGGTATGTAAAAGGACCGAGCCTTCATTTAGGTGAGGAGCTGGCAGAGCAGGCTGACTAGCCAGGTATCCCTTTTCACCAGAGAGAGACCTCTGTGGTTCCGTTTACTGTCTGGCTGATCTATAGTGTAATGTTGGGACTGTTGGAAATATTGTCATGCCTCTACACATGCATCTGTACCTACAGACAAGGCAGATGTTAGCTGATTCTAAAGCGACAACCTGGAATTGATAGCTGCTCCCTCTGAGAACACCCGACCTTGGAAGACACTAAGTTAATTATGACACGCTGCCATAGTGAGAGATGTCACTGGGTAACCTTTTGCTTTGCGCCCTCATCATGGAAAACAGTCTTCTCAGCAGCTGCCCAGATGGCAGATGCTGTCTTTTCTAAGGGTGACTTCGATATGTGCATAAGGGAAAGGGACACGTACAAGTCTTGACTGATGACAATAACTTGACTGATATTAATAACTACTAAGGCTCATAGGACTAGCTAGAAGTGCTGACCTTCTGGGGTTCCTTGGAGGCAGTGGAACAGCTGGCTTTGGACAGTCACCCTAGTGTGAAGAACTTGGTGTGCCACCAGCTCTGCATCCCAGTTGCTAAGCCACAACAGAAAGACAGGCCTCCACTAATAACCACTACAGGGTGTGTAAATCAATGACAAGGCTCGGTTCTGCAAGGCCAGCCCGGGTTGTCACAAAGCTCCCAGGAGAGAGAAGGAGAAAGACACTGCCAGTCTGTCTGTATGTGTGTGTGTATATCCGTGTGTGCCAGTCTGTCTTTGTGTATCTGTAGGTATGTATGTATATCCGTGTGTGCCAGTCTGTCTTTGTGTGTGTGTCTGTAGGTGTGTGTGTATATCCATGTGTGCCAGTCTGTCTTTGTGTGTGTGTCTGTAGGTGTGTGTGTATATCCGTGTGTGCCAGTCTGTCTTTGTGTGTGTGTCTGTAGGTGTGTGTGTATATCCGTGTGTGCCAGCCTGTCTTTGTGTATCTGTAGGTATGTATGTATATCCGCATGTGCCAGTCTGTCTTTGTGTGTGTGTTTATAGGTATGTGTGTATATCCGCATGTGTCAGTCTGTCTTTGTGTGTGTGTTTGTAGATACGTGTGTATATCCGTGTGTCAGTCTGTCTTCATGTATGTTTGTAGGTATGTGTGTATATACGCGTGTGTCAGTCTGTCTTCATGTATGTTTGTAGGTGTGTGTTTGTCAGTCTGTCTCTTGTTCATATGTGTTTATGTGTGTCTGTCTTCATGTGTATTTGTAGGTATGTGTGTATATTTGTCTGTCTCTTGCTCATATGTATCTATCTGTGTATGGTATGTGTTGGTATTTGTATATAAGAGTGTGTTTGGTTGTGAATGATTCAGTTTTATGGGTGTGTATTAGTAGATGTGTACGTGTATCTGTCTGACCCTTACACACAGGTGTCTCTCTCTGTGTGAGAGAGGCAGAAACAGAGACAGACTCAGCATTTACTCTGGGAGCCTGTTCCATATCCTTACATTCGCCTTAAAAGGTCAAACCATAAAACACAGTCTTATTTAAACCTTGCTCAGCTCAGGCCCCTCCTGAGTGGGCCCATGAAGTGTGTGACTTGAAGACAGAGGCTGTGGCAGCCAGGGGACAACTGGGAAGCTTTTCCTTCCTACAGAGGCCCCTTAAGTGCTAGAAAGAGCCCAGTGCCTCAGAAAGCTAGGCTGAGCTTCGGCCCTAGCCTACAAAGTTTCTTCCCGTTGCTTTTTTTATTTCCTTTCCTAAAGAATTCTTAAGTCAAGCCATGTTTTCTTACTAAGGGTGATAATGTAGAGAATTCTTACTTATTTTGGTATTAAAAGGTTTAGAACCTGTGAGGATTTAGCTAAGAATATGCTTTTTTTTTTTTTATTAGTTTGCCATCGCTGTGTCCAGCATGTTCTATGTCTGTCTGTCAGCAGGAGCTGGTCACATGCCCTATGGGGGCCCAGAAATTAAATTCTCCCCTACTCTAGAAGGATGGATATGTGCTACACAGATTTTAGAAATCTAAAACTTAGAAGTAACAATATTGGAATACCAGCAGCCAGAAATACTGCTAATGCTTTGTTCTGTATAGTTTTCAACTTTTTAACCCCCTGTGTGTTTACAGAGAGAGAGAGAGAGAGAGAGAGAGAGAGAGAGAGAGAGGGAGAGGGAGAGAGAGAAAGAGAGAGAGAGGGAGAGAATGAGGGAGAGAGAGAGAGAGAAAGAGAGAGAGGGAGAGGGAGAGAAGGAGGGAGAGAGAGAGAGAGAGAGGGGGGGGGAGAGAGAGAGAGGGAGAGAGAGAGGGAGAGAGAGAGGGAGAGAGAGAGAGAGAGAGAGAGAAAGAAAGATGGAGGAGTCTGCATTGGGGGATTGGAGAGGAGTAGGGAGGGGAAGGAGAGAAGATGACTACACAGGAGCTGGCAGCAGCACAGGCATTTAGCTCCTTGACAAGGCATCATGATCTGAATAGCACTCTGCCGCCCCATGGCAATGAAGCTTCTAGAACATGAGTTATAGGCTGAACTCCTTAACACTCTGTGGCTTATTGTTTCCATGACATTTTTCTTAGTTTCCAGTCTTCTGTGTAGAGATAGGCCTCATGCTCAGGTGCTATCTGCATTCTAAGGCTTCTGCTGTTCTTTTTGTGTGTTCATAGGAACAGCCCATGTTTCTGCAGGGAAGAGTCTGGGCACTGTGGAGTCCTCACTGCCTCCCAGCCAACCCGTGCCTGCTGGAACCTCACCCATCCACATGAGCCTGCTTGACATGAGGCGGAACGTGGCTGAGCTCAGGCTCCAACTCCAGCAGATGAGGCAGCTCCAGGTACTCCTCACAGACATGTCCCCTGTCATAGTGGCTCTAGGTCTGATTTCTCTGCATGCCCATCTCCATCTCCACCCATGCTTCTGCTTTCCTGGGCTCCTTTACTATACTTTCTGTAGGAGCTAATTGAAGGATCAACACATATGACCAGAATGGCACAGGTTCCTTGTTTATCTAGAAGCCTAGTCTAGAACCTTCTGCTATAACTAAATCCAGTGTATGACAACTTCCTTTAACAGTAAGTGGGAGCATCCTTCCAGGCCAAGCTTCAAGCTCTCAGTGTGGTGGAGGCCCATGCCCCCTTCTCAGGAAAAATCCCCCATCCCTCCTCCACAAGCAACTGTGGTGTCTTTAGAACTTGAGTTTAGCATAGAAGATGGATTCATAAGGGTAGAAGAGAACTACTAGGGATGATTTGCTGAGAAAAAAAAAACAATCTGCATTTTATTTGGGTAGTATATTCCAGATTTCCCTTATCCTTTTCATTACTGAGGAATATATGAGCTTAGGGAATCAAAGGGAAGCAAAAAGTAACCCTTGGTGTCCCAGATCTTAGTCAGCAAACATTGTCAGTCAGACAGAATAGGACATCCCATCTCCTGCCCTGAGTCCTAAGGAGCAGGGAGGCCCCAGCACAGCCTGAGGTCACATGTTTGCCATGGGTGCTGCCTCGCCTTCCCTGCTTTGGCTGGGGCTTGGACATGGAGGACACTCCTAGCTTGGCCTTCATGGGGACATCTCCCTGGCCTCCTTTAAGAAGCTCATAATCCAAATATGGTTAAAAGTTTAACATACCCCGGAGCCCGGGCGGCCACGTGGGCTACCTCTGTGGCTAGTGGAAGCAATACCCACATGGTGGGGTACAGGCAAAAAAGGACTTTGAACTTCAGTTTCTTCTGCATCTTAGTGGCATGGACCCAACATGTTTCACCACCTAATTGAAGCTAAAAATGTGCTTTCCCACCACCAGTGTCTAGAGGTGGGAAAGTGAGAGGGCAACTAGATCTGGATTCATAGTCAGGTCTGTAATTCCAGCCCTGGGAGGCTGAGGCAGGAAGATCATGAATTTGAAGCTAGACAATTCTGTATTATGAGATACTGTCTTAAAAATCACCTCTGGGGGAGTGAGAATTAAAGTGTAAAATAAGGGCATCTGATTTGGAAAACCTGCTCTGAGGCCCCAGCGTACATGGTGAAGGTTCACAAAACTGCCCACACTGCTTAATGTCCAGAACCCACCATCACCCACTCATTGTCTCTTTGTCCTAAATACCTGGGACATTTGGTGAATATTTATTTAAATCACATCTGAATCGTGGCATTTGTGAAAGTCCATCTCAAAGCGGCTTCTCCTCGCCTTGCAATTTTTTTTCATTTTATATATATGTAGAGGTGTGTGTGTGTGTGTGTGTGTGTGTGTGTGTGTGTGTGTATGTTGTACGCAGTGAGTGCACAGGCATGTGGCTGTGTACCTGTGCATGCAGAAACCAGAAGGGGTTTCTTCCTCTAGTCAACATAACACTTTGGAGCAGGATCTCTCACTGACCCAGAAGCCTGCTGTTTCAGCTGGGTTAGCTGACCCCTTAGCTCCGGGGAGCCACTGTCTCTGTTTCAGCTGGGCTAGCTGACCCCTTAGC
>NW_022196897.1:8561195-8595975 GCF_008632895.1 Mastomys coucha
GGAGCCACTGTCTCTGTTTCAGCTGGGCTAGCTGACCCCTTAGCTCCGGGGAGCCACTGTCTCTGTCCTTCAATGCTGTGACTATATGCCTATGCAGCCACACCCTGTTTTACATGTGGATGCTAGACATTCAAATTCAGGTCCTTGTGCTTGAACACGTGCAAGTACTCTTACCCATTGAGCCACCTCTCTTCAAAGAAGGAAAAGGGAGATGAAGACAGGAGGGAGAGAAAAAAGGAGGGGACAGATGGAGGGAAATAGAGAAAAGAAAGGGGGCAATGGGAATGAGAAATAGTGAATTGAGTTTGTGATGAAATGAATTGTCTCACCAGGCAGTAGTGGCGTACGCCTTTAATTCCAGCACTTGGGAGGCAGAGGCAGGTGGATTTCTGAGTTTGAGGCCAGCCTGGTCTACAGAGTGAGTTCCAGGATAGCCAGGGCTGCACAGAGAAGCCCTGTCTCAAAACAAACAAACAAACAAAAAACAAACAAAGAAACAAACAAAAAAGAATTGTCTCTGTTGGTGGCTAGAATGACAAAGTAGAATGTCTTCAGTCCTCGGGAGTCCTAGTAACAAAGGAACAAATGAGGCAGGGCTAAGGAAACCTGCCTCTTCAAAAGCAGTTCATCCCCACTCAATTCTAGCTGGCTCTACCCTGTAGTCTTAGATTCCATGTTTCTAGATGTTCTCAGGAATCATGGAAAATCTAGACATACAGGTCTGATGTAAACCAACTTCATTGTCAAGTGTTAGAAAGAATTAAAACTCAACTGTTTGGGCTCCCGGAGCCAAAGGACAGGTCTTTCGGTCAGACACTAACAGACACCTCCCAGTTTCTTTCCTAGTTTGTCCGGAGTCTGCCCCTCCACACACCCCAACTGCCCATTAGCACCCCCTACTGGCTATCTGGAAATTGTGCTCTGCACTGGACTCCACCCTCTCACCCCCACCTCCAAATTGAATTTGTAATTTCTATAGTAGGTCCTAACTGTTGTCCAAAGTAAACAGCTGTTGGTTAGGGGACATGGGGTCAGGTTGCTTTACCCTGAGTGCAACAATTGTGTTAGCAGTTTCATAAGTATTTGAAACATTGTTACTGTGGGTATGATGTTGATAGCTGCAGTGCCTTGGGTGGTACATGGCATTGTCTGGTTCTGGGACAGTTGGGAGAGATCACCTATCACCTGCTACCCCTGTCAACCTTGAACCTATGCCAGCATATATAAAACTGTCACTTTCTTAAAAGGAAGTTCTTGGCCAAGGTTTAGCAGTCCGATCCTAGCCCCCATGGGTTTCTTTACCCCTATAGACCTGCTCCACCTCATTGGCTCTCCATGGGATTCATAGCAATGAGTGATATGCTGCTGAGCTTAGTATTTCCACAGCAGAAATAAAGGGCAGGTAAGCACTTTGTTTCTTAGCCTGGCTGCTGTAAACCCCTCATCTCCACTGGGATCTTTGTATTTCCTGTGTCCTAGGCTTCTCTCCTTCACAAACGTCTGTCTTTCCAGTCAGAGGAGTCTATTTAATACTAGAACAATTGAGAATAATTAAGCAACATCTCCTTCAGCACCTGTATTATCCTACACCGAATATGAAATGCAGCCCCAGAGTGATTATGAGTCTACTGATAGAGCTATCATTAGAAAGACATACAGAACTCTCTCGAAGAGTCTCAAAAGGACAAGAATTGAATTAGAAATTCAAATGCTCTTTGAGTTGTGTTATAAAATAGTGAAACCGAATGAACTCCTTTGTGTTTGGCAGCCTGCTTCAGTAATTAGATAATTAAATCATTGGAAAGCTCTAGACTGTGGCAGATCATTGTACGTGAACATTTTATTTCCAGAGTGAGGAATAAAAATGTGAAGCAGACATGAGGGGTGCTTAGATGGGGACACTGATCTCAAGGAGGCCATTGAGACAAGTCTCTACCATGTGAGTCTCTGTCCTGTTTCACATATATCAGTAGACAAGACAAGGCCATAATTAAGGTTTTATTGCTATGAAGAGGCACCATGACCACAGCAAGTCTTAATAAGGAAAACATTTACTTGTGGCTGGCTTATATCTCAGAGACTTGGTCCATTATCATCATGTCAAGAAGCATGGTGGCATGCAGACAGACATGGTGCTGGAGAGGTAGCTACATCTATCTGGACCACCAGGCAGCAGGAAGAAAGAGTGAGACCTTGGGTCTGGCTTGAGCATCTGAGACCTTGAAGCCCAACCCAATGAAAAATGTCCTCCTGCAAGGCCACACTTACTCCAACAAGGCCACACCTCCTGATAGTGTCATTCCCTATGAGGCAATGGGCCATTTTCATTCAAACCAGCACAGCCATGTTCCACCCACACTGCCTATTCGAGACACCTTGTGTCCTTCACAAGAGTACATGTATTGAGTCACCCTGCTGGACTCTGACTTCATTGGTATAGACTGGCAGGTAAGTTAGTGATTCTAGACTATTCCAGGGTAAGAAGTACTGCTCTCAGGTTATCATGAATCCAGTAAGATGCCTTGTAGACAAGTTGGGATCAGTCAGCTGTCCCAAATGTGAAAGTGAATGGGAATGAGATGGTAACCTCAACCACTCTAAAGCCTGTGCCCTCCTCCCACCAAAGGTCAGCCGTGCCCTCTGCACCATCAGATTTGCTGTAAGCCACAAGCCAATGGGATAGTTACATTGTTGTGTTCCCACTCTTGGGTAACCTGGCAACAAAGAACTTTGCAACTCAACAGATGTTTTTTTCAAAAGATGTACTTCCCCTATTACTTTTCCTGAGGTGGAGTATAAGTAAAAATCCACTTTTTTGAAGGTGGAGTATAAGTAAAAATCCACTTTTTTGAAGGTGGAGTATAAGTAAAAACCCACTTTTTTGAAGGTGAATAGTTTCTTTCCTGCAGAATGTTCCAGTACATAGATTTTTTTTTTCCCTAAGAGAATTACAGATCCACAGATGTGACTGTGCGTCTGTCCCTCTCTGAGTTGGGGAGAGAAATGTATTTCTGGAAGAGAACAAGTTCTGTAAAGACCACAGTTAGGACTTCACAAAAAAAAAAAAAAAAGGATACATTCTACTGTTCCAATTCATACATTTTGCCTTGGCCCTTTATCTCTTTATTAGGCTTTCTGATGAGTTAAAAAAAAAAATATCAGGTTATTCTGAACTTAGTATTACATTTTTAAGATTTTTGAGAGTCTGCTATTTTTCTCCTGGTGAGGGAAGATCAACATTGAAGAAGATACAGCAATAGGACCTGTCCTTATGTAATCCAACAGTTGCCTTAATCTGTTGTACTAGAGTCGATTTATTTTATTTTATTAATTTTATTTTATTTTATTTTATTATGCCAGAGGAAAGCACAACAAAATCTGGCCTCTGTAGGTCAGAGCTGTTTTCTTCAACAAGACAGAAATGGTAAATAGAACACAGAAGTTGACAGTTAAGTGATAAACAATTCACCAAGCTGCAGTCAGATCTGAGATAAAGGACTACCTAAGATGGTGAGGCAACACCCAAACAATGTGTATCCATGACCAGGCATTGTTTGCTTTGTTCCCTGAAGCCTTGGGGAGGTCTTACGTGGGTAGTTAGGAGTCATTCTGGGGCCTGGTTTTCATTCCCAAACGCCTGGTTTGTGGTTGTGGTTCGGTGTTACTGGTAGATTGCAGCAGCATCTGGCCCATTTTGCTCTCAAGCCGTGTTGTCAAGACTGATTTCACCTATTAAGTCAGAGATGAGCATGGGATGTGTGGGCTAGTTTGAGGTAGTTAGATTTAGATTTAAACAGTTTCCTACATTATTCATAAAGTTGACATGGATAACTCACTTGGCCCAATTAAAGACTGAATAGCCAAGAACATTCTAAGTACACTTATAAAAACATCAAAGGCATTTCCAATAAATTGTTTTTGCAGCTAAGAGGGAGTAGTTGCTGTTGCACTCACCATCGCTGTTGACAGCTAGAGAACTGGAAACTATCCTGAACACAACTTGCAAACACTGCACTGCAGACAGCATGAACCTCGGTTGTTCAGTAAAAAAAAAAAAAAAAAAAAAAAAAAAAAAATGAAGACACAGGAGGTGAATCCTACCATTGAGTCTTCATCTGCCTGGAGGTACTTTCCAGATATAAGGCAGAAACTCAAGTGGTCCTGGGATCATCTTGCTCAGCAAAGGAGATAAAAGCAAGTTCAGAGAGCTGAAGCATCTAGCATTTATGGAATGGAGTGACAAAGAGAAGAAGCCTCCGCATGGAAAGAACTAAGTTAATCTGTGGGCCAGCTAATTGAGTGATAAGCCAAGTGTGTGTGGCATGAACAGGCCTCTGAGCCAGGCAAAGACCACGTGGGTAAGCCAGCAAGCCAAAATCTTCTAGAGACTACACAGGCCTGGAGAAGTTCGAGTTTTGGCTAGCAAGAGTGAAGAGACCATATTGGATACCTCAGGACTGAGTACAGACTAGAACAGTCTCCAGTGTTAGGACTAAACTAGCCCAAGTGTAAAGATTACCCTAGATTCTCCCTGCAAAAACATAAAAATAATTCTCTCAATAACAAAATGAACCTCACATAACTGGCCTGTCAGAGAATATCTAAAATCTTTAAGAATAAGAATAAAATCTAATAGGCTATGCCTAACATGCAATCAAAAACTGCTAGTCATGAATAATGGTGAAAAGTACAACCTATAAAAACTCAGCCAATGGAAGCCGATGGAAGGGATCCAGATAATTACATTAGTAGCAAAGACTTCAAAAAGCACTCAGATTATTCTCAAAGATTTTGAAGAAAGCATGAACCAACGCTACAAGAGATAATGGGCAGGAAAAAAATATAAGCGTAGCTTAGGATAGTTAAAACACACACACATACACACAGTAGGGCAGGAGTGATGGTTCAGTGGTTAAGAGCACTGGTTGCTCTTCCAGAGGACCTGGGTTCAATTACTAGCAACCACATGGCAGTTCATACCTGTCTATAACAGCAGCTCCAAGAGATCAAACACCTTCACACAGACATACATGCAGGTAAACTATAATACACATAAAATAAAAAATAAATTGTTTTGTTTTAACAAAAAAAATCACACAGTATCTAGATAGACTTGAAAGATGAACCACTGGCCAAGGAACGCCATAAGAAACAGTAACAGAAACCATCCAAAGGTAAGAAGGAATAATGTGGAAATTCAGTGACCATGGGACAGTATTAAAGCATCAGCAGGGAGAAGGAAACTATTAAAAGGGACAGTGGATACAGTTTTTCAGAGCCCAGTAAACACCTAGACTGGTAAACACAAATGGAAGCTCCACATTGGAGACTAGAGAACAGGGTCAATAGAAAAGACAGGCAGAGGGGAGAGCTGCCTCATCCAGGGAAACACACATCAGGGTGAATACTGACTGGAAGTCAGAAACAAGACGAAACAGAAAGCAGTTTAATGGCATCTTCAAAGGCCCAAAGGGGATGGGAGTGAGGACTCTGTAAGAAAAGAGGATAAAAAAATTAAAAGAAGATACTTAGTGCCAACTCCTTTATGGAGTCTGTGTTACTATATCTCGGCTAGCTTTCTTGTGATGAATACCATGACCGAAGCAATCGAGGAGAGTGTTTATTTGACTTACATTTCCCAGTCACAGTCCATCATGAAGGAAAGTCAAATCAAGAAGTGAAGCAAAAGCCACGGAGTACCATTGTTTCCTGGCTTGTTCTCCATGGCTTGCTCAGCCTACTTTCCTATACAAACCAAGAACTGCCTGCACAGAGATGACACTGCCCACATGGACTGGGCCCTCCCACATGAATTACTCAAGAAAATGCCCCACAGGCCAATCAGATGGAGGCAATTCCTCAACTGACACTCCCTCTTACTAGATGACTCCAGCTTGAACTAACCAGCACCTACCCTAAGGACAAAACCAAAGGACAGAAAGTTAGACACATAACCCTTGCAAAAATAGACGTATGAAACCATTACAAAACAATAGCAATGAAGTTCAATATTGTATTTAAGTATAGGAGTGTATTAGCATAGAAATATAAGCCTCCAAGTTTGACCTCATCAACAGAATCAAAAGGCGTATCCTCTCACTCTCCATTGGTGATGGAGACTCAGCCGTCTCCAGGAAGGAAGAACCTTCCTAAGCCCAAAGGAAATGGTATTGGTAGTGAAACCCCAAACCTAATCCCAGTGAAGGCAAGCACTCAGTGGAAAGAAATCAACTTTTACTTCTATTTTGAACTGTACTGCCTTATCAAATGCATCAAGGATACACACTAGCAAAGCAAAACTGCACTCTTTCCTTGCTAACAATACTGTTGCATGTGAAACCAGAAGAGATCTACAAAGCACTATTAAAAATAAGTGACTTTAGCAAGATCACTAGAATCGAGTCAAAACAAACTGGTCAGTATCTCAATACAAGGGAATGTCACTTAGCCATAAAATAAACTGCAGAAATAACATGCTGGAGTCTCAAGAGCTCTGGGCTGGGCTGGGGGTGTGGCTCACGGGCAGAGCAGTTGCCCGGTACATGCAAAGCCCCACTGGGTCTGGGAGTACTGAATGAAAGAAGCCAGACATCACGTCACAGAGAATGACTGTGCCATTCCATTTGCATGACATCCTAGGACAGGAGGAACTATTCTATGCCAGTAAATAAGTGCTCTTAACCACTGAACTTAACCAGTAAATAAGTATAGAAGTACAGATGGCTTCCTTGGGCTAAAGGTTGCAAACTTAAAGAATCATGAAGGATATTTCCGGAGTGACAAGAAAAGCATTGTCTCTCTTTTTTAATGGCATGTAGTGGGAGGTACGTTTGTGAACTTGTGGAACTGTGTCAACATGTAAGGGTGTGTATCTTACTGCTTGTATACTCTCTTTCACAGAGTTGATGTTCTTTCAACAACTGAAATGTAAGCCTTACCAATCCTCTCAGATACTGACAGCAGCTTAGGAAAGAGCTGTGGATCCACATCTCACCCTCCGCTTTTCTTTTTGCTCTGCTGGGATGAACGGGGCAGTCTCATGGCCAAGACATAATAGCAGAATAGCAGTAACAGCACAGGATAAATGGAGTAGGGAAGTGGACTAGCTAACTAGCTCAGCATTTCTTCCTTTAGGAGGCCCTCCTCACAGGGTTATGAGAAGTTCCTTCTTTGTTCCCCTCAGCTGAATCACACAAAGCTTCCCGTCTGGAAAGGACACAAAGCCTAGCCCTCAGGAATAGCTGCTCCTCTTCTACTCTGCTAACACAGTAATTCTAATATTACATGCAATTGTCTTCTTCCAGGATATCAATAGCGGTGTCATAAATGTTATATTAGATATATCCACTATGTGCCAGAAAGTGTGCTCGTAGCCCGGAACGAGACCCTTGTCTAGATAGAACAACAACTTGGGAGTCATAGTAAGATGACCTCTCTCTAATTTGGATTGCACCTACACTAACAAATAAGCCCAAACAGGTCACACGGCTTCTCTGGGGATTTCTACTTCCTACCTCTCAAATTCCAATTTGAAGGCCCTCCCAGCAATACTTGGTATTTTGGATAAACATGCTAGTGTCTGCCGTTAATGAGCCCACAGGATTGTCCGAGCTTATTTCATTGTGGAGTGTAAGCAGGAGGCTGTAGCAGAGGATTGCCCTAGCTTATGGCACAGTGATACAACTTTCCTTTCGTGAACCCTTTAGACCATGGTGCTGTCCTTGGTGGCAAAACACATTCACCCAGGAAGTTAAAAAAAAAAGAAATCCTGATGCCCAGTTTGCATCCCAAAGCTGTTAAAACTGACTATTCTCTCACAAGCACACAGGCATCCATAACCTTTACAACTATTTAATCACATACTTCTCTGTGTCTTAAGTATCCAGCTCCAGTCACTCTGCCTCCTCATCATAGCAGAGTCCTGTGACACTTGTTCCACAGCCCTGAATTCGAGCCCAGCTTTTCATAGAAGGCAGTGCTGTTTATGTTTCATTGACCTCCATATACAGTGTCGCCCATAGATCTGCCACAGCCTCTGCAGCACAGTCAAGCTGAACCCAAGGCTCATCGGAGGCGGTGGCTCACTCCCTAATTCAACCATGTAGAGAACAATTTTGGATTTCCCACTGCTCTCTGATATAAGTATGGTTGCTTAAGTTCATTTATTCAAAAGATGCTTTTGGATCATATTTCAAGAGCAGAAATTAGCAAGCAGGAGGGAAGGCCATTTTGGAGGTCGAAGTAGAAGGCTGTGGCAGAAAGGAGCTTGGTGAGTCAGAAAGACCAAAGGATGTTGATGTGGCCATGGGAAATGTGGGAAGCATATCTGAAAAGAAAGTAGACAGGAAACTATAGGCAGCAGAGGAGGTGCATGTCTGCTATGAACTGACTGATTCTAGGAGCACAGTGAAGCGACATTAGCAAAGCCATGTGAACATGACTCTGAGTCATAGAGGTCATCAAGAACGGTACGCTTTTATTTGGCTCTCACTGAGACACACACTTCCTTAACAACACTCATGGAAACCAATAGTCATAATCCATAGCCATAGTCTCTTTGGCCAGTAATCACCATACACTGCCATTGGAACCCAGCGGTGCCTTTGCATGTGACCCAGCTCACTCTTTCCTCCCGGAATGAAGACCACAATGAGGCTTTGAAAGAGCGGTACCACAGTCAAAGTGCTCTTCCTCTCAGTGTGAAGAGATAACAGATAACAACGGCATCCCCAGTCCTGCGAGATGATACCTTGTAGTGGAGTAGGATCCAGAAACTAGTGCAGACAACTGAATGTTGCTCTGGTGTTAGGAATAGTGGAATGAATATAATACAATTGCTGCCAAGGCTGATCAGGGTTGTTCACTTTGTGGACATATGAAAGCCTAGCATTGCCCTGCCCCAAGGGTGCAAGCAGGCATCTTCTGAAGAGTGGCTGCAAACTTGCATGATCTTAGCTCCATGTGATGAAAGACTAGTGAATTCTGGAAACCAAATGGAAATTGTGGGCTTAGATATGAAGGCAGCCTTTGTCAAATCCAGTGAAATTAGTCAATTCCCAAGATCTTCTGTCTCATCTGGACTCATTATCATTGCCACCGTCAATACTTAGTGCCACATGGTAAAGAACCATGATTCCATGCTGTTGAGACATGGAGCCAAACAAACCAGAGAGCACAGGTTCACTCTTTGAAGACATTCTGAAAAGTTCCTGTCAAGCCAGTGATTGTTGAGGAATCATGAGAAGCTCAGAGTAGCCCTGCTAAGGAGAGCAGATTCCACATCGGGAGAGAAAAGTGAAATGGAGAGCAAAAAAGTCTAACCACATGTCTGGTGTGTAAGAAGGACTGAAGGGCTGGTTGATCACTTGGCTCCCACTGCTAGTGCTCAACTCTTCTCTATAAAATCATGTCCGTGAGAGTTTGTGGGCTGTGTGTGTGTGTGTGTGTGTGTGTGTGTAACAGTAGCCAAAGAGTAGAAAAGACTCTACCTTTTTTATAGGCACAGAAACTGACGTTCAGCTGTCAGTTGCCTGATAAAACCCAGCTGTTCTTTGAGGAAGCAATCCTGTACACAATCCTTGCTCTGTTTCTTACTGAAATAAAGATTTAGCTGTGGGTTTTCTCTGCGCCCACTTCTGAAGACTGCAGGGCATTCAGGCTTCATGATGGCAGACAGGCAAAGCCAATGGAGGCTGATTTCTTTTGTTCAACAGCTGCAGAACCAGGAGATTCTGAGGGCGATGATGAAGAAGGCTGAGCTGGAAATCAGTAGCAAAGTGAAGGAAACCATGAAGAAACTGGAGGATCCAGTGCAACGCCAGCGCACCCTGGTGGAGCAAGAGAGACAGAAGTACCTCCATGAAGAGGAGCGGATTGTCAAAAAGTTATGGTGAGTCGGGGGGCGGGGGGGGGGGGCTTTCTTCACAGGGTGCCCTTCGTAGCTTGTATTTTTCTTCCTCTTTTTAATGAGCACCTACCAGAGATCTGCTGAGCCTGGTACATGTTATTCCAACTGTCCCTCCTTTAAGGTCTGGGAAACTCAACAGTCCCCATGACAATTTGTCTCTGGACTGGGAAAGTACCCACACTTAGAGAACCACAGGACTGGGGATTGGCAAGAGAATTGGGTATGTGGTCCTAATGACATCTCACGTTTGAACGGTGTCATGCTCATTGGCATGGCGCCTTCTATAGACCATACTCCTGCTCTGGAGGCCTGCTTAGTACCTGCCTGGGCTGTGCTTACAAAGACTGTGAGATCACGGGAGCCCACAGTAGAACCTGAGAACCAACTCTATAAAGTTGTCTTCTGACCTCTGCATGTGTACTCCTGCATGCACAGTCACACATCATATACACACAACACTAATTTAGAAGTTATGGAATATATCCTTAATGTTATCATAAGTGTTTCTTATACCTTAAATAGATGTAGAATGGGACAACTGAGTAGATAAGTATGGCAGGAGAGCGGTGTTAGGTAAAATGATCTGGACACTGGCTCAAGGCTACTGAGAAGAAAGGCCTGGCTCAGGGCTACTGAGAAGAAAGGCCTGGCTCAGGGCTACTGAGAAGAAAGGCCTGCTCTTTGCTGGCTCTGTGCTGCCGCTTTCCCTTTTCCTTTTCTTCTACACTCCAGAAAAGAAATACTCTGGTAGAACCTGTTAGGCTTAGGCCCTGCAAGCATGAGGATAGAGGAGTGAAAGTGGGGTTTAAAAGAACAGAGAAAAATTGAGTCAAGATCTTTCATGATTTTCTACATGGAAATAGCCGGCTCCTAATAAGAGTCAGACTAAGTTCATTTTAACAAACAATGTGCTTCTTTTTAACAAAGGCAGAATAAAAAGCAGCTTAAGGCCATGCTGAAATCTGGAGCCCCCATGAATGTCTGACGTCTTATTGAGCAAAGCTTACATTTTTCAAAAGCCCATTGATGACTTTCAAAAGACAGTCTGCATTCATTTTCAGCTGTACTGTCTCTTTTTGAATCTTTGAATTAATAAAAGTGGCCTTCAGAGCTTTAAATAGGAATCACGAGCACATGAATTGGCAGATGTCAGAGGTTCTCTGCTGCCCAGCAAAGAGAAGCGGAGTTTGGGGACCTTCGGGTTACAGGGCTATGACGCACAGGAGGCAGGCTGGGTAAGGGAAACTGAAATGGGATTTTATCTGGATGGAGCGGCTTTGGGCCATGGGACATCTCCTTGAAGGAGTATTTGCATATTGACCAGTGTGTGGGTGGTTGAAGGAACTGGAATAGCTCTAGGCTGTTAGCTCGGAAGGGCTTCATCAAAGCCTGAAGGTATGCAGGAAACTGTGTTTGGTCTCTCAGGGAATCTTCCTCACCAATGAACCATATTTAGAGATTTGACAAGGACTGGCCCAGCTCCACCTCAAGGAGCAGCAACTGCATGTGCCCTGTCGATATGCTCTCTTAACACCAGGTGTGTTTAACAAATGCAGACACAGAGGAACCATGGTTGCCCCTCTGGCCCTAATGGGTCATCCTTTCATCTGAGATTTCTATATCAGAATGGCTGGCATCACCAAATACATCTCCCTGCTCAGAAGAGGTCAGATGTGTCATGTGTGACTTCGTCCTTATTGAATGTATGCCCTGTCATGTCCTGCTGGACTCCCTCCTGCCGCTGCCTTAGCTCCCTTCCACTCACTCATCTAGAGGGAAAGGCCCACATCTCTTCAATGGCCGTCCTCTACTCCACTAAGGCTCCAGAAGGTACGGCCGCTGTTCACTTACTGCCACCTAGTGGTCTTGCATTTCTCAGCACCCTTACCCTTTAAAGAAAAGCTTTCTCTCGAATTGGCAGGCAACTTGAAAGGATACAAACACATCTGGGCAGATTGTTTTTGCTGTTTCAAGTGGAAGAATATAACTTGGCTGTGTTGGAGTTGGTATCTGTTCTCGCTCCCTACCCCTCCATCCCTCCATCCAGAAATCAGGTCCCTAAGTGCTTAGTCATAAGAAGAGAAAAGAGAGGCAGTCATTATTGATGGACAATCAGATATACTAGAGGTTATCTATTAAGGAATTTTGAGGGCAGTTTTTCTCTCTTTCGCAGGGACATTTGACAATGTCAAGGGACATTCACATGTGTCACAGATTATTGGAATTTGGGATTGCTGCTGTTGGTACTCAACAGGTAGAGGCCAGGGATGCCCTAACATCTGTCAGGGCACAAGACAGTCCTGCACTAAAATGAAGTTATTTGGTTCAAAATGTAGGGTACCAAAGTTGAGAAACCTGGTTGTCTGAAGTGAGCCAGCACATTTCACTGTAGTACTGGCTCATGACCCCCACCGCCACCCTACTCCCCATCTTCTGCCTCCATTTCTAATCTATCAGTACTTTCTTCCTTCTGTCTTTCTCTCCCTCCCTTCCTGGTCACTAAGTGTACACATTATTCTCTTGGCTGCCATGACTACAACTGAAAATTAAGAATGTCTCTCATAAGCCACAAGTGTCCACTCCACCCCTAACCAACCTGAACTTCAAATGACAGACACAGGAGAGCTCTCCTGTTGCTGCCTTACACATCCATGCAGTATTCCAAAGCAAACTACTATTGACTGTGTTCCCACCTCCTCCTTGGAAGCTTAATATAGGGCTTGGACACAGCAGAAAATGGGGGATCACCCTGCTCCTGCCCCTGTCCTTTCTGAGACCCTCCATGGGGAGCACCCTGCTCCTGCCCCTGTCCTTTCTGAGACCCTCCATGCTCGGTTCCATCTGCCCTCTGCCTCCCCACAGTGAGCTGGAAGACTTTGTTGAGGATTTGAAGAAGGACTCTTCCTCTGCTGGCCGTGTGGTGACCCTGAAAGATGTGGAGGATGGGGCTTTCCTCCTGCGACAAGTGGGAGAAGCTGTGGCCACTCTCAAAGGTAAGCCTCCCCTGGAAGTATGTTGTTGGAATGTTTAAGAAGCTTTCAAGCCGGGCGGTGGTGGCACACGCCTTTAATCCCAGCACTTGGGAGGCAGAGGCAGGCGGATTTCTGAGTTCAAGGCCAGCCTGGTCTACAGAGTGAGTTCCAGGACAGCCAGGGCTACATAGAAAAACCCTGTCTCGAAAAATTTAAAAAAAAAAAAAAAAAAAAAAAAAAAAAAAAAAAAAAAAAAAAAAAAGAAGAAGAAGAAGAAGCTTTCAAATATGGACTGGCCATCCCATCCTACTTGGAGGCTGAGGCAGGAGGATCCCTTAAACTCAGTTGAGACCAAACTAGGGAAACTGTGAGACCTTGTTTCAAATAAATGTGTAAATAAATAAACAATCCTTCAGACAGTAAAAGATTCACTAGAGACTTCTTAGAGGACCTTTATAAAGGATGCTGAATATGGAAACTAAACAATCCAACTAAAACTTTCTAATCCCTTTTACTAAGCTTACAGACATGCCAAACTTGTTGAAAACAACCCTAACTTTCAGGACCTTTATCCATAATACATAGGGAATGGACCCAGAGGGGCTGTGACCTTGTCTGAGGTCACTCAGTTTGACCATAAGGTTTCACCCCATTGCTTCCCGACATGGTACTTCTCTGTGCTACCCTAGGTCACAAGAGTTGGGTGGGCATGGTCACTCTGCCTTCCTACTCTATAAATCACTGCTGGTTTGTCCTGTAGGAGAATTTCCAACCTTGCAAAATAAGATGCGTGCTGTCCTGCGCATAGAAGTTGAGGCAGTGAGGTTCCTGAAGGAAGAGCCACACAAGCTGGACAGTCTCCTGAAGCGTGTGAGGAGCATGACAGATGTCCTGACAATGTTACGAAGGTGATGTCATTATTGTGGTCCTGGTGGGGTGGCTTGGGAGGAGGAGTCTCTCAAAGGCTGGTGTGGTATACAGGTCACGGGTTTTAAGAGCCTACTCTTAGGATCATCATGACTTATCACTCCTTATTTATGGCATCCTGAGGAGCACCCTCCACTGCTTCAGCCCCCAAATGTTTGTTGCATTATGGCTTGAGGGTATACTTCCTCAACATAGAGTTTTGCACTGGCTCCGTCCTAGGATTCTAAATTACTATTCATGCGTTGGGCTTTAATGATAGTGTATGCACCTGGATTTGATCCCTACTATTATGAAGACTTAAAATACATTTAAAAATAAAACTAAATACGTAAATAAGGTTTTTTAAACAAATAGATGTTTTGTTTTGTAGTATTTTATAGAGGAAGAACAAATTAAAATGCTCTATTCGTCTCCTTCACTATGAGGGCAAGGAAACTTAAAATAGAGAAACTGAGTCAAGGGTTTATCTACTGAAGGAGTATCTGAGAGCATACTGGTCCCACCCCTAAGTGGACTTGCTCATCAAAGATCATTCCTGTAAAAAAAGATCTGGAGAAGTCACTATCTCATCTGTAGCTTTCAATGAATAATGAATCTCATACCCAGCGTAAACATGCTTACAAAGGCTTTGGTATAGCTCAGTGGTAGAACACTTGTCTAAGATGTGTTCAGCCATGAACACCAACGCACATACACACACACACACACACACACACACACACACACACACACACACACACACACACATGAGAGGAGGGGAAGGGGGATTCCTTCCAGGCAGAAGTAATATGTCAGAAACTTTTGTAAGAATTTTGTTTCTTGATGTAATTGCCCTGGCACAGTGGTTCTCAGCCTTTGGGAGTCAAACAACCCTTTCATAGGAGTCATATTATCAGATATCCTGCATCTCAGTTATTTATATAACAATTCATTACAATAGCAAAACAATTTTATGTTTGGGGAGTCATCATAATGTGAGGAACTGTATTAAAGGGTCACAGCATTAGGAAGGTTGAGAACCACTGCTCTATCAGATTTAGAAGAGAAGTATATTGGCATGCAGTTAACTTTAAGATAGATAAAATGGATTACTAATCATTGGAAGCATATTTGACTTTTTAGCAATAACCAACCTGAACAAATAGCTGCAGAAAACCCAGATTCCAAAGGAATTCTAAGTCCACATAGACCATCCAAGTTCCCAAAAGGTCATTCATTTTCACGTGTCAAGTGACTTTTTCCCTCCACGACAATAAAGATGGGTTAAAGTACTTCTTCGTTAAGCTATTGCCCAAATGTTGTAGTCCTTGAAGTCTAAAATAAGCAAGCCTCATTAAAGGAAAGCAATGGGCTGCAGGGAGCAATATCTCTTCTCTCTGGAAAACAGTTGTAGGATGTTCTTATACCCAACACTGTGATTGTCAGGATTTGTCTTAGAACCAGTGAATACTAGAGCTTGAAGAAGACAGGATCACATGATTAAGCTCTTCAAAGACTCAGAGATTGAAGTGCCCAAGAGGGGCTATCTTGCTTGTTTGTTTTTCCAGAAAGGGTTTCTCTGTCTAGCCCTGGCTGTCCTGGAACTCCCTCTGTAGACAGGTCAGCCTTGAACTCAGAGATTGGCCTGCTTCTTCCTTCCTAGTGCTGGATGAAAGGTGTCCACTACCAAGGCCCAGCTATAAGAAGGTGCCATCTTTACTGTCACAAATGCAGTATATCAAAGTAGCAATGTCTCTCAAATTCCAGAACATGTTACAACTGATACAAACACAGGGGTGTCTACTTCCAAAGATCTACCGTATTTTCTACTGCAGCCTGTGTGGGAATGGACACATTGCTCTGAATGTCTCCCAAAGAATCAGGTAATACACACTTATAACCCCAGCCCCCAGGAAGGATCACAAGTTCAGGGTCAGCATGAGCTACAAAGACTGTCTCAAAACCTAATAAATCAGTTGGAGAACACTTGCACAGCATGTTCAGGGTCGTGGGTACCACCCCAAGCGCTGCAAAAAAAGAAAAATGAGACCACCAGAACAAAGGAGGATGGGGGTCTAAACACACTTCAATTTAGAGTCACAGTTGACCTTGAACTTGAAGGACTTGATTGAGTCCACTTAAAGGGAAAGATGATAATCCAGACTGACAAGTTGCATGGTCCAAGAAGAGTTAGGAGGCTTATAGAAGCTTCTAAGTGAGAGCTGAGTGCATTTGGGGGCATCACAGTTCAAGGTCAAGACACGTTCACTTCTACTTACCACCACCAGTGACGGGCTAGTCTCAGTCTGGACACAATAGCATTACCATAAAAGAGATTATATCTGGGGGCTGATAGCATGGCTCAGTGGGCAAGAGCACTTGCCGAAAAGCATGAGGACCCAAGTTCAGATCCTTAGAATCCATGTAGTGCAATAGCATGAGTACATCCATGACAAGATGGAAGATAGTGTCTGACTCCACACACACATGAACAAAGCCACACACACACACACACACACACACACACACACACACACACACATACTACCATCTTTTGAAGGAAGAACTACATGGCTTTGGAAGGTTGTCAAGGTAACCCTCACCTCTGAACTGCTCCTGAGTTTTTTAATGTTTTCATCTGAACTGATACTGAAGCATGGAACTCAGATATACCACAAAGAGAGCACGGAGGGAGATCCACCACCATTTAACACTGCTGTGCATGATTTTTCCTAGGCATGTCACTGATGGGCTCCTGAAAGGCACAGATGCATCCCAGGCGGCTCAGTATGTCGCCATGGAGAAAGCCACAGCTGCAGAGGTCCTGAAGCATCAGGAAGGCACAGCCTACTCTCCGGGCCAGCCCCTCCACTGTAGCACTGGAAGCCCTGGCGATGTGAAGTCAGAAGTGGTGCCCCTATCCACCATGACAGTTCACCATGTACAGAGCTCGCCTGTGGTCATGCAACCTTCCCAGCATTCCTCAGTCTTGATGAACCCTACCCAGAGCTTGCCTGGAGGAACCGGAGCCCACACAGCCAGCCCCACAGCAATCACACCGGAAGTAACCTCTGCACAGTCAGCTCCAGCCCCCCAGTCCCCTCAGACCCCAATGAATGGTTCCTCCATGCAGAGCTTGTTCATTGAGGAAATCCACAGTGTGAGTGCCAAGAACAGGGCAGTGTCCATTGAGGTAGAGTCCTATTTCCACTTCTCACAATACTATAAGCATAGCCCTTTCCTACAAGGAATTGATATTCTGGTTGTTGTGTATTTAAATACCAATATATGTATATGTAGAGTGTGTGTGTGTGTGTGTGTGTGTGTGTGTGTGTGTGTGTGTGCGTGCATGTATGTTTGTGTGTGTGAAATAAGACTGTTCACATGAATACCCTATGAATCAAATATATAGCTTGACTAAAGATAACTTTTTATCAATATTTAGGGTTTTGTTGTTAGTGTTTAGATTTTTGTAGAAATAGAATACAGTTTAAGGTGAGGGAGATGTGAGAAGATGGCCTCTAATCTGGAGGAAGCTGGGTCACTGGTATGCTGGTAAATGCTAAACAGCCAGCTCTCATGGAGAAAGACCTAACAGGAAGAATCTGCCAGCACCCATGAGTGCAGATATGGGATCTGCTATGTTCATGTGAGGTGGCTGAGTGTGGGCTTACAGAGAAATGGAGCAGTGAGTTTTCTGAGCCAGTGCATCCTCCACCACCATGCTAGAGGCAAGCTTGCAGAGGTTTTGCCTCTGCCCTGAAAGTCACTAGAATCTGGGTAAGCAAGGAAAGTGCTGTCTTAGGGTGCTTTCTGCTGTTGTGATAACCAAAAGCAACTTGGGGAGCAGAGGGTTTATCTGGCTTCCAGGTCCTGGGTCACAGTCTACTGAGGGAACCGAAGGAAAGAGCTCAAAGCAAAATCCTGAAGGCAGGAGCTGATGCAGAGAACATGGAGGAGTATTGCTACTGGCTTGGAGAAACACTGCTTCCTGGCTTGGAGGAGCACTGCTTCCTGGCTTGCTCTACCTACTTTCTTATACACCCCAGAACCATCTTCCCAGGGATGGTACAACCACTCATGGTCTGAGCTTTCCCACATCAATGATTAATTAAGAAAATGTCGTACAGATTTGCCTACAGGCAATCTTATGGAGAAAATTTCTCAATTGAAGGTCCTCTTCCCAGAGAACTCTAGCTTGTGTCAAGTTGACAAAAAAAAGTAACCAGGAACAGGTGTTAAGGAGAGCATTCTAGAGAACAATGCTGGAGAAGGAGGCTGAACACAAAAAATAATGACTGAGGAAACAGGTTGATGTTGATCTGAAAGCATTTGAGAACTAGTGTTCCCTGGGGAATGTTTTAGGGATACACAGAAGATCTGACCATTTAGCTTTCAAACTGGTATCTTCAGGAAATACTCCAGAGATCTTACACAGAATCAGTTGGGATAGTATGTCTGGAATGGAGGGAGCTGACTGGGAAGTTATTGTAACAGTCTAATAATGAAAATGGAGTGGTGGGCATCATAGGGAACACCTATAATTGCAGCAGTCAGAAGGCTCAAGCAGGAACGTTGGGAGTTAGAGGAAAGCCTGATTTATACATTCAGATGCTGAGGTGGGAACTGGACAACAAAGCCTTTGTCCAGCATATGCTGGTTTCTGGGTTCCCCATCACTGAAAAACAAGTCACATGACGTTTTTAAAAAGCATACTCTTAAATATATTTTGTTTTCCTCTCTAGCTCTCTTTCCCCTAATTCAGAGCCTTTCCTCCACTCTGGCTCCAGCAACCTGATCATACCCCACTTACCCTGTCTCATGTATCACCAGGATAACTCTGGGTGTGTTTGGATGACGTATTAAAACTGACATGGCCACACTCATGGAGCCTCTAGACATCGAGTAATTTCCAAACCATGCAGTGTTTGTGTCCTGATAGATGTTACCTGTTTCAACATTGCCTATTGAGGAAGGAATAGAAGCTGGTTGGTGGAGCATGACTCTGTCCCCAGCACCGGACAGGGGTGAGGGGTGGGAAGGTTTCATTCCCTTACTCAAAGGATGTCAATGTGACATCTTATTTTATAAAAATCTACTAATGAGCCTGATGGGCATAATTATCAATAAGATGTATATATTTCAAGTTGTGAAAGGACACGTAGGAATTCTCTCTGAAGATGCCTAGGGTCCTCCTTATCCCTGGGCCATTGACAAATGAGGTATGTTTTATTCATTCACTGATCCCTACTATCCCTCAAAGGTTCTGAATCACCAGTGAACCAGGCTCACCAAGTACCTTCCAGGTGGTCAGTGCTAGGGAGGAAAACACAGGAGGCTGACAGTGGAGGAGGGAAGCTTCTGTCTGTGTAATGTAAACCCTGAGCAAATTCCCCATCTCACTGGCCCACAAGATCTCCTAGGACATGGTGTTTCTAGCAGTCTTATTTTCTTACATCATGAGTAAACACTACTCATGGAGTGAAATTCAGCTTTCTGTGAAAATGACAGAATTACATGCTTTTTTTTGGGGGGGGGGGAGCGTTTCGAGACAGGGTTTCTCTGTGTAGCCCTCGCTGTTCTGGAACTCACTCTGTAGACCAGGCTGGCCTCAAACTCAGAAATCCACCTGTCTCTGCCTCCCAAGTGCTGGGATTAAAGGCATGTGCCACCACTGCCTAGCAGATAATATGCTCTTAATAATATAAAGGTGTTTTAAAATACATGCATCCTTATCATGAAACTTGACTATAAATGGTCTAAGCAAATACCATTTTATAAGTAAGAAAGGATGACCCAGAGGTCATATAGTAAGTCTTGAGCAGAATTAGAGTTGAGACAAAGGATTTTTCTTAACCTCAATTTATTTTTGCAACTGATATATAAAAATATAAAATTATACATGTTAGTAGAGTGCCATATAATATTTCAGTACTTGAGTGCATTGTACAATCAAGATATAGGTTTGTACTGTGGTTCTTAGTGAGTGGGTTTGTGTTTCTGTTTTTTAAACACTCTCTTTGCAATAAAAGTTGAATTTAGAAAATGAAGTTTTATAGTAGAAAACACCTTTGAAAAACAACATCCATACCCATTTTAATTTAGCATTAGCAGAGTGTATGGGAAATGGTGATTGGCCACCAGGGGCAGGTTTGAGGTTCTGATATACCTTTTCTGTGGATGAGTTCCACCTGGGCAATGTGGTAGAAATGAGGCAACAAGCAGCCTCAGATGGACAAGGGCATTGTCTCGTGACATGCTGTCATACACCCCTCCAGCGCTTCTGTATGAAATCTCTCTCCTAAATCTTTTCTCTAGTTTTTAAGCTATTTGCAATTATTGTTCTCCTTCAGAAGGCAGAAAGGAAATGGGAAGAAAAAAGGCAAAATCTGGAACACTATAACGGGAAAGAGTTTGAGAAGCTTCTGGAAGAAGCTCAGGCCAACATCATGAAGTCAATTCCAAACCTGGAGATGCCCCCAGCTTCCAGCCCAGTGTCGAAGGGAGATGCAGCAGTGGATAAGCTGGAGTTGTCAGGTGAGGACCAGCCCACAGCAGGTCTTACAGACATGTTCATGCTCACTGTCCTCAATTCAAAGTCCGTCACCACAGAAGCTCCTATGGGACAATAGGACCATGTCTTACTTTCTGACAGATATCCCTGGCTCAGGAGATAAAGTCACTTACCACTAAACCTGATGACCCAATTTCATCCCCAGAAAGACAAACCTCTGCTGTCAGCCTTCACAATCCACCCATCCTTGGATGGACGCTCAATGCCAAGGCAGCCCCTCCAAGTTGGGCAGGGTCTATCTGCATCATGGGCAGCCTTGAAGCCACACCCTTTTTGGAAGACCCACTTGCTCTTCATACCCAATGCCTTACTCAGGTCTTCCTTACAACATGAACAGTAAACTGAAGAATCCCCTTCAAGCAAGTCCCAGTTTCCCAGAAAAGCAAAATATACCCTGGGAGATCCAGGCCAGGTCTCTAAAGAGAAGCAAGGAGAGAGCTCCAGAAGCTGGTTTATGGGTTTGGGTTTGGTGGGCCTGTGGCTGTCAAGTAGAAGAAAGGCAGCCTGTTAGGTTAACCTTTGAGTTAGTGAGAAATGCTTTTTCCTGCACATGAGGTAGAACTGAGATATACCTATATACCCTAACTTTTCTGTTAACTCTAATTTATAATTCTCTCATTTGCCCTATTGCTGTCTCCTATTGCCAGCAAGGCATCTTTCCTAGCCATCCACCATGGCCTTCTCCCCAGAGCCTCACTTCTTATGTGTGTGTTGTGTGTAACTTTGCTACCCTGCCTAAGCTCTGAGAATGGGCCATGCTACCAGCCTCTACCCAGCTTCCCACGAATAAAAGACACAGACATACATGTTGTTCATTTTCAACTTGCCCTCTTGGCACAATTGCTGGGTGCTATTATTTCCTGCCTGGAAAAGTGTGCCCTTATCAGTATTCTTATCTCTGTACCTCCTACCTGCCCTAAACTTTAGTTCCTCAGTTACATCTGTTCCCTGCTTTTCACCCCTGACCACTCACTTGTGTGGCCACTCTGTACGAAATCTCACATAGCTGGTCAACTTTTCTCCATCAGAAACATGTCGAACTCTCCTCTCCTCCTATATGTATGTTTCTTGCCTCCAGAGATCCAGATGTCCCACCTATTCTTTTCGTCCAGCAATTGACCCATGATTTCTTTACTGACAGATCAAGAACCAATTGGGGAACAGGACCTTAGCATCAGAACCACCTCTACATGTGTCTTTGATCTTTGTCCCCATTTCCTCTCCACTTCTCCCCTTGGGCTTCTTTTGATAGAGTCTGTCCTTATAGCTACATAAATTCCTACTGATAATGCTGTTTTAGGCTGAGATTCGAAGATTCAGAAGGCTCAGGAAAGGTTTGGAACTTACTTTTAATTCCCCAATGCTTTCACTTTTCTAGTGCCCCTCAGTTTTTGTGTATATCAAGAAATGTAATAATGAATCTAAGAGTTTGCATTGCATTCACAATAAGCCAATGGCTGTATATAAGTCACTTAGCCCAGAACTCCCCAGTGGAAAGTCTATTGTTGTAGTATGTTGTATGTAGTTTGTAAGAGATGGGAAAACTGAAATCAGTGAAAGGTAGGTCATGTATGCAGGGCTTTCTGGGAGTTGAGTTCAGTTTCTCATCAAGGCTGTCCCCTTAATTATTGGCCTATGGTGAGAATAGAGTTTGTAAGTCAAATTGTATTGTGTTTGTATATACCAGATATATCTTGAGACTGTCTTTGAAGTGGCATATTCTTTTCCAGAAGATTCTCCAAATTCAGAGCAGGAATTGGACAAGCTAGGGGGAAAGTCACCCCCACCTCCACCCCCACCCCCTCGGAGAAGCTACCTTCCTGGATCAGGACTTACCACCACGAGGTCTGGCGATGTGGTCTACACTGGCAGGAAGGAAAGCATGTCTAAGGTCTGATGGGTTGAGTCCTGGCAAAATGGTTTCCGGGTAAAGACAGTTCTATCCATCCAAACTTTAAAAAACATTATCCAGATGCCCGGAAAGTGCCTGAGAAGAGAATGTCAGCCAGTGTTGTTGGACTAGGCTGGCCTTGTCTGACTTTTAATATGACTACTTGTGCTGGTGGGACATCATTAGACTGACATGAGAGTGGGAAGGTAACAGACCAACAGACACAGTAGTAGGTATTTGTATAAAAAGGTGTTAAGTGAGCTTAGCTTACACTTAATTTGGAAGGTCTTGTCCCTTGTATTAAATGAAAAAAAAATACAATTTCCAGTTGGAAATTTGATGAGGGGAAAACCCTTAATAAATGTGGGGAATTTACAATTATCTAATTCTTCAAACAATTTACCAATATGACAACTTATGCAAACAAACTCAAACCAAATACAAGGAAATAAAGGAGTTTTTTTACATAGAAGAGCCAGAGCCAAAGAGGCACTGAGAAGCCACATGGTCTGACCTAAGGGTCTGACACCAATATTTGTGGTTCAAATTCCCTGTAGATGAGCAATGAAGACCCTGGGCCAACACCACAGACTACAGCCACAAAATGTCCCCCGGAGGAGCCTTCCTCAGCCTGGGCCCCATCCCCACCACCAGTTCCTGCCCCTTCCTCCAAGGAGGAGGAGGAAGAGGAAGAAGAAGGAGACAAAATCATGGCAGAACTCCAGGTACGTAGTTGAGGTGACTCTTGGCCATTGGCTCTTTACCTTCTCATCTTGGCCTCCATGGCCATGGATTCCATAGTTTTGTTAACAGCTAATGAAGGACACTGGAGTCAGTCTTTGTGAGTTGTGTCTTTTAATCCTGGTGTCCATTTACCAAGATGAGAACTAATGAACTCTTTGGGCACCCAGAAAATGTGTGAATAGTGACCATTTTAAAAGAACTCTATAAAGTTTACATAGAGAAGTCATTTGCAGATCTCTCTCTCTCTCTCTTTCTCTCTCTCTCTCTCTCTCTCTCTCTCTCTCTCTCTCTCTCTCTCTCTCTCCCATTATCCTGGACCAATTAGAGAATATTTTATTAAATTTTTTAATATTTAGTGACAACACAGCTCTCTAGTAGGACTGAGTATGGATTGCAGAGTATATACCTAAGCTCATCCCACATTCCTGCCATGAATGTGACTCTGCCCTACAGCATGTCCTAAGAACTCAGCTCATTAGATATATACATAATTCCCAGACCAAACTCTGGATTTTTTTGACTTGTACTTTTTATGGGACATTTTTGCTTCTCAGAGACTGCACCCTTTGTGGGACCCCAAAACATTCTGTCTTTTCACCAGTGTCCGTGTGGTTTGATGCAGCCCAGTAAATCTAATCCTTCATGTAACATGGAGAAAACTTTAAACCATGTCAGTTTTGTGATACTTGGTCTTCTCTGGTTTCATGGCATCTGGTAGTAGTTGACAAAATTGAGCTTCTTGCATTTTATGAGGAAAATGAGACTTCTGGATGTTCTGTTGAGTGGTGAAGCCTTTGAATATTCCACCAAATTCATAGATTGTCCTGGATCAAGCCTTCCACTAACCAAACTCCACAAGTTCTTAAAATGGTCAAAACTTATTGATAGAAAATGGATTTATAGTTAGTAACCATTAGACTTTTGAATGTTCCAATCTTAGCACTCCAATAGAAACCATACATTTATTATAGAAGCTTCTAGCTACCATTTGAGATGGCCTCTTCTGCATTCAGTCTTTTATCTTCAATGCCTGTGACAATCCCTCTCCAAGGAGTGGAATACCTGGTATCTGGCTTCTTACTCTGTGATTAGTAGCTATTTATAACAGTAACTAAAATTCTCCAGCTTCATTGATATTCCTGCTTTAGGTCCAACAAACCCCTATTAGGGTAGTTTTCATGAAACAGTGTCCTGCATTCAAGTGACCAAGCATCAGAAGAAATTCCAGGCTGGAGAATTCAACATCTAAGAGACAAAGGATATGGCTTGGTGTCAATGGGCAGGCCTGTAGATAAGCCAAACATACCTAAGACAAGCCAGGATTGACTTTGTAAGGCATATACAGCAGGGAGGGCAAAGATGACCAAAACGGAGGGACAACCATTGAGGGCAGAGGAGGGACCCTATTGTCAGCTATGTTCAGATATTAGGACAGATGCTGTAATGTCCAACTTGGCAAAGTCACAGATTCTTTCTGCCCACTGAGTTGTTTCCAAAGATCATTCATTTCAATAAGTGCTTTTTAGTACTAACTGCACATTAGAGTTACTGGAGCATTTGTGTGGGGAAATGTTCTACAGCCCAGAGATTCTTATTTACTTGTGGTTGGTTGTGTTGGCTGCTTGCTGGATAGCCTTTGAGGACTGCTGGTGCCCAGCAGCAATGGAGTGACCAAGTGCCCTCCATTATCCCAGTGTCAGCGGACTCTCCTGGCATCCCCAAGCCCATCAGCTGCTATACAGAAGTCATACTTCTGCTCTTCATCTCAGAACTAGTCTCCCTGACCCTGCTCACCTGATGCAGCTTCTAGGCCCACAGTTATGTCCAGAGTTCAGCAGCTCCTTGGCCATTCAGGGCCTGGTGGTGCTAAAGAGCTTATGAATGAACAACAGAGCAGGCTGAGGGCTGTGACTGAGAGAAGAGCAGGTGTACATTAGCTCTTTTTAAGTTTAAAATGTCTTGTGAGTTTTCTTCCTATATGTAATTTCAATAAAGCCGCTAAGAAATGAAGAACATAAAGATGTCTTTTCATCTTAATTTGTGTGTCTATTTCCCAACATGAAAAGGTCAAGGGATTGAGGCCAGAGTTTCAGGCCTGCTAGCATGTGCCTGTCATGGAACCACACATCCATCCTAAGGGTATTAATAGTTTTTAAGGGCTCTGTCCATTTCATCTTTCTAAGGAATCTTTTGCGTAGAGCTCACCCTGGGGTCATCTTGAGGCCCTGTGGGATACAGGATCTCAGGAGGCTGCATCCTAGCAGGAGTCTGCATGTCAATCTAGGGCTGGGGACCCTGTGTCTCTGGATTCCTGACTCTTTTCTGCCCCATACAGTTGAATCCCTGTTAACCTCGGTATTTTAATTCCTTAGGCATTCCAGAAGTGTTCCTTTATGGATGTAAATCCAAACAGTCATGCTGAGCAGTCCCGAGCTGACAGCCACCTTAAAGACACTAGGGCAGGCGCCACAGCCCCACCCAAGGAGAAGAAGGTAACATGTGTTAGCTATACATTTACCACACAGTGAGACAGCCCTGCCCCCACCTCTGCTCTGCTACTAACATGGCTGGCACTCTTGCACTTGACCTCTGGCCCTTGGCCTTTCTGTTTTACACTCTCCCTTTTCTTCTTAAACTAATGGAGATGCAGGCTTAGAGTGAGATTAGAAATACCTGCCTCACCTTTCCAGAATGAGTGCTACATCCCTGTGAGTGGCACACAATAGCATATGCAAAAGCAAGACAACAGCTTCCCAAAATAAAGAAGGCATACTTTCCTAGAGTTTCTAGACCAATGCATTAAAAGCAAAAACAAGCAAACAAAAGCCAGAAATAACAACTAGGTAAATACAACTATTTATTTTCAACATGTCCCATGAAAGTCTGGAAGGCAGGAACACACCTGTGTACGCATTGAAGTCTGCAGACCAGGCTCCCTGCAAATTACTGTCATTTTTGTAAGTCTGTCTTCCAAAATAGTAAGTCTAGTTTTAATGCTAAAATAATTTACTTGTAACTTCAGAGAGGCGTTTGGGGCAGGGTTAGAGCTTCAGTTCAAAGCTGAGTCTAGAGCATTTGAGATTTGGGAATTCAGAGCCATCTTACCTTAATTAAGGGCAATAAGTTTAACCTGCTCCAGTTCAAATTATTTCTCACTAGAAACTTACATTTCAGACCTCAAGGGCACTCATTTATTTTAAATAAAGGGAAACTGCAAGGTGGCCTAACAAATACTCCGCTTGATTCCTTGGCTATTACCTAAGCAAACTAAGTGAGGTAGATGCATCAGATCACAGAGGGCAAACCTAACACAACCTTTAGGGGACCTGCTCAGTTCTGGTCCACATCATCACAGAGCCTAGTGTGAAGTAACCTGCCCCCAGTAGACAGATGAAACTCTAAGCAGGCTCAGCGTGTCTTTAAGCACAGGGAAGTTATTAGACAATGATGTACAAAGCTGTCTCATGGAGAAAACTAAACCTATGAAATAGCCCAGGAATATGTTACTTATTCAGTATGTGAAATTTTCTTATATAGCCTTAATACTACTAATTTGTGGAAGGCCACTGGCAGGGCCTGGTATGTTATATTTAGACCATTCTAGAACACTTACTGGAAATTCATACCCAAGGGTTCCCTGTGATGATCAATGTCTCACTGTAGACTTTCAAGTTGACTCTGATGTTGCAAGGGGTTCTTGTCTCACAGTTTGAAGCTCATACCGTCAGTAGCACTGATTGGAAGCAAGTCACTATGGGTCTTTGTCGATTGCTCAACAGTAGGCTGGTCTGTAGGGTAGGTAATCATTCTGGATCATTAAATTCAGTAGATGAAGCACTTCATAATAACCACAACTATCAGACTTATCCCTCAATTTTGTCATTATTAACCTGTGTGGCCTAGTCATCTGTCCTTCCATAACTTAAACATTTCTGTAGTTTTTCCTCCTACCCTTATGAAGCTCTAGCCTGGCACTTCACATCTACAGTTTTCTCATGTCTCTAATTTCTGTTTATTACCCATGTAGATGGAGTAACCTTCTCTGACTGTTTATGTAATCCATATCATGGAGCCAATATTAAAGGAGTTTGGTTGTCTTTCATGTGGCCATCCAAGATTAAGAAGTCACTGTCAATTTCCAGGGCAGTTATGACTAAATTTCCATGAACTTAATGTGCTTGCTTTGATGCATTTATTCCCTTTGTCTAGCTCAGTAATTTAAAAAAAAAAAATTGTCCCTGTGAAATCTAAACTGGATTTCACTTACTTTCTACTGGAGTAGTTCTGCTGCTAGATTGTATTTAAATACACAAGTAAGACTGGAAATATTTAACAGCGGACAATGATGTGGCCCTGAGCAACCAACACAGATGCCAGTCCCATTCCCCACTCTTACCTCCCCCTCCAACCACCAGCAAATGGGCCTAGCAGAGGTCTTGAGTTTAGACATGCCCAATCCTTCCTTGCAATCAAAGAGTTAACTTTTACTTGGCTTCTAGTGATAAATACTAACCTCACACATTTGGAATTGAAACCTTGGGCTGGATCCTCATTTAACATCCTTCTTTAACTCTTTTGTGTGCTACATTAGTTGCTTTATAATCTGAATGTCAAATCCCACAGAAGAATTTACATTCTATTGCAGCAGCCCCTACTTGGGGGAGCTTCATGGTGAATGGACAAACTAACAGCGGTGACTGGCCTCGAGTGCGCCTTGTACTGTGATTAATGGTATTCCATGTGGTTGACACTGACTTTGTTATTTGTGTGTTATTACTTGAGTATGTGTGACTGTTCCTTCCACTTGTAAACCAGGGCAGCAGAGTTAACCTTGGCACAGCCTGGGTTTTTGTGCTTTGTGATGTTGTCATTGCTTTAACCAAACAGTCATCACTGGGATTGTATTTCTCCTTGTGACAGACAGCACTTCCTCTTGGTGTTCTGCAGCTAGAAGTGTCAGCAGCGGTACCCTGAGAGGAAAAGGTATCCTGGTATTAGGGATGGGCAGGGCCTGGAGCTACTCACACACCAGGCTAGAACACTGTGCCCTCTTGAGTAAAATGTTCTGATTACCTGGATCCTCACTGCTGCTCAGTCCTTCAGTCCTAAATCTTAGTGAGACCCCCATAAACATCTTGACACCTTATAATATAGAGAATAAAAGCTGCATCAGAGAATGCAGAAAATAAACCCAGCCTATGGCATCATGGCCACCAGATGCTCGCTTTGTTTTTAGATTACAATCATGCACTGTGCAGCATAATATTTTGGTGAGCAATGGGCCACATCTATAGTGGTGATGCAATAAGATCTTAACTGGTGTCAATTATCTGCATCACATAGTTGTGCTGAGGTGGTCTGTGGTAGTCTAAACAGGTCTACTTTGCTGCTCATGTATCAAAGTAGCACAGTTGCCTATCCTGCCTGATGGAATATGGATAATCAGAGCTGACACTGGTTTGTGTAATTTTCTGTACTTTCATCAGAGCATTAGAGTTCTGTGAAAACCAAAAGTTCACTGTAAAGTAGTGCAGTAGGCTATGTACACAGGCAGCAGCTATGTGTGCTAGTTTGTTGAATCTGTCAAGAGCATCCTGAGGCCACATGCAATGGCAGCCTAGACATCTGGTAGGTGTGAGTACACTCTAAGATGCGTGCATACAGAATCACCTCATGACACATTTGTCACGACATGTCCCTGTTGTTGAGGACTGCAGGGCTGCAAACTATGGAGCATTGTCACTGAAAATTTAGATGTGATCATTAAGGTTGTTACCAATTTGAAGGTCATTTGGACATGGTGAGAACATGCAAAGACATTTTCAATCTGTCACTGGGCCACAGAAGAAAAACTCTCTTTAACTCAGAGTATGACAACCCAAACAGAACTCCCTGTAGGCTGATTTCAGTAAAAGAATTGGAAGGAACATTTTAAAACTATGCTCTTGTTTGTAAATTTGTAGGCAAATACCTGAGATATAGAGACAAGAAATAAAGGATTTGTTCAAAGCTGCATAGTTAAGAGGCAGATGTGTATCAGAATCCCTTCGCCTTCCAGTATGCTTCCTGGAGTTAAGATCAGAGACAGCCAGGTGTTGAAAAAAGAATTGTTAATGGCTTCCATTTATTCTCTTACCTGCTTGCCCACAAAATTTGAAACACTTGCAATATTCTGCTAATGAAGACTTTTGTCTTGTGCAAACACAGGGCAGTTTTGGAGGCTGGAGATCAGAGCAGCTCCAGGTAAACAGAGAGCTGTAGGCTTCGGGTTGGTGTCTGACACATGTGCTTGGACCATCCGAATGTTTGGAAATGTAATTAAATGATAGTTATAGTCCAGTTTGGGGGGGCATGTGGTTTTGTGGAGTAACATGTCATACACTGTTCTACCAGAATTTGGAATTTTACCACGAAGATGTACGAAAATCTGATGTTGAATGTGAAAATGGCCCCCAAGTGGAATCTCAAAAGGTGAGTTTGCCACATGTGGGTTCCAATTGGTGTCATTCAGTTTAATTACAGCCCCTTGCAAAGCCGTTCTGGATTAACGTGTATCATTTCCTTTCTCCACTTTGCCTCTCAGGTTACTGCAGGGGTTCTGAGACCTAGTGGCCCCCCAAAATGGGAAAGAGCCATGGTGGATAGTATGTCTGATACCTCAAGAAGATCAGAATGTAGAGCTGACACCTTCACAGAGGAAAATGCCACACCCGATAAGAACTTATTCAGAGACAGTAGAAATTATTCCCAGAAAAATGTGCCTAAGGTCAGCTGTAATTCCACTGGCCTGAACTCATTAGAAGGTGACGTCAACAAAGGGCCTAAGGTCTCAGGACTGCAGTATGCTATTCCTGACACTGAGAATCAGAAGTTGAATTTTGGAAATACAAAAGAGATAGGCCAACAAGGACAAGAAAATGCAGATAAGAGTCACATTCCTCCCCCAACCCGATCAGCAGAATTTGGTGTTCACAACGTCAAAACACAAGATCAAGATGTTCTCATGACAGATTATGGCCAAGTTGTCCTGAGATCTAAGGTGGGTAGGCACGCTAATATGAATATGAATGAGGATGGAGGATCGACTCCAAGTTCTCCCAGTGAGGAATACACAGCCACTGATAACATCGCCTTTATGATCACCAAAACTGCTGTCCAGGTTCTGTCCAGTGGGGAGGTCCATGACATAGTGAGCCAAAAGGGACAAGATGTACAGACAGTTAATATTGATGGAAGGAAAGAGACGGCCTCTCAGCAAGAGGGGACTGAAGGGGAAGAGCCGGTTGTGTGCCTGGACAAGAAACCAGTTATCATCATTTTTGATGAACCTATGGACATCCGATCTGCATATAAAAGACTCTCGACCATCTTTGAAGAATGTGATGAGGAGCTAGAGCGGATGTTGACAGAGGAAAAGATAGAGGAGGAGGAAGAGGATGAAAATGGAGATGCTGGAATCCAGACCTCATCCCAAATGTCCCATGAACAGGTCGACTCGAGAAGTGGTAGGATTGGACAAAAGGCAGAGACACCATCACAGCCCCAAGTCCGATCAGCAGAGTTGCTGACTCCAGGAGGTCAGGAGGTTCATAAAGCGGAGCAGAGAAAGCTTAGCTCAGCTGATTCTCCAAACTCAGGAAATAAGTGTGACGTGGCTGATGACCAGTTTGAAAGTCCCAAGAAAAAGTTTAAGTTCAAATTCCCTAAAAAGCAGCTGGCTGCTCTTACGCAGGCAATCCGCACAGGCACCAAAACGGGCAAGAAAACCCTGCAGGTGGTTGTCTATGAGGAGGAGGAAGAGGACGGTACTTTGAAACAGCACAAAGAAGCCAAGCGGTTTGAAATCACCAGGTCCCAGCCTGAAGATGCCCTCAAAACCATGGCTAGGAGGCAAGAGCAGCTCAGCCATGAGAGCACATTTCCAACTTCAAGGACTGATGAAATTAGGAAAAATACTTACAGAACCTTGGACAGCCTGGAGCAGACCATAAAGCAACTTGAAAATACAATCAGTGAAATGAGCCCCAGGGCCCTAGTTGATACCCCATGTTCTTCCAACAGAGATTGTGGTGCAAGCTTGCCCCACATAGCCCAAGAGGTCTCTCCCAGGTCCTTGCTAGTTCTGGATGAAGTACCCCCTGCCCCAGAGCCCCCCACGTCCATATCTTCAGCTTCACGTAAGGTATCTTGATCTGTAGAGAATGGAGAGATGCAGCTGCTTCTTAAGCCTGTCATAATCACAGTAGCAAAAGGTGTCTTGTGATTTAATCGCTTCCCTTCAGGTGGCTCGCGGTTGGTTTGTTTGTTTGGTTGGTTGGTTTTTTTGTTTTTGTTTTTGTTTTTGTCTAATTAGTCATGTACCCATCTCTTCTCCCTTCTCCGTCGCCTTCCATAAAAAATGGCAACTAGGTGTCTAACAGCTAATCAATTCTGTTTGTGCCTCTGTTGCTGATTGGTGTCGGGTCAGTACAAAGAAGCTGAGTCAAGCTGTGTTCTGTTGGTACTCACATTAAAATCCAATTGATTGGTAGTGAGCTGTTGATTCTGTTTGATTCCTCTGATTAACCCAGTTGGTGTTTCCTGGGTCTGTCCTGCATGTAGGGCACTAGCTTCTCACTTGACCTTCTCTGCACACAGTAGGGCAGTCTCAGAAGCAATCCACTTATCTTCTCTGTCTCCCCTCTCACTGGTTCTCTCACAGGGCTCCAGCACCACCCCACAGACAAGCCGAATGCCAGTGCCCATGACTTCCAAAAACAGACCCGGAAGCCTGGATAAGGCCAGCAAGCAGTCCAAACTACAGGATCCCCGCCAATACCGTCAGGTAGTTTTACCTTAAACCCAGTTTTGGGTGGACACCATTGCAGTTAAGACGCCAGCTGCTGGCTTAGCTTCTACCAAATACTGTGTTTTCATTGTGAGAGACCGTTTGTGTAGACATCCTGGATCTGGGGGCATGGAGAAAGTCTAAAAGAACCTGTGTTAAACTTCTCACCACCCTCTTGCATGCTTACAATAAAACATCTTTTACTTTGTGACTTCAGATTTTAACTGTTAACACACGGTGCCAGGCCAGTGGCGGATTCTGTGGTGAATGTAGTGTGTCATCAAATCCTCTTGGGAAACAGAGACAAACCAACCTGTCGCTGATGACTACTCTTAAGTCATCACTACTAACATCTGTGTTGACTGCATTGCATTCGGTCATATTAACTCTCCCACACTCACACTCCCCAACCCGATGACAATCCCCATGCATGGCCTGCTGGCAGTCGGGTGGGCTGTGGAATGAATGATGTGTTGCCTTGCTTTCTGTTGTTTCTGTACCTCCTTTGCTATGTGCATGGGGTGGTTTCAGCCCGGTCCAGATAAGCACAAAACTTAGCTCAGACTTCGGACTGTATGTTGTTTTTCTTTTACTGAATGATGCTCAGAAGGGCTGTGTTGCCAGGCCCTGTGGGTTGGTCATGTTGCTGGCTTTCTGACAGAGTGTCTCCCGCCATCTTTGTTTGCAGGCTAATGGAAGTGCTAAGAAAGCTGGTGGGGATTGTAAGCCTACTTCCCCCTCCTTACCTGCTTCTAAGATTCCAGCCCTTTCTCCCAGCTCTGGGAAAAGCAGTTCTCTGCCTTCCGCTAGTGGGGACAGCTCTAACCTCCCCAGTGCACCTGCCACTAAACCATCGATTGCTTCTACCCCTCTCAGCCCCCAAGCAGGACGATCCACTCACTCTGCTTCCCTCATCCCTTCTGTCTCTAATGGCTCCTTAAAGTTTCAGAGCCCGCCTCATGCAGGTAAAGGCCATCACCTTTCGTTCGCACTGCAGACTCACAATGGCCGAGCTGCCCCTACTTCTTCTTCCTCCTCATCCCCTCCTTCCCCTGCCTCCCCCACTTCCCTGAATCAAGGTGCCAGGGGCATCAGGACCATCCATACTCCTAGCCTCGCCAGCTACAAAGCACAAAATGGAAGTTCAAGCAAAGCCACCCCATCCACAGCAAAGGAAACATCTTAAAGGCCAGATCCTGTTAGGCACAAGGTGGAACTACATTTTTGTTTTTACTTTTTAGCAGTCTGGGACAGCTGTTTTCACAAGAGAATGTACCATATTGCTGTATTGTTCAAGTTCATGCAGAGTATGTGCTAAATACTGAGTTGATAGGTTGCAGTAAAGCTTGATTTTTCTACTCTGTTGCTGTTGTAATTGCATAGTGTTTACTGTCTAGATTCGATACCTATTACATGAAGAAAGCATGTGCTATAAAAAGAGAGAGTATGATGAGAGTGAAGACATGTGTGAGACAAGTTGACTGTACTATGCATGTAAAACATGTATGATTGCAGAATTTTACTATGTTTTGTATAAAATTATTTTTCATTACAGAGACTAGAGGCAGAGAAAAACACAAGCGTGACTATATAAATTGTAAAGCATATATTACGATATTTTCTTTTATTTTAGTGTTATTTAGCTTTATTACAGATTTCTATTTTTGTCAAAACGTCATGGTTCCTTTCAAAATCTTTTTTGCCAAAACATTTTGATACTACAGCATTGTACATTTGAAAGTAGCGTGCTAGACTCAGCCAATGAGCTTCTACAGCCGTAGAAAGAAACTCAGCAACACTCCTGCACTGCCATCAAAAGTTTGATGAGAATTTGCTAGCGCAAGCCAGCTAATTTTCTTTTTCTTTGCTTTCTTTTCATTTTCTTCTTCCTTTTTTTTTTAACAACAAAACATCAGAGTATTCTGTGGCTATTTTCTTTGCACCGTCTGACCCTTTTTATGTTTCCTTAGACCTAGTAACCTGCACCATTGCATTGTGGATTTTAAAATGTACACTTCTATATGGTTCTGTACACTGAGGAACTTTTGTAAATATACAAATATAAATAAACATCAAAATACTATATGTGACAGCACATAGAGTAGTTTTCCCACACCAAAGTTAGTTTTTATGCATGCTTTAAGAGTCTATATTGGGATGGGCAGAAATGGGACTATCTACACATTTTTAAAAAGCAACAAGTTTGCACAGTTAGGGTGGTTTTGTAAATAACTGTATTTGTATAACACAGCCATGTAACATACGGAATTGTAAGCAGAGACTTTGCAAAACTAAATAAAGGGCTGCATGCTTATTATTTTTGTACCTTGTCACTATAACGACTTTCAGTCAACGAATGTGTAACTATTACCACAGGGTTTCAGCTTTGAAGGCATTCTAAGTAATATGTAACCACGTCCACTCATACCATGTTGCTTCCTCAAAAGCAAAGGATGAATTCCTAATAAACTAACCAACAGTGTGGCCATCTGAACTTCCTTTCCTGCCTGACTCTTCTCTAGGGCGTGGGGGTGGAGGGTGGGGGGCTAACAGAAAATAAACCGGCACATAGGTTTGCATACTAATCCATTGTAGGGGCTTTTTCTGCTTTCTTGATTTTTTTTTTTAATTTCTAATAAAAGTAAAAAGAAAGTGTCTTTATCAGTGGGTTGGGTTTTTTTCTTTTCAGTTCCCAATTTTTTAATTTTTTAAATTATTATTTTAGGTATGTAGGTATTTGGCTTGGATGTATGTCTGTGTAGCACATTCATTCCTAGTGTCAATGGATGTCAGAAGAATGTGTCAGATCCTCTAGAATTGCAGTTACATCTATTTGTGAGCCTCCATGTGGGTGCTGAGAGGTAAACCTGGGTCCTCTGGAGAGAGCAGTTAATGCTCTCAACCACCGAGCCATCTCTCCAGTCAGAAGCTCATATATATATATATATATATATATATA
>NW_022196897.1:8595985-8603662 GCF_008632895.1 Mastomys coucha
ATATATATATATATATATATGTATATATGTATATATGTATATATAATGTATATATAATGTGTGTATTATATAGCATATATTATATATTTAATAACACAATAAATATATATTAAGATATCTATATATTAATATATCTTGTTGGTCTATAGGGAATATACATGCAACACAGCATATGTTTTCATTTACAAAAGGAGGAAGAAGACTGAGGAGAGGGCTCAGTCAGGAAAGTGCTTGCCCCGCAAGCCTGGGGACCTGAGCTTGATCCCCAGAATCCACAAAAATAGCTGAGCATAGTGCTCCACCCTTATGTTCCAACCACGGGACTGAGACAGACAGATCCTTAGAGCCTAGCCAGTGAGGTCCAGGCCGGCAACATACCCTGAGGACCAGCATTCAAGTTTGCATGTATGGGTACACACACACACACACACACACACACACACACACACACACACACTGGCAGAGTTATTAATAATAAAAGTTCCCAGATTCCACAAATAGCCTGAGGAACCTGGAACCTGCTCTTCATTTTATTTTTTTCACATCCAAAAATATTGAACTTGGTGGTCAGATGTAAAATTCAAATAGTACCTTTACAACTTTACAACACCCAATGTGTGTCATCAGCTTTCAGGCTTCCTGAACACCATGCCTTCATCAGAAGTCCTTTCTGAGACCCCTGCTCACGATAGTCATGCCAGCCACAAGTTCAGTAGCACTTAGGAAGTTATTTCAGTGCACAGGATTCCAGCTTCCCCAGCAGGTCCCAGAATGCCAGCTGCACAATTTCATAGACAATTTCAGCTACTAGAATTGTAATTGGCAAATTCGACAAACGGCTAGCTAATTCATGCTGGTCTACTTGTTCCTATTTATAGCCACACTGGAAGTTTTTTGCTTAAGCACCTAGCCAGCAGGCTGGGGCTGAGGATGGCCATGGGGTTTGAGTTTGATATCAGACTTCCCAGAGTTCTGGCACAGTCCTGAAGCTCATGGTCCATTTGAGCCAGGTAAGGCAGACAGGAGCAGATTTCTGGGCCTGAGACCTCTCAAGGCTGCCCCAAACCTAGCAGCTTGCTGCCTGCCTCTCCAGGCCATCAGAGGGAAGGTTCCTCTTCCTGTGAGAAACAGAGCCCAGGCTGCTCTGTAATCATGCTCAGCAGGAAGGCAGCAGGCAGAAAAGTATCGGCTCAGCACCTATTTCTAAGTCTGGCATTGTTAGCTTGATCCTCCATTGCCTTTAGCCAGTTAAGATCTTCCTCCTCTTTTGGTTGGTTCCTCACCTTTCTGACAGCAAAGCCAACATACCCTTCAGCTGCTAACCATAATCAAGCCTAATGGTTATCACCCACAACCGGTAAACGGTTTTTTCTTCAGTCCAGCTGAAGGCCCAGGAGTATGCATGGGACCTTAATAAAGGCATGGATGGCCCCCAGGTCCTCTTCTGCTTGCTCTTGACCTCCTGGCTGAGCCTTGTTCTGTGTCCACACACTATCACCCTGCCCCACCCCCATCAGCACTCAAAGATCCTTAAGTAATAAATGGCTTCTCTTCCCTGTATTTTATGTTTGAGTTCTTATCTCAGTGCTCAGAGCTATATAGTGAAACCTAACAGGGCATCCTAGATAGCAGCTGTTTGGTTTAAGGACATTCCTGTACAAATATCTCCAGGTCAAATTAGAACCCATATGTTGTAGCATTTTCTCTGTCCAATCACATTAGGGCAATGACAGGCCTGTGATTTGACAAGAATAGAGAGGTGGAGCTAGAAGTGGAGGAGGGAAAAGGGCAGAGAGAGGAAGGGGCAGAGGTTCATCATGGAGGCAGAGGAAGATGATTCAGAGTGGTTATAACAACCAAGCTAAGGTTTTTACAAGGTTAGATTAATTGGGTCAAAACATTGTCTTTATCATTTGGCATTGAAATTATTGTATTGGCATCGTGTAATTGTGATCTTATTATTATATAAGCCTGATAATTAGATAATTAAGCCTTAAGAGTCAGGCTTTACTGGGTGCTAGATGAATGATTTCGGGGGTGAGGGGATGTAAAGCATTACATGTGAGCGAGATGTTGCTACCAAGAGCCTGCAGGGGCATAGTGTTGTGGCTGGACAGTACTGGCACTAGAACGTGGTCCAGACAGGAAAGAGAGTTTGTGGGGTGAATTCATTTTTAATATTCCCCACAACATCCATACAGTGCAGATCATGACCACACCTTGGTCACTTTAACATCTAAAGTGGGTGGTGGTGCCAAGAACAGCTGGTTTCCCAGGTTTTGTTAAATTATAAATACGTATTTGCTTACTATGGTGGAACTGGAGAGATGACTGCTCTTCCAGAGGTCCTGAGTTCAGTTTCCAGCAATCATATGGTGTCTCACAACCGTCTGGAATGAGGTCTGATGCCCTCTTCTGACCTATAGGCATATATGCAGGCAGAGCACTGTAAACATAATAAGGAAATAAATCTTTAAAAGAAAAGGATCCTTTATGGTAGTCACCAATCTAATAAACCTCTTAGAAATACGCTTCATCCGAACTCAGGACCTTTGGAAGAGCAATCAGTAATGAGATCTGACGCCCTCTTCTGGTGCCACTGAAGACAGCTACAGTGTATTATGCCAGCTGGCCTGAGTGAGGCCGGAGTGAGCAGGTCCAGAGCGAACGGAACCAGAGCAAGGAGAGGTCCTGAGTTCAATTCCCAACAGCCACATGATGGCTTACGGCCATCTGTACAGCTACAGTGTACTCATACACATAAAATAAATAAAATAAATCTTAAAAAAAAAAAAAAAGAAAGAAAAGAACTACGCTTCCTGGAACCGGCGAGAGGGTTCATCTGGTAAAGTCACCGTTCAAACCTGATGCTCTGAGTTCATTATCTAGTACATAGATAAAGGTGGGAAGGGTAAACTGATCTCGACCATGGGCTACATGGCCTTTTCACGTACACCACTTCACTGCACCACTGATCCAGTCTCTGGCTCAGGGTGGAGGGCTAAGCGGTGGTGCTGCTGGGATTGGCTCAGGGTGGAGGGCTAAGCGGTGGTGCCACTGGGATTCTTTCCTAGATGTTGTTTCCTAGTTGTACAAATCCAAGCACAGTTCGGACTTCGCATTTGTTAATATAATACAGTGCTGGGATTTAACTTTTAGGACTGTAGGATTAAATACAATCCATACAAAAATTAAGTCAGAGCCTAACACTGGGCAATCAGAAAAGATGATTAAGAACCATGGTACTATTTGGCCCCTATAAAGTTTCTGGCAGCAGGGTTGAGGGTGAATCCCAGGATGGACAAGCCACTGATGGGGCAAGCAGGGGGACTCAGAGCTCTAAGAGATACTGCATAGGTCTCTGTCACTTCAGGAAGATGGTGCCATTTGACCTTCCTGGGGACAATACAGAACTAACACACTGTCTGGGCATTAAAGGATCTGCTTGGCTGGTACAATTGCTGTGACTAGAATCCTCACACAGACATGGAGAAGTGCAAATAGGACTCAAGGCTGCAAGACTGTAGTTCTACAAAGTTACGTTCTTGGGCAGGGTGTGAGTTCCCAATTCAGTCTGCTCTGCTTCCAAAGTGCTGCCCATCTCTGGGAGGAGTACCAGAGGCAGGACCCTAGGGGAGGGGGACCCAGCCACTGGTCATTGGAGGAGGTTGCATCCTCCTTTCAAGCAGGTTTGTAAACGGTCATCTCCCTGGGTGTCCCTGCAATGCTAACCCGCTCCCTCAGTGCTCTGTAAGTACTAATTCACTGGAGCAACCCAGCAGCCGTTGGGAGGATACAAATCCTCCCAGTGATCTCAAAGTCAGAGATACTCTACCATCCAATAGCATAGAAGCTAGTTTCTGTACAAGAGACAATAACACCAGCCAGGAAATGACCGCTAACAAGGCCCACCATTCAGCCCTTGATCTGTGCTTTGCATAGTCGAAGACAAGATGAGTCCAACCTAGTGACTTTGCAGGGTGACATTGCCATGCACAGACTAAATAGAACTTAAAACTTGTTTTAAGTAAGTTTACAGTTTTGCATTGGACCACACTGTAGGGTCCTGCCCCAACTCTACTTCATGCTGCCCAGCTTAGCAGCTCACCCAACAACCCAAAGTCAGGGCAGTTAAACTGTGCTCTACACATTCTGCCCCCAAAAAGTAGAGACACTACACCACATACCTTAAATTCACACAAAACGTTTAATTTTTAATTGCCTGAGATTTCCCTGAACACAGCAGCAGTAATGTCCAACTGTCACCTGTAAGAGCCAGGCACGATGTTACAGAGGCTTAGATCCTCTGTCTTCCCATTCTCACCCAAGGAGCCTGCCCATTGCCCTCCCTCATGGTCTCACTGCATCCCGGTCCAGGCTGGTAAGGTTTGGGCTGTATCAAGAAGAGCTTGGGCATCTTGCATGGAGTGGAACTGCTCATGGGGGCTCTTTGGAAGGCAATGTTGTTGACAGGTGTTTCCCATCGTTAGCTCAAACAAACAAGCACACTGCAGAAAAAGCAGCCACTAGTGGGGTTATTAGGTTTCAAACTCTGGCACCTTCCCATTCAGCAAAAGGGAGGTGACAAGACTCTGCTCACCAGGCTGGCATTGTCATCAGCCACAGATTGTTAAGATGGAAATGCAATTGGGCACCAACCTCATCTCATATCACAGCTCCTCTCCTCAGAGCCCAATACTGTCATCTAAAACTCCAAAATGCTGGGCAGCGACCTCTTGCCAGAGCTGGTCCTGCCTTGCTATATCCAACATAGGAATCCTCTGGCTGTTAACATTGTTCAACTGGTGTTGAAGAATGTTCAAGATGCTGTTGGTAAGGGCCTCCTAGAAGATATTCTGTGATCTTGGCTAAAAATTTGGAAAGGGGCACTATAGCCCCCGCCCCAGAGAGAGTTTTTCAAATGAGAGAAGGAATCTTAATTCTGTTGCATCTTTTTTTTTTTTTTTTTTTTCGAGACAGGGTTTCTCTGTGTAGCCCTGGCTGTCCTGGAACTCACTCTGTAGACCAGTCTGGCCTCGAACTCAGAAATCCGCCTGCCTCTGCCTCCCAAGTGCTGGGATTAAAGGCGTGAGCCACCACTGCCCAGCTCTGTTGCATCTTAAATTCCCTTTTTTAAATAGTGTCTTGTATGAGGTGAAATCCTTATGGGTGTGTCTACCCATTCACCAGTGAAATATAATTCTGGGCCATAATGTCTGTCACAGGCATGCATTATCAGCAAAACTCAGTCACAAATTCAGACCAGGGCTCAGACTCAAAGATTGTGAATGTCATGTGTCGGGACTTTTTGCAAAGGGTGGACCACTGTTTAAAACAGAGATTCTCAACCTGTGGACCACAATGCCTTTTTTCGGGGGGGGACAACCCTTTCATAGGGGTCTCATATCAGATTTCCTGTGTATCAGGTATTTACATTACAATTCATAATAGTAACAAAATTACAGTTATGAAGTAGCAGCGAATATAATGTTATGGTTGGGGGTCACGACAACATGAGGAACAGTATTAAAGGGTGGCAGCATGAGGAAGACTGAGAACCACTGATAAAAGCTTCAAAACAAACACCATTCATCATGGCTTCACTGAAGACTAGACTGCTAAAAGGTGAGGTAAATTGGGCCTTAGATGGCTGATAATTACACAGTTTTCATTTTCATAAATTTCCAGTGGATGGCGCCATGATTTTCCAGGCAGGGACAATCCTTAAAAGTAGGCTTCTGGCATTCCTGGCCTACTAAATAGCACTTTTGCCTTCATTGCCCTACAAGAAAACCCTCTCCACAGATCTTCCAAGTTCCCCCATGTGGTAGTCCTCCATGCTGAGGCATCCTTCACTAAGCCTAGACCCTTGTAAACTCTTGTCACTTGTGCCTGCCAGAGAAAGTTGCTAGCAGCGACAAAGTCCAGCATCTGCAGCGGTGAGAGAGGGAAGACTGGGAAGCTGAGGAATGGTGAGCTGGAGCTAGGGCAGTACCTCCCACCAGCACCATTGCCAGACTGTGATGACAGTAAAAGAAAGAACAGTGAGGTGCACCCCAGAAGTAGCAGAACCCAAAAAAGCCCTGTGCAAGATGGCAGCAGCTCAGGAAGCAGTTTACAAAGACAGTGTTGGCAGCTGGGCTTGTCAAGGCTCTGGTGCCCAGAAGGAATGTAGAGAAGGCATTTCCTCAAAGTCCCAGGTCCTTCTTACAGGGACAAGGCCAGAAAGCACCTTCTCCTTCTAGAAAAGCCAGGGGCAAATACAGAGGTCATTGCTGCCACAAAGACCAGTTAGTTCCCACAGGAAGGACTTGGCTCAGCCATCATTTGGGCTAATCGTGCCCACCCCATCCCCAGATTCTCAACAATGTTATTTCACCTATAAATTAATTTATTTATTTATTAATTTATTGATTAATTTATAAGCAAGGACTCCCTATCTGGCCCAAACTGTCATCCAACTTCTATCTCCAGCCTCCAGAGTGCTCTGACTGCAGTTGTGTGTCACTATGTCCTGTGTGCCTTCATAAAGTTAGAATTTACAAGCACCTTATTTATTATTGTCCTCCTGTTTGTTGCCTTTAGAATTGGGCTTGGGTTTTACTACACCTGGTACCTTCTTTGGGATTCTAGTTCATAGCATTCAGGTGCCTTTGCAGGTGGGATTTAGATCTGGTCTTCTGAAGGCACAAGCCTGGGTCCTCCTTGGTCCCCAGAATATCCCCAATAGTTAACTGAGACATTTCAAACATGTTGGTACCCAACGACTACACTGCATGTTGAACGGCATCATAATGGTGTGGCCTGCATGGTGCCTCAATGTTTCTATGTAACTTGGTACAAATATGTGGAACAAAAGCACATCCTAACCTTAATGGGGAGGGGCTCCTGAAGATGAGGTTCCATAGGTAGGAAGAGAGCAGGGAAAGCCTGTCTCCACTGTAGTTGTGTGGTTCCTGTCAGTTCCTCTGATCATTTGCTGCAGGCCTGCTGATCTGAGCCTCCCTCAACCCACTAGAGAAAGGGGGGTCCTAGTCAGGTTGACAAGGCGTAGGCGAAGAAATGATGGCAGAGACGACACATGAAGTACAGGATCTGAATGTATTTCTTAAAAATGGCATCAGACTTTTACAGTCATCGCAAAAGAGAGATGGTAAATCTGGTAGCTCAGCAGTTAAGGTACATCTGAGGCTATCTAAAACATACTGGGTCTAAAGCAGCAGCTATCTCCTCTGAACTGGTGCTGGATCCCCGGGCTCAAGCGCTCTGGGCCCAGGGGACTGCAGATTGCATGAGTCTGAGTCCTAGCCCATCTAAGTTCTAGTTCTAGTCCTTCTGCAAGTCCATAGTGCTAGTCCTGCATGAGAGTCCAAGTCCTAGTTAAAAGCAGGCTTAAGTAGCATACAGCAAGCAGGGCAGATGACAAGAGTCACATAGGCAGGTGACACATCAAGGTCAGTGATCTTACTGACCAAGATCACGTATCCAGTTGTGAAGTGGGCGGAAGAGCAATGGTGCCCCTCCCTGCTGGGGCTAATTTGGTATTCCTATACTAATTCTCTGGTTCTGCTAGAGGCAGTGACTAGGAGGGTCTGACCTGACACCCCTAGCTAATGTCCTAGAGTGAGGGAAGCCCTTCATTACTCTCTAGTATGTAAAACATTTCTAGCTATTGTA